>NC_084981.1:16231163-16543350 GCF_963691925.1 Scomber scombrus | reverse complement strand
AATTTCAGTTTGTCCATTACTGTTGTTTTGACTAAATACCTACATTACATCTGCTGATTAGTAAATGTTAAAATACTACTAAAATGACCATGGTAAACATGAAGCTGCTTAGCATCTGCATGTTAACATTGTCATTGTGTGCGTGTTAGCATGTGGACATTAGCATTAGCATTAGCAAAGTACAGCTTCACAGAGCCACTAGCATGGGTATAACCTCCTAGCCTTGTTTCCAATAAACACAGCATTATTGGAACTGTATGAAAATACAGTTTTCATTGTTGGCATGTGAACATTGATTAGCCATGTGAATAAATGCCCCATAAAAATAGAGGGACATGTGCTTATTTTATTGTGTATGTCATGTCAGCCTAATACAGTGTATGGCAATGTCATCACTGACCTATTTCTTACAGTTGTTCCTATTGTTATGTTTCATTTTATATTTCCAGCTATATACTGTATTTACGTAATTGCAGCTGTATCATTTAACATATAATGTAAATCATTACAACTTAATATAATGTACAAAGTAATATCTAATCTGAATTCTGCTTATGTAACTGTTAGTAATACCTCACAACTTTAAGCAAGGACAGGTGACACCAGTGTAGCTGTAAGAAATACTATTAGAGCAAAGAATTAGTAATAAATCTGTAATGAAATTTCCCAATAGAAGAAGGAAGGTGACAAGAGATGATGGCTTTCAAGTATCTCAAATCCCCCCCCTGCAGTTTATTTGAAAACTATTATTTTCTTGAATTTATAGCTGAAAATTGTCATTGATTTGCAGGATGACAGATGCTAAGAGCCCCTGTATTGATGTTACCATTGACAGTTTCAGTAAATTCCGCATCTAATTATCATTCCTGGCCAAATGATAGGCTACACCTTTGTATTTTGTGAGAGGAAGTCGATGGTGCAGGGTGCATTGTTCTAGAAGGACTTATTGAGCTGGTTGTCACTGCACTGCTTGATTTAGGACATAACAGAGAACATTTCTTTTTGTGTGGCATAATTAAAGCTTGTATGGACTACTCCCAGACTGCTAAAGACATCACTGAAGAAAAGATCTTTGTTGTTGATAGCATTTGTAATCAGAGTTGTTTCACTCCTTCTTTAACTCAATAGTGCACTGTCCTTTTCCCCTCTCTATTTTCTACCCTCTTTCCCTCTTTTCCATTTTGCATGAAAACATGAAAAATGTTTTTGTTGCAGAAGCAATTGTAGACAAGACAAATTGAAATAATTCAGTGATGGTATTGATCCCTTGCACAAATGTGTTACACAGTGTTATCAATAAATCTCTGCTCCAACTTTTATTAGGGACTTGGGATAGGATTTTATTAGAAATAAATCATTGTTTTAACCTTTTTCCATCATTAAATGGTTCACTTGTTTCAAAAATTGTTTCATTATTCCACAATATTCATTTCAGTATCCACTATATACAGTATTTTTTACACTATAACCTATGAAGTTTGCAACCAGTTTTTTCCAGCTGAGGGTAGTGCCTCCAATGGCAGAAATACACTACTGCAAGTCACCCCTCTTGACCACTGAGATACTGACAGGTTCTTTGCTGGAATGACATCTGAACCTGCCAGGGGCATGAACCTGCCAGGGCCTCCGGCAGGTGCCAGAACCTGACACCTCCTGAAGGCACTGGGAGCAAAGTGGTGGGTGGTGATGCTGATGGTGGGGGCTTTTGGGCTTTATGTTAGAGGAATAGTAACATGATGCTGGAGTCCCCTGCCTTTTCCCACAGTGGCCCTGAACCACCACTCTGCGGCTCCACTGGCTAACTAACGGCTCACTTTGACTGTGGTTACAGGAAGCCCATTGTTGGTAGGGACAAAATTCAGGGGGAAGTGGTGTAATCCTGGCTCTGTCCTGGATCAGTCAGTTTGGATTTCACACAGACCCCACGATCATGGCCCAGTGCAGCCAAGGGCCCCTGGACACTGTGTTCCCTAGGAACAGCAGCATCATAAAAAGCTGAAATAGCCACATCTCTCAGGAAAACATGGAATAATCTATATCTTTCATCTTTACTGGTTTAACAAAACAAAAGTTATCATGTAAAGTTGTGTAGGGTAGCAGTTGTAGAGTACTTTGCTCACTTACTAATTTATTTGCATCTTTGCAACTAAATTGTTTATTTTATTACCTCATCTTCATAATTATTCAGTGTTCCTCCAAATGTCTTATTCTCTTTTAAGTATTTCAAAGTATTGTGATGTCTGTGTTTATTATTGTACCTGCATGTCTCATATTCCCTCCATTAGATGATGAATCCCAACACTGAAGATATGTTGATTTGTGAGTGGTGTATCTTAAAGTTTTGCATTTTACAAAATTGTGTTACAGACATAACCTATTAAAGAAGATAACAGACAGAGACAAAACAAAAGAAAAAGCAAAAACCACACAACCCCCCCCCCAAAAAAACAAACAAACAAACAAACAAACTAAAAAAAAGCACCAACAAACAATTTTACTAGTTCATTGGATAAATCAGGCTGACATATTTTAACTTAATTCAGCTTTTTTCAGAGGCTCTGTTCTTGTCAGTATAGTTTTTTCTAAACTGACCAACCACAGTAACAGAAGTATGCAGAAGTATGCACTTGGACTGCTAGGGGTTGCTACTGTTCTAAAACTGCCAAGAAGTAAAATATACCTGTGCACCTAGCTACTGCATGAGTTTGTTTTATAAACTAAGTATCTTTAAGAGCAAGAATCGCTTTGCGTGGCCGTCAGAATGAATCAGTCTAAAATTACACAGTAAATGGGTATTAGAAGAGAACATTTGTATATTTAGGTGATGTGAAATTATTATAAAACAACATTCAGCACATGATGAGATAACCCATGTTATCTAAAATGACCAAACTAGCCTAAATCCCCCACATAGTCAATAACGAGCCATAAGAATAACAATAAACAATGACACTTAAGGGGGATTTGATGTTGCAACATGATTGACATGACAAAGTCAAGCGCACAATTTTTAACTAATCAATTATTAATTTCAGCATTTTAACGATGTGTCAATGAGAGAACATCACCAATAAATTTGGGGTAACCATTAAAGCTGTTTTTATTTACAACATGATATTGCAAATATACACCAACAGACCACAACCCAAATATATTCAGTTTACCACCATATAAGACTAAATAATCCACATATTCACATTTTAAAAGCTGTAATCAGAGCATTTTGACTAATTTTTTTAACATGATTAATCAGTTATCAAAATAGTTTGTGATTAATTTAATAGTTCACAATTAGTTGATTAATTGACTAACCATTGCAGCTCTAATTGCATACAATGGCAGAAACATTGAGAGAACTCACTTAAAAGACAGGAAGAATAAGCCAACATATGAGCTGTTTTTAAATCCATGTATTCTCCTATGGTAGCATGCTACATAGGCACCACAACCTGTTCACCAGTCCAGAGAGAATATGATTGTAACGTTGATGACAGCACCAAAATGCAATGACTATAACACTTTACCTTTGGGCATGTTCCTCTTTCCTTTACTTAACTGTGTCACAACTTGACACAAAGTGCCATAAAGAAATCCAAATGCACAGCACATCAAACAGCATTCAATCCCTGTATACCACACCTCTTTGACCTGCTGAAGTCAGTCTGGGGAGGTACAGAAGGGTCAACCACCCCCTGTGACAAAATGGAAGCACTCTTGTTCAAGTCTTACCTTTGAGCACCTCTCAAGAGAATATTACAGATTGTGGGTTGCTTCAAGTGTTCCCTCAATCCTCAAATAATTTCATTTTTCAAATTATCTGTGAAGAGAACTATCTGAGCTCAAAATGGCTATTTTTCATTGGTACAGTAGGTGGCTTGGAAAGGGCAATAAAGTCATGTCCAATGTGAGTCACGTTGTCTTTCATTCAATTAGACAAACTCTAGCCCACACAAATGACATTGAAATAAATTTGATGTAATGACAAGAAATGTATGCCTTGCAACAGCGAGAGGTGAAAATCCACCCCTGCAATTTCTGGCTTTTCACTTGGCATGGCATGTAATGTGATCTCAGTTGAGTTTGTGGAAAACAAATCTTTTTTTTTTTCTTTTTTTCTCTCTCTGTTTTACATACAAGTGTAAGAGTATGTAAGGCATTTGTAGTTATTTCAGGAGACAGAGAGACAGAGCTGCAGGGGTTGCTAGTTCATTCTCCACCTATGCTATGGAGAGCAGATAATTGCTCCATGGCCAGAAGGCTTTGATTGGCTGGCTAGTTAGTGATCAGAGGAGCGAGATGTCTGTCTCTCTGTGGACACTGGGAACTCTGTAACATATGGCAGCAAGAAGTGGGCGGAAGGGTTTTTTTTTAAGATCCTCCAATCCTCATTTTCTTGATGACCTCTTACATAGGTTACAATGTCATGTAATGTCATACAATTTTAACTTAGCCATGGGTATTTCTAGCGCTTGAGAATTGAAAATACAAGTATAGATTTGACCACAAATATGCACTGTGTGTCAGGCATCCAACTTAAAACAGTTTCAGATAGTTTCAACTCCTGAAAAAGTAACAAACATATTATGTGCTTCAAGGTATTATCCAGCTTTTTTTGACTCAAAGCTTTGCCAGAACACTTGGCTTGGATTGTTTGAAAGAGCCTCATTATGTGGTTGGTTATGTGGTATAGTAAATATACACTACACACGGTGAAGGGGAATATAAATAGGGTATGTGTGGTGATTAATCATTATCTTTTGATTCAGGGTCATTACTTGGCTCATACCTTTCAAACAGCTGTGCCAATCATAGTGCAGGCTGATGTAAATTGGAGAGTGAATGAGAGTGCAGACAGGCTTTTCTAAGTAGGAAAATAATATTGTTGTCCAGGAGGTGCAAAATGTTGAGGTCAATACACAGCACTGCAAATATGCTGCCAAAAGTAGAGGTGCCTTTTTATAAACTGGATTAATGTTTTCAGAGATAATGGAAATCTATTTGTTGTTCTTTTATTTGGCTCGTTATTATTGCAGACAATGATCAAGCAACTGTTGCCTAACAAAATTATAACAATCAAAGGAATGTTGTTTGTCCTCAATTTGTTTTTGTTAAAAGATTAATTGGTTTACGTTTTACAAGTTTGGCGAAATTTCTGTGCCAAAACTTTTGAGTGGGGAAGTGGTTTATTTACAAGGTTGAGTGAGCAGACAATTTCCCAATTATTCAGTTGACTGTCAAAAGTCTGTAAGTCTGTTTTTTGACTCACACCAGTCAAATGTAACCAAGATTATAAGTCAAAATTCTGTCCTGTTACATCATACAATTCAATTTAATTTTTAAATGAACTAATAAGAAAGAAAGAAGTCAATAACACACACAACCATGTTAAATGGTGGCTTACCCACATTTCAAATCTGCAAAGTGCATATTAAAGCACATCAGAGACCAGAGCTATTAACCGCTATTAGACACGTCCATTAACATTTGGATAGGAAGATGACGTGTGATATCATAGTTACTCTACAATATACGTACCTTTACCAACTGAGCAACCAGGATGATCTGCAACATTTAATTTACACTTTAATGGAGCTTATCAGGGTCAAATGCCTTCTGTGCATCGGGTTGTTAAAAGGTGTTCACCAGCGTTTGTATCCCTTTATAGAGATCCAGCTCTTTAACAGAAAGAAAATCCTTCCAAAAAACCCCTCAGTGGGGGTCCTCAGTGGTTAGTGAGCCTCAGGCTGGAAAGAAGACCTCTTAAGACACACACAATGTTAAAACTGTCCGATGGTGTTGTGGGCCCCCTTTGTCCCCTCTCTTTGCCCTGTCTGTAAAGAAATTTGGGTTGATGTTTGTGATGGCAGGGATCCCTCTCAACAAACATGTCGAGATTGAAAAGGAGATTCTTTCTCTTTTCTCTCTGGAGCCTTCTAGTCCGCTGCAAGTTTACATGACCCTTCAACTCCTCTCTCCACACAGGCTGTTGAGTTTTGTTCAACAGCTTCTGTTCAGGCACATAAGGAGGCATTGTTGCCTGGGTCACAGCAGTGGGATGCTAAGTTCAGGAGTTTACGTAAGACGGCCTTTCTAACTGGCTCAGCCTCGCAGCCTCTTGACAGATCATGTGAAAGACACCAGGCCACAACAACAACACTTTTTTTTTTTTGCAGAAATATATTTTTGCTTGCCATTTGAAAAAAAACACAGAATAACTATTTCAGGAAAGATATCCTTGATGTTTGTTCAACTCTACACCAACTTGTCATAAACAAAAACAAACAAAACACACACAAATTAAAAAAAAAAAAAATCTACTTTTTTTCTCCAAACTTGTTTAAGAATGTTTGTAGGTAATTTATATCCTCTAAATTGTCTGTACACCCAGTCCTGTCTGTCATTTTTTTGCTAGAGTGATGTTGAGTTGTTTACTCAAGCACATCAACTCACTTTTCACTCTCACTTAAACTGAATGAGCTTCTGTATCTGCAATATTTCACTACGCCTGTTTGGCAATGTTGGATGTGTCCATCACTACGAGTCTTGTTCAAGGGAGACAAGACAATGGATTTATTAGGGAGACAGATGAACTTCTTTTCAAATCCCATCATTCTGTTGAGTGTCTAAAACCTAGACAGTTGACGTGCATATGACAGCTGTCATATTCATCACCGTCTAGTCACAAACAAGCAGGAACACGTAGGCTGTTGTGTCTGAAAATTCATAGTGCAACATGGCTTTCAGTAAAGTGTAGCCTGCCGTCAGGGCTCTGTGTAGGATCATAAAACGCTTGGCATTTTGACTTGTGCCTTGTGATTTATCTTGCCTTGAGACATAATTTGGTCTGAGCCCGCAGCGAAATATATACTTAGATAAATGCTATGGCTTTGAGTTGAAATAAACAAATCCCTAATGCCCTATCAATGTCCTTCCTGTTGGATACAGAATAACTCCTTTCACTTACCAAAAGGAATATATATCATCAGATAAATGCTCCCTAGAAATAGGAAACCAGGGACAGGCTTAACCACTTCTAAGCCCTGCTTCCCCGTAGACTTGTGTTTATGATAAAGGATAATGAATGGAAAGTGGATTTTATCAGTGAAAGATGGAGGAATGGTTAGCTTGAGTGATGCTTTTTGTCCCACGTGGCACAATCAAGGCCTATTTTTGAAGTGTATTCCCTCGCGTCTTTGTAGACCATTTTTTTGTGGATATTGGCTGTGGGATTTTGCAGGCCCTGATGTACAGTACAGTGAGCAGGGTAGTCCAGTTAGCTGAAGATACAGTAGTATTGCTCGTCATGCAAATCACAAAGATACCTACACTTATAAACTGTTCAGTAAACTTTAAATATACTATAATGGGTTACCCAGTAGCTACAAGATTGATTCAAAATTAAATCCTGTTGTCTGTTAACAGTTTGGTTTTGGTTCTCTTTGTCAGCAATTTTATCAGCTTTCTTTTTATATAAGTAACAATAAAAGGGGGATAAGTTAGCATGTAATAAAATATGAAGCTATCTCATTCATGAGATATTCATCCATAAATAGCTTCAGGTTTTAAAGTCTGATGCCAAACATTTGTGCCTCCATATTGAATGCGTTTGTACCACAGAGCCATCAACAGCATTCCCTATTTTGTTTCATCTCATGCCTCTTGTCTGCTTGATTTCCTCTCCATCTTGTCTTCTTGCCTGTCTTTTCCTTTTAAACCAGAACCGGTGTCCAACATTCTTTATCAGACCTGGCATTGAGTTGATTCAGATATGGCTGCTCAGCTGGCATGGACACTTGCTCCGTCTAGATTGGATCACTGTCACAAGAGGGTTTTCCTAATAGGCTGACAAATTAATGTGCAGCCTCAAGCTTCTCTGCAATGATTTCTTCTACATGAGTATCAGGGAAAAACATTTGGACTTTCAGGGTAACAAGAGTGCACCCTGTTACCGGGCATTAATGAGTTAAACAACTCTCGTCTGTGTTAATCTGTGCGTCTAATATAGAAAACAATAATCAAAGGTTACTGTTGATCAATTGCCTGCACAAACATAACCCATCTATCTGAAGGATTAATGAATTATGGTTTCATTCAAAGAGAAGGTATAGACTTCCAGGTTTGGGTGATTTATTTTTCTCTTGCTTATTAACATCATGTGTTGTCCCTGCACAGGACTGTTCTTTTCATCAATCCCTAATTGACTGTAGGATTTTGCTGAAGTGTATTATCAATCTCTATCTGTTTCATGTGGAAGGACATTGATAAATGGAAATAGCTTTCCTTTGTTGACTGAATTGGACAGTGTTGCCAGCCACTGCTCTGGCCATGTAATGAAGCTTATGAGAACCCAGCCACCAGATCAATAATGCATTGAAATACAAAGATGAAATTCCCTCTTTCTCAATGATTACAGGCTCAATGGCTGAATTTGTTAGATTCAAAAAACTTTTTATTTTTGGTGCAGAAGTGATTTACTGGGAAAAAGGGGAGGGGGGGGGGGGGGGGGGTGGGGGGGGGGGGGCAAACAACCATCTCAAAGATTTTTCTCTCCCTTCTCAGCCTCAAGCCCATTAAAATTCCTCTGAAGTTTTTTACATATCACTACATCAAATGCACATAAATTATGAATGTCTCATATAGCAGTCTTGCACTTGTAGCCCCCGGGTTCCCTTGAAACTGATTTGGTGTCTATGAACTTTGTTGTTACAAGGGCCAGAGAAAATTGGAGTAATATGCTCTCTCTATGATTGATCATTTATAGCTCATAATGTAGAACATGCCATAATAAACATTTCCACCTTCATGTATCACTTTGTGATTGTGTTTGTTTCACCATTAATTAATTTACTGTCATAAACTCTGCTTTCATATGTATGCATGAGAGTGACTCTGCCATAGAGGGGCTATATGTTAAGATACCCAGCAGGGATGACATGCCTCTTTCAGACATTATAGGCAGACTGGCATTTTTCTTGGCAATGTAGAAGCGTTTGGATGAAGTCAGCTGAGTGAATATGTTCTGTTTGGTTTAGTTTTTTTGTTTTAGTAATCCTTTTCAGCATTACTTTAAATAAAGCGAGACCTCTAATTGGCTCTGATGTATTTGGGGAATCACACAAACCAGTGTCTGCCATCTTTGTTATCATAGTGTGGGTAAGGGAACAGATGAGAGAGAGATACTGTGTAAATGTGTACTTTCCAGGCTTTAAACTCGCTGAACATTTGGGCCTTGAGGGGAAAAAGTAGGGGATAAGATTTTGAAAAATCAGTTGGCAAAAAATAGAACACAGCATTAACAACATCTCTTGCAAAAGAGATGAAATATTATTTTGGTTAGAGTGTAACTAAGTGTATACTATGAAAAAAAATACTGAAACTACGGACTGAAACATTTGGAAAACATGGCACCCATTCATCAGAAATAATGTCTTAGACTGTTAGACTTTTTTGTGCATCTTTTCTTCCAGTTTGTGTTTGTTTATCTGCCTCATTTCTGCAACTGTATTAGACTAGGTTTGCAAACTGTTTTGAGCAAATTAAAATAAATAATAAGTTGAAAAAAGAGATAATGTACTTCAGCAACCTTTCTGGTTGAATAAAGGTTATTAATAGGTAATTAAATATCATATATTGCAATATCCTTTGCAATATCATTTCAACAGACAATCGATTAACTTCTCACTGCAATTTTAGCCAATTACTATATCAACAAAATCAGAATTTGGGAATCAGTGTAGGGCCCAAATATATAGCGATCACCACAGCTCAACCACAGCTGAGGTTGATAGTCCAAGACAATATATCAGTCAAAGCCTGGCTGTTCCAAAACATAACTCTGTGAGCCTTTACATCCCCATTGGATTATAAATAAACTCCAAATTGGTTACCAATACCAAATGTAAAGTTCTGCCACTAGCTGCCAGTAGTGCTTTTTATGTTTAGCTTTAAGGTTTTGCACTGGATAAAAATGATTCAGATTACCAGAACAACAAAAAAAAAACAATAATGAAGTGTGATTTTGTCAAACTGGACAGTCTCTCATCATGACCATACCCACTCATTACCAAGCAAAGATTGTACAATGGGAGCAATAAATACTCATTATGTTACACAGTCGGCCTTTATAGTCTTTAACACCACTGCTGAATGTGTTGTAAGTTGGCACAATCACACACATAATGTAGCAGCAAACCAATTTGACATCAGGATGGAGAGAGTACAATTCTGTAGTAACAGGTGGTAGCAGCTGACAAGAATTAGCTTGTCTGCATTTACTGTGCATTTGTCAAGAATTTTAGCCTTGGGTTGGGCATCAAGCTGTGTCTATTTTGGCTTCCTAAATTTGATTTATCCCCATCAGTCCAGCTGGGGATCTCCAGCTGTTTGTGGGACAGATACTTTTGCACTAGCTCATTCTGAATGTGCTTGCTGTTTGAGAGCATCCATCGTCACAGCTGCAGGACCCTTAAGCTTATCCTGATCCCCAGAACATGCAGGCCCAAATGCTTGTGTTTTTAGGCTCATGCCTCTCCAGCACACTATCCCTCTTTACAACATAGCAGCATAATCCACAGTATGTACGACCATACTGTCATCTAAATGGATGCAAATTAAAGCCCAAAGCATTTCCAAACATTTAGATCATGATTTTTGGTTAGTATTATTGACCTGAATTATGTCATTATGTCAGAATGTAAGACAACAAGACTGAAACTCAGCGGTAATTTTTAATCTTTTCAGATCAAATACATATTTTCTTGGTCAAAACTATAAATATGAGGCATAATTGCATGCAATTAAGAGCAATTTGAGTCACCTTTCATTATAACTTTTGTCAGAACATTATCTACACAGCCTTTGTTTTCTGTTACTGAGTACAACTGGATCCAAGGACATCTGACAGTCTGTTTTCACTCATGACCTTATTTATAACTTATTTACTACTCTCACATGTCCCTAGAGGTTCACTAAACTTGGATTCCCAGGCTTTGAGAAAAGCAAGCGGTGTGTCCTGGTGCCTGATTCACGTCTGTTCTAACCATCCCTCTTCTAAACTTGTAACCAGCTGCACATCAAAAGGAATATGATTTATTAGGGGTGCAACTCCCCAGGACTTTGAACAACCATCGACTTGTTTATCCAAGTTAACATTCTTGGCCATATCCATATATTTTTCTGTTTGTCCTTTCATGTAGTTCTGCAGGGATACATCCACTGGCTGCTGGGGTTATACTCCACCTACAGTAAAAGTATGTCAGCTGCTAATGTCACTCATGAAGGGTCTGGGTTTGGGCCATGGCAGTGACATGGATCAGTTCTGTAACTGTTTCCCTTTAAGGCATTACATAATTGATGTATTTTCATGGTGCTGCGGTTAGTTGATGGCACACGGGGGGTGATTCTGTTAAGAGCAGGCATCATTGACTCTTTTCCCTTGAAGCTGCCCATCTTTTAGCCCTCAGTATCCCCCCGACCCCTTATTTTTCCCTGGCTCTCTCTGTATCTCCTAAATGGAAAACATGTGGCAGGAGTTATCATTTGTTAACGTATGGTAGAAAGAGTGAAACGGGCCAGGGGATGGCTCATCAGGAACACTCATTCAGGATGATGAATGTAGCCAAATACACATTTGTCCGTAAAACTTGCCGAGTGGATCAGCATCATTAGGCATGAGGAATAGGTGGAGCCCGCTGAGAAGTGAATGCAGCAAACAGATGTTGCAGATTTTCACCAGCATCTTTCATCCAGAGTACCATCATTAATAAACTTGAAGGTGATCCTCGTGTTTTCATCTAATAAGACCAAATAAAGTATGGTGGGACTCAGGAAATTGCTGAATAAACTGAATATCGCCATGGCTTCTTAAACAAGGACCTAAGGTGCTCTGTCAGGTTTTGATATAAGTTGTGGTTACATGACACTGTAGTTAGGATTGTGAGAGTAAAGTGTATTAGTCAGCACATGATTATGTAGTCCTCGAAGGAGTAGATTTTTGGAGAAAAAAGCTGAGGGTTGTACTATGACAAACTGTAATAGAATAGGAAATGGTTCATAGCTAAAATCCAAAGTTTACCTTTTCATTTCCAGACCCTACTGCAAACATGGTACCAGTTCTATGATAAAGTTTGAGTTCTACAATACTGTGTCAATCTCTAGGTGGCCAGTGTTTTTTTCCCTGCGAGATGCTGAATGGTTGCAGCTGATGCAATGGGTATGTCAGGTGACTGAGCCCCATGTTCAAGCAGCTTGGCCCTGTTGTAGAGGGCCTCCATCTTTGTCAGCCTTGTCTCATCTTATAAACAGGCCCAGACAGAGAAGCTTTACCATGAATAATGCCTCGGGTCTGTAGAATCCCAACACCTATAAATCTTAATAGAGGTTCCCAGATTCCAATGGGCGGCCACATCTTTTTCCCACCCTGCCCAGCTCTATTCCACCTCCCAATGCACAGTCTCCAATTTTCTCTCCCCAAAGTAAATCCACAGTGACTTGAATTTGCCTGTGCCATGATTTACCTACGAACAGGATTACATGCATATAGCTCATTCAAATCAATAAAAACATGTCAAGAATGCTTAGCCTCCTGCGGTTTGCTAAATGCAATTTATCACTCAGGAAATCAGGCGAAGGGAATAGGCTAACAAATGGAGTCTGATCATTTGTGTTAGACCTGTTGTCAAATACTTGAAGAGTGCATTTTTCATTTTCTGTACAGTAAATTGCGTTTGTTTCAAAGGGACTAGTAGAGGCCCTGCATATTGCATTTATAATGGAAAACCTGTGCTTTTATGAACTGCTGTATGGTGTATACTGCAATTCCCAAAACGTATCATACACTTACCTCATCATATGCTTGCAATAAGGCACTTAGAGAATGCAGTCTATTTTATAATACTAAAATGTGTAAAATTAAAATCATGTGTGTGTGTATTAATCATGAGTAAAGCTATGATCTTAGTATGTTATTTGTGTTAACACGTTCCTTCAAAATCAAAACAAAAACATAAAAAAGTCATATTTTTAAAGTATTCCCTCAGTGGAGCTTGACCCTCCAGCTTGAGCTACATCAGTCAGCTTGATATGAATTACATGTTTCATGTATCATGCTTGCCCACTGAATTATATTAACTGGCTTTGAAATGGAGGAAAATATACTTATCAACTGATCTCATGTATATAGAGTTTCTGAGTCAGTGGCCAGTCATCAAGAATGCGGTGCAGCATCTCAACCAAGATTGGGTGTGTGTTGGCATGATGAGCTCAGATATTGACACTTTGAGAGACGTCTTGCTTTGATATGTCCATATATGCCTTTGGGCTGAGGCTGGTCAACATGATACATAATGATTCCCCAAATTGAGCCTGCTTTAGATTCATCATTCATAAATTGGGAATATGTCACCTTTGAAGTGCAATTACAGTGCATGCTGAGGAGGCTGGTTTTGTGAATCTACTATTTCACTACTCCACCCCAATTTACTTTAGAGTATGTCGACAAGTCAAGCTTAATAGCTAACCTACAGACTGGCTATTTTACTGAGGCAAAGGTTTGCTCAGTGTTGTTAGTTGGCCATATTTGAATTCATGTGACCTTGTTAACTTGACTCTTGAAATGTTTTTGCTACATTAATGCATTTTTGTGAGCACAGTCAGTCGTTTGCTGAACTTAATGAATAACCTAGTGCCTTAACATGTTGGCTTCACTTCAGATTCCACACACATGCATCATGCTTCTATGTGATCCAAAATATCCCTTTTAATCTGTATCAAGACCAGTCTTATTTTCCCTTATGCCATCTACTGACTCATTTACTTTGGAGCTGTTCCAAGATACCTTCTTTACAAACAGCTCTGGACTATATTCCTGTGTGGTTATGAACATTAACAGTTAGGGATGTCAACAGTTAACCACTGATAATATTTTTAACTGGTTACACATGTTGGTCTATAGGTTAATTTGGATACTACAAGTGTGTACTGAATTCATTACCGTACCCATATTAGATCAATTGGTGCAAAATGTCGGTACTTGTGGGACTGAGAGTGAGCACAGCCCCGAAATAAGTTTTAAAAACACACAATTAGTGACCAAAGCATCTCACACAGAGGTTTTGACACTGATAGGAGCACCAAGATACAAAGGAGGTGACGGATCCTTTTTACCAAACTGCACGGCATCTTGCAGCTAGGTAGCATGGCTAGTATTGTTATCATAGCCATGCTGTGTTGTGTGTAGCCCATATACTGTATTCAATAAGGTGTAGCTGCAGTGTCTCTGGTTTAACAGCACTGTGCTGGTCAGGTGATGGGTATGTTTACAGTATTTGTGTGCTCTGAAAGACTTCACTATATGAAGTTAAACAGCTGATGGACTGTTAGCCTAGCATGCTAATCTAATAGTCTATCTGTTATAGCAATATAGGTGTGCCTTTGCTATAAGGCCATCACACAGTTGATGTACTGAATGCTAGACAACTCTCAGAAACAAAAGCTACATCACAACTTTTCTCAAAAATTAACTGTTTGTTACCGGTTAATGGGTGTCGATCTTTTGAAAGCAAAATGAACCAAACCTGACATCCCTATTCACAGCGCAGTGATCGCCATTGTGCTGTATTGAAGCAAGGGCTTCCACAACTATTCCTCTTGCCTGGTTCAAAGATAAATTAGCAGCTTCTAAATAATGCAGTGAACCCTAATTCTCTTTGATTAGTGGTAAGTTAGATGATAGCGACCCATTGAAATTGGTCATCAGCATAAATAATGACTGAATGAACTGATAAAATGCAAAGTTGCCGGCCATCATAAATCAAATGAAAACCACTTGGTGTGGAAGTCACTGGAATTCGAAGTCCATGCTCCTATTAATTATGTTGCCATGCCAAGGCGACAGTGTTATAAATCAGTTGTGAAAGGTACTCCAGCCGGCTGGCCTGCCCAGCAAGGCCTGCTGCCTGCAAATGGCTCTGTATACCCCCCTAATTGTTTCTTAAACAAGCCACCTCTAGAGGCTGAGGCTGATGGACAGAGTTTAACAACAGAATTGAAAATGTAGGAGAAGGCTGCACTGTATATAGTTTGCACATATGTTAAGAGTCTGTGAGCCTTGGTGCACAAGCAACCAGAATCATGGTTTTCATCATTTATCACAAACTATTAGAAAGCGATTGACAATTTCTCAGATAAGATTACATAATGTTTCTTTGCTACAGCTGAAAGAAAGAAAAAAAAGTGATCCCAAAAATCTGATTTTCTCAAAATATCCCAAAGACAGTCTGAGGATATTAAGTGTTAAGTGTTAAGATAAACTTTATTGTCCTTGACAGGAAATTTGTCTTGGGCACAAGTGCTATACAGCTGCATGGATATGATGCATTATTTTTCACATTTGGTTTTGAGAAATGTTTTCAAGGATATAAATTGAGTCAGTATTTGGTTTAACCTGAATGAGTCATACTGTGTATGAGAAGTATACCTACATAAAAACATGCATGTGTGAATGCTTGATTGAAATGCAGTAATATGGCAGCAGTATAACAAAGTCTAACCAATTGATCCTTGAACACAAATTATAATAACTTCATACAAACATTTCTTAAAGATCAAAAGTTGTATTCCTAAAAAATATATTCTTGTATCATGTATGTATTTTACAGCTTAATAAATTATGAAAATAAACTATTATTGATCAGGTTCAGACCGCTTTATGTAAAAAATATCAACTGTTACACATTCAAAGAGAATCTCAAGTTCAAAGAGAATTACAGCTGAAGATTTTGTAAAACATCAGGTCAGATCTTTCTTCTTGACATTTCCGTTGGTCTACCTAACTGGTGCTCTCTTTGACATCTTTACCACTGTTACCTTCAACATCCAGCCAGGCCTTCAAAAACATTACATTTATTGGAGCTGTGAGTGTAGAGCACTGCTCCTACTCAATGTGACTATGTGTGTATGTATGTGTGCGTGTGTGTGTGCGCATGTGTGCGTGCTTCTCTATAAAGGCTCCTTGATCCCACCATCAATCACACAGTCCTTATTAGGTTGTCTATAACTGACTGGACTTATTTTGCTGGCTGTGCTATTAGAATAATTGCATTCATATGCAGTTCGCTGTTCCACTAGATTTATTTGTTTTTAGAACACAGAGCTCTTAGTCAAATAACTTGTGATGCTGCCTGTAAATGTCTGTGTGGAGATGTCAGTAATGTAATGGACCAGTGTTACAATAGGACAAGATTGCGTAGTTTCTGTGATGAAGGATATTTTGCTTGGGTGTCACCAGCTGCCAGGTGTTCTTGTGACTTTTGAAATGTGATGTTTGGAAACTGAAGAGTCAGCAGGGTAAATAATAGTGTTCTTTAGTTTGAAGTAACTCTTACCAGGTGTAATGGGTGCGTAACCCCTGTGCCTCTATGAATATGCCTCTCTTAGTGTGTTGGTTATCTGAAATGGGCTTGTAATCTCAATCATCTCATTTTCCCCTGGATTTTCACTCTCTCTTCACATCACGAGTGAATTAGTTCCTGCACCATGGACACTGGGCGACTCTGGACTCGCAATCTATTACATGGTGAGGACAAAGTAGTGCTCTCTTTTTAAATGAGCCCTTCTCTGTCAAACCATTACCCATCTCTGCGTTTCTCTCCCCCTCTGTTTCTCTCAGCTCTCTCCTCTGTGGGTGTGTATATGTGTGCGTGTGTGCATGCGTGTGTGTAGGAAAGTCCCCAAGAAACCATTTAGGCAGTAGAAATGGAGCGAGCCCAGGCCTCAGGTGTCCGTGTCACGGTGATGAATCACATAGAACACATATTAAACCTTCCTCATGTGAGAGGGACCTGTGTTGAGCTGCACCCTTTCCCTCGTTGCCCTCTCCCCCAAAAAAATGACATCCACTGGAGGGAAAAAAAAAGAAGAATTATAAATATGACTGTGTGTTCTGCACATAAAGGCCGGCCTGTCCCTGAGAAATTGATTTATTGGATTCCGTGACATTTTAGTTGTGGTCGTTATGTTATATTTATGGGGGAATTGCTGGAGCCTCTCATTATGCTCTCCTAATTTATTTTACATACTTTTATGACCGCTTGTGCTCAGCAGGCCTTTACGGCAGCAGTTATTGAAAAAGAGAAAAAGGCAAGTACATATCGATCAAGATTAACATGTTTATAGCCAAGAATGTGATTTATTTTACTGTGTTTTCTTGTTTGGGCCAAGCTGCTTTTCAGTCAGCTGTCAAAAGTACCAAGAAACCAAATGCAAATGTTTTATAGCCTTTATATTTTACTCTGTGCATAAGGTAGCGCCATCTTTTCATGTTGTTTATTTATTCATATATTGTGTAGGCAAAAAAAATGATGTTATAGTTTCCAAGAACTGACACTAATATATAAATGTGTAAAGGCACAACCTGTAATGATTTTTGATGCTGTACAATACTTGTTTATGATAGTAATGTTTATATACATTGGGGAAAAATCAGGTAACAAAACCAGATTTTCAATTTAAATGCCAATTATGGAAGGACATTTTCCCTTAAATTATATACTTAACAGATTGAGTCTCATTGGACTGTTTGCATTGTGTTGGAGGTGAAATATCTTCTACAACAAAACATAATCACTGAGCTTTTACAGTTTCAAAGATATATATTTTTTTTTCCATATAGTTTGAGATTTCTGAATGACACTCTAAGATACCTTGTTCAGGTTGTTCTCCGTCAAGTTATGTGGCCTTGGACATGATTAAGTAATAAAAACAATTAAATTAAATTACTTAAACTTTTGATGCATTAAACAGTGTCCCAAGATCATTCCTCAGCATAAAGGATGAGTAATTAACAGCTGAGATGAAGCGGTTATGAGCTGCTTCTTATTAAATTAAAGTCTAAAAAAAAAAAAAAAAGCGTCTTTCACTGAAGCCCAAGAACTTGATATATGCTTATGCGGCTCTGAGCATCACCTACCATGAAATTTAGTGTTTCCAGGATATTTAACATTAAGACGTAGTTAAAATTAATTCTACGTGCAATTTCTCAAAAAGAAAGCTGACAACTAATGTCAATAAATCGTGCTGGGCCTGAGATGGGGGGATCGTAAATCTGTTGCACAGTGCCGCCCCTCAATGTGGTAGTCAGGGGTCGAATGGGGGTGTGAAACATGCTATAGGACTGGAGGAAGATGGATTTGTCAGCGAGGGAAGGAAAAGGGTGATTTGAAACCCTGGACACTGATTGGTGGAGATGAGGCCTGGATGTCCTTGCGGTGACATTCAGCCCCTGATATTTGTTTGGCTTTAAATAATACCCTGGACAGGGTCTGAGAGTGATGGCCACCAGGTCGGCTGACATTGCAGCCTGTGCCAAGGTGAGCGACTTTAGGACACTCTCTGTCTTCACCTTCATTTCTCTGTGTCTCTCTCTTTCTGTCTCTGGCCTGTCAATACGCATCCACTTGTCTGATGGGTCCTTCTGAGGAGCTTACAGCTGACATGCTGGTGTCTTTATTTCCACCAGCAATCCTTTTAGACTTGGCCTCGGTGATCAGTCATGCCACTGACAAGCAGCTCAGGCTTCAGCACCTCAGCAACCCTCCATCCACTCCTTCTTGTGACTCTGTCATTACAAAAGAGGAGCAAAGAGAGGCTGCGGTCCAGAGTAAGAATTTAGGTTGACTCCATTTCTCAAACACTGAAAGACAAGTTATTTATTTTTTATGTTTTTCTTGGTCATTCACCAAGAAAAAAAAGACAGAAATAGCAAATTTCCAACTAAAAAAATAGTCTGCAGGGGTAAAACATTACTGTCAACCACATGTAGAATTTTTCTAATGTTGCTAATCAAGGATAGTTACAGTTACTTACTTTAACGGGCAGTACCTGGCAGAAGTTGTTAGACAAATTATGAGCTTAAAGGTTAATCCTTTACCTTGCAAGACAGCAGCTTGATAAATAATTCCCAACATGAGGTCCTACTTATTTGTTGTTACTGAAGCTTTTAAACACATGTCATGGCCTTCCTCAGCATATGGAATTGCTCAGTTGTCATGGTGATGTTACAGTATGCATATGACTCATTGACTCTAGCTGATTTTTTCATGAGGTAAGTGCCTGAAGTGTTGAGCGAACATACATAAATTAAGGCTTAGGCTACATTTCTTTAACACATCACAGACTTTGATAGGGTAATGATTCTGTCATCATCGTCACCATTACAGTTATCGACAGCATTTTGTCTGAGTAAGTTGGTTGTCTATAGCCCCTTTATTAATATATTTACACACACATACATGCAGTGGATAGCGGTGTCTTTAGTCACACCCTTGTGTTGCAGGGTGGAGTACAGTAAGTGTGAGTAGTTTTCCAGCTCATAGCAGATCATGTGCTGTTGATTGCACTGGACCGCAGTAATTATGGGCGAGGACTGGTTCTGGGTTATGGCCTCTGTCATTACTGCCTAACTGTAAATGACTTATTTACAGTTTGTTGATGCTTCTTATGAGAAATGACTAACTCTGCACACAAACGGGCTCTGTCGCAGATTTGGTGCTCTTTAATTAGGACGACTTTGGTGACACTCAGATTTACGGTGGGCTTGGAGTGGAATTTGGATTTAGACACCCAGCCAGGACGGTTGACAGATTAGTTAAAAAACATGCAATATGGTCGTTGAGAGAAGACAGCTAAACAGTGTGGCAGATGTTTACCATTAGCTTTAATACTTCTGTTTTTCTCTGTCTTCATTCTGCAGCTTGCTGAACCACTTTTAGAGTCATAAGGAGGATCTTGTTAAACGATAGCTGGAAAGTTTATGCCAGCTACAGTGCTATGTTAACAGCCCTATACAGGGCAGGACTGGGCTATACTATTATCTCTCACATGAAATTTACCTAGATGAGTTGTAATTAGCCTGCCTGTTCCAAGGTAAATGTTTTCTTAGTGGGGACAATCACTTACAAGCACAATTGGCTTTGATTATATCTTTTAAACGTTGCCTCGGCTTATCTTAACTTTTAATATCCACATTGTTTTTATAACAAACTCTACACCCTACATTTAGTCTAAGTGCTCTGTTTTGTTGTTGTTTTCTCTTTTGACTGAGTAATTGTGGAGTTCAGTCTACAGTATATATATATATTCTTGAGATGATAATGAAGCAGCATAACATTAGTTTTATAGTATTATTATTTTGAAATTTGTTTAATATGTCCTTATGATGTCATCACATCTTTTTGACTGCTCCTGACATGCCAGCACATATATCAATCCAAGCTTGCCTCGGGAGAAAGGCAATTATTGCACCATTAGAGGGGGTAGATTAAAACAAAAGGTGAAAACCCATCCTTCTATTATGTAAACAATAACAGGAATGCCATATCCTGTCTTCATAAAGGATTTTATCTGATATTAAATTTCATGGCCGTGTCCAATAGTATCATGGCAGGCTTCGTCTCCCTCTATTTTGTCATCAATTTAAATAAAAAAACATAGTGTTGCTCTGATTTGTGTTAGTTTTGATAATTCTGCCACACAGATATTTGCTAAACAAATACTGAAGAAAATCTTCCCCTACTGTCAACACCATCACTACACTGAATGAATATCGTGCTTATGTTCTGCATAGTTTTGTATATAACACAAAAAATATTTGACGATTTGCCTAAATTCTATTCTATAATAGAATAAGAATTATTATAGTCTATTTTTAGACTATAATAATTCTATAAAACTACTATTGTTTGACGTTTAGATTGTTCATTCTTTGGTGCATTATTCCAAGAACATATTATTTGCCAAATTTTTTGACCAAGCTTGTGTAATATGTGACATTAAATCCTCATTTGAGAATCTGTTTTCCTAAACGGAAAAAAAGAGGTTATTGTCCTCAAATTGAAGTCAGAAAAAAGCTCAGCCTATGTATCTGACGAAAATCAGTATCAAATATGCACTGGTAGTGAAAAAAATGTCTAATGATACCAAGCTCTACATGATGTACACATCGGCACAGTGAAGTTTTAGTACAGGAGTGGTGGGTTCAACAGGCTCCCGCACTCAAAAACTCCACACCAAAACAATATGTTAATATCGTTCCCAGTGCCATGTATGTCACTCCATCCTTTCATCTTCTGCTTGTCTTAGTTGAACCTTCCCCTCTCAGAATAGCTGTCATCATTATTCTATGTGTGTACAAGCAGACCGAAACTGCAATGCTGGTTGCAGCGTGTAGTCTCAGTCTGCCAAAAGTATCTTTCCTTCTCATACCTTGTCATTGGGCACTTTGCCACTTCTGTCTACTTCTCAAATTTTGTCTTCTATTCTTTCTTCTTAACTGCTTTTATTTTTTTCTCGTCTCTAAGTTATCTCTTCTCTATCTCAACTAGGCAAATTTGCAGGTTTAATTTCCCCAGAAACATGCATCCCTTCCAGGTGCGTATGACCAGTGGTGGTGCTGAGGACCCATGGGTTGGGGTCAAAGGTCGCTCTGATTAACAGCCATCCTCTCCCGGGGATGACAAACTTCCCTGGTGCTGTCACCAAGAAGTATGACGCTCCCTTTGTTCCCCCCTCAGGCAGCAGTGACAGGCTGGCCAATCAGGGGGCTGCAGGTTTAAATCTGCCAAATTTTTAGACAAAACAAAAGGCTTTTCATTCCAGAAAACAGACACAGCCCTGCTGCTTGACTGGCTGCCTGCTGCACCACCGACAGAGATTACACTGAAGTGCTTAGTGCATATAATTACAAGTAATTGGCAAATAGTAGGCTCTGACCAAACAGAAATTGTTTCATTATGTCTAATTAACACCTACTTGATTATGGTTAATTACTAGTGTTTGATAATGGAGGAGCAAAGTTGTCAGTCTGGAGACAAGCAGGAGCCATCTGGATCACTGATAACCATATGCTGGTGCCTTGCTTCGCTTTGCTGGGACCAGAGTTGTCAGGGCCACCGACAGTGGCAGGTGTCAGCAGTGCAATAGACTCAGCATCTGCACAAGGTGTAAACAAAACACAGCTCAAATCAACATGTCATTGCACACACACACACACACACTCGTACACACGCAAACTCCACAATCAAACGCATGTCTACATTTTAGCAGGCAAGTAATTAATTGTTTTTAGCTGTGGAACATTCACTTCAAAAGAATGCTCACTGAACTTCATTACTGTTAAAAGAACATGGCTCTCAATTGATATCAGACCCAGTCTCCCTTAATAGGTTTGAAAAACAAACTCAATATTGAAATTTGATGTACAGTTTAAATGTGACACGTAATTATTGGAGCACATTGACAGAGAGGACATCACCAGTCTCAAACTTGAGGGAAGGTTGAAATAGATGCCATTAGGAGCAAAACAGGCTTCCTAAGAGCCTTGGAAATTATTTGAAACAGAAGGCGCCCCGCTGTAAACAAAAGAAATTACCCTGCACTAAAATTGTCTGTCTGTCCCTGTTAATTAGCAGTACATGCAATGTGAAATTAGCTATGACGCACAAGGAAAAGAGAAAGATAAATAGTCCCTTATTGGGAAAGAATAAAGTCAAGACTTGCCATATGTAGCATTTGTCATGTTTAATTGTGGGATCAATTAAAATTTGGGGGTAATGATGATTTATAAGTGTTTGTGTATAATTTGATATTCATTAAGTCAGCCAGACACACGCTGGTATCAGCTTGTTAATTGTGTTTCCTTTTTGTTGAAGGGTGGCTTTTGAATGCAATTGGCTTAAAGTTTACAAACTCCCTTGGCTGAGTGATTCTGTGGTGTGGCAGCCAAGCAGCACTGTGCTGCTGTAGCAATTTTGTCACTCCTTATTTGCTTGTCTTTAATACTCTTTATGAACTGCTGCTGAAATTGTGCATTTGATTGGCCCAAAACCATTCTCCCAGTTTAGGATGGATAACCTTTAATGGTCAAATAATATACATTTTGTCCTTTTTGCCATGCTTGCCCCTTCTGTCTAATGAGCTTCACAAGCTAATAGGTTTCTAAATGAGTTACAGTGCATATTATCATTTTCAACTGTAAGTGAAAGTACTGTCAAAATGATTCATTACCAGAGGGACATAACTGTACTTGATCCTTAAACTCTTCCTTATGACATTTAAACAGCTGGTTTATTACAGTGTTTGTTAAACATAAAGTACACAATTTGGATTATTCATAAGATGCACAAAGCCACTGTGAGTATTCTATTTTTAATTTTGCATTTGAGCTTGAACAGCCATTTTTAGTTTCTACTCGCAGCATCATATTGTTCAAATGGAAGCATTGGTCAGATGAAGAGATCAGTCATTTGAGCTGTGCATAATGCAGCCAATTCATCATGCACATGTAATGTGTGCTGTTTGAGCGCACCAGACAGCAGTGATGGGAGAGCACTTTGTTTTCATGCCCCCCTTTCCCACTGCAAGGCTAAAATGTAGGCCAAGTGGAAGAGCACCAAATGATTCAACACAGGACAAGATTCCCATTCAAACAGCGCAGAGCTTTTCCTCCTTATTCATTTTCTTAGATTACCATCAAATTTGTGTCACCAGCAAGGCAGCGTTATTGACTCACAGCGATGCACTCCCTTTGCTTTCGTTGTTATTAGTTGACACGCTTACATTTTCATATGTGTCTTTGCTAATGCCTGCAAATTGCTCTGACCGAAGAACGTGAGAATTGAACAGATAATTTTAATAAGATTCAACTGCAGATGGTGTGATGTGCCTGCTTTACACATATAGAATACCAATTGTAACCTGTTTTCAGAGGCGACTAAGGGAGCAAACTCTAATGGGTTTTGACAACATTGTATTAGGCACAACAACTACGCATAATGTACCGAAAAATTGGACGTGAAATTGGAAACATTGCTGAGAACAAAGTAAATTTACATGGTTTGGTAGGTTTGGTGATGTCTGATATCATACTCTCTCATGCAAGCTCTATCTGGAGGGAGAAGGCAGGAGCTGCAA
This sequence comes from Scomber scombrus, assembly GCF_963691925.1. NCBI lineage: Eukaryota > Metazoa > Chordata > Actinopteri > Scombriformes > Scombridae > Scomber > Scomber scombrus. The sequence goes on along the minus strand of NC_084981.1, from coordinate 16,519,386 downwards.
AGGGGGGCTTAACAATGGATATCAGTGGAGAGTGCTTTTAAAGTTAAGGCTGATGGATGGCTTGTCAAAAAAATAATTGCACTGGTATGGAAGTGGGCTCGCGCTCGCTTGCCGAGGAGGGGTTGGTTGGGTATGGGGGGTGTCAGAGCGACGGAAGAGGGAGGCGCGATCAGCAGAGAGCATGATGGGAAGTGACAGTGGTCTGTCAAGAGGCAATGGCTGCCCAGAGAAGTGTGAAGCCAAAGCTATGAGGTGGCAGGAGAGAGCAGGCTGTCAGAGCAAGAAAGTGGCTTTAATACGGCGAAAAGCAAAGGAATCCGCCTGTCAGGCCTGCTCAGCCAAGCCAAGGCATGGCAGGAAAGGGAGGAAGAAGAGAGAAGATGGGGAACGTATACGGGGGAAACAAAGGTAGAGAGGAAAAGAGTGAAGGAAAGACTGAAGGAGGAGGGAGGTCAAGAACTGGGGTACAAGTAGCAAGAGCTGTGTGGCAGCATGAGAGGCATGATGGGAAAGTGTGTGGGACAGAGGAACAGGCCTAGCTGTCAATTAGAAGTTCCTGAGGAAGGTGATGAAACTCATCAGCTCTACTCACTCTCCAGATGACTACAGGACTAGCTCTGGGCCACAGTTAACAGTGTGCAGAGCTACTTCTGTGTATAACTATACTCAGTATGACTCTATACCACATTTTTACTGTGTTCAAGACACACTGTAGCGCTACTTCTTTGTCAGCCATTTAGATATCTCGGTTTCTTCCAGCTACATAACTGCAAACTGAGGTACAGTCAAACATGCATCACTGATGCTTCTGTGATGAAGACAAAGGTAAGCTGATAATCACTGTAGGGGATCATCCCTTGCCATTGACATGGAGTGGTAAAATATATTTAATAAGGCTTTTCTACTCTGTCCTGATCTTGTGTGAAAGACACTTAAATTCTGCGACCTATGCAGAGAAGCTGAGAGGCCCGTGTGTTGATTACTGACATGAATGTAGGCTCAGCGGCTTCCCACACTGGAGCAATTCCTTTTGTTTTGTAGGGCTTCTGTGATAGGTCCTCATGTATGTTATGCTGATACGGCACATGATTGATGTGGCGTGTCAAGATCCAATAATGACAGTGTCACTTTTCTAATGTTGTCTTGGTGTTACATTATGGTTTTGGCCTCTTTTTATGAACACCAATTTTCATGACATTTTCATGGTGTGCATTTATTTATACATTCACTGGATGTTTTATTTTATACGCATACATAATGGTTAGTAAATGCACACTGGGCAACAAAACATCGCACGTATAATCTAGAAACCACGTAATAAAATCTGCTCTCTGCGATTTACCATAGCTGCAGTATGTGCGGTACAGCAGGAGCCATGATCTGTGTCTTCACATTCATAAGCAATTAGTCTTGCCATAATTTATTCCTCATTAAGGGCACATAATTAAAGTTCTCTGTAGCTTCTTTGAACATTAAATTATACTCTCATTTTCTACAAATATAAACCGTGATATTTAAAGGGCCACTAACCACTGACTCCCATAATCAAAAAAGAGTTATTTTGAGAACTTATCATTACAGATCATGATATAATGATGTGTTCACTTGTGAACTTTATACTCTGTCCAGGCCCGTGGAGCATACAGCAGCAGCAGTTGATTGAGAGACTGTGTATAGATTTTAATGAGGACATTGGAGGCTAATCTTGTTTGCATTGGTTAAATATCTTCCAAAGAGTTTGAAGTTATTACCAGTGGCATGTGACGTTCATGCGATCTTTGGGCCAAGTTATGGCAGGGTTAGATTTTTGGTCAGATTCATCGTTGACGGCATATGTTTGTACAGCTGCATTACCAGAAGAGGTCAAATAAATGATTCATAACATTAATTTCAAATTCTTTAAAAAGTAGATTTTTTATAGATACTTGGTGGCTGGAAACTTTAAAGGTTCCTTATCCGGCTCATGAAGAAAATTACGCGACTGAGCACTTTTTATATTGTTTAGAAGTAATTTGTTAATTATTGGAAAACCCATTAAGTCACCTCTAAAGGTCACTAATTAACACTTATTAATTTAATCCATACAAAATGTAAAAACAACATGTTTAATACATGTTATGTCCTGGACTATTTCCTGGCCGGGTGCAGAGGTTTCATGGAGTCTACTGGTTGCCTGGCAACCTTACAGTGACATCAATACCGGGCAGCAGTTTCCCCTTGTTTCCTGTCCTTTTGTTAATCTCAGCTAACCTGGCTGCTGGCTGTAACTTCATATATAATGTGCAAACATGAGTGGTGTTCACCCTTCCACCTCAGTAAGAGAGTTTAATAGAGGAGTATCAAACTAACTAAACCTTTAAAGGGCCTTTCAGCATGACGTTGGTGTTAATGTGGGTCACTTTTACATGCTTCTTTATCTTTCAGACTCACTGGATGACATATTTCCAAAGACACAAAAAGCAATTGCAACACTATGGTTAGAAAAGTTATCCTGTGAAAGAGTAGCCTACAGTTTCTATTTACCAAGTCAATCAGACCAAAGTCTGTTAGCTTTTGAACATTTTGAAACAGGGTTTCACATTAGGGATGGGTATGTGAGGTTGAACACAGCAAGAAAAGCTTTTCAAATCAAGAATGTGCAGCTGCAACTACAGAGCTTGGGGTTTTCAATACCTGCAATGGAGACACTATGCCAGCACCGACTGAGGAAAAAAAGAAAAGAAAAAGATGTATAGACTACTAAATTGATGAACTGACTCAGGAGGGAGAGAGACGCAGAGAGAAAGAAAGCTGTATGGATAGAATGGATGGATGGATAGAGGGAAAGCCTCATTTAGTGAAGAAAAGGCTGTTTGGCCTGCCCATACAACAGAGGGAGAGTCCAAAGCCATTGATCTCTTGCAGCCAATGACAGGCCAGAACTCAGCAATAATCATGACAAATGAGCGGAGCCTCCACCAGATGAGAAACTGCCGATAATCACACAGACCCCAAAAAAAGAAACTAGCAAGGTCGCAGTAGAGAGCAGTGGAACTCCTATACCTCTCAATACTCCTGAGGGATATGTTCAGGGAAGAGAGACAGATACAGCTGAGAGGGGGACTTTAAAGTTATTGTATTGGACAGTGACAAGAATACTGTTTTATGGTGTGCAGTACCTTGAATGAATACATGGTAATATTATGCATAAATGAATGATATCATCACAATGGTGCTGATATACTGTACAATATTCTTTATATTACAAAAATAGCATGTATATTAGTTTTAATGACTTAATATGTCGATTTATTTTCATGCTTTACAAGGTCAATAACTAAAAGTTAATACTAATCCTTGTAATGTGATGAGTCCGTAAAACACACTAACAGTGGAAAATAAATTAGGCTGCTGACATGCGCCTATGAAGATATTCATGCCTGGAGTGTTTGTCTTTGTAGATTAGAGATAAACAATAATGATTAAATTGCTGCAGCAAATCAATCTGGGTTCTGATCAAGTATGATTGGTAACACAATATCCCTTTTCTTTCCCACTGGAGGTCTTCTACCAGCCCTCACTAGCACGCAGCCCTGCCTCTGTGGATGAAACATTTTCTAATCAGCTTTATCTCGCACATATGAATTTATCTTATTCATAGAAAATGCCAATATATTAACCAGCTTGTATGATACACAAGGTGACCCTACTGACTTAATGACATAATACATTATCCTTAATGAAGTCAATATCTCGTCTTTTAGCTGTCTGTCTATTGGGCCGATTAATTGCGGTGTCATTAAAGTTAGCTCTCTTTTCATTTGAGCTTGGCAAGTGGCATAAAACTAATGTTCTTAGATATCAACCACTGAAATAGGATGGAGGGTGGAGGAAATTACAGGGAGGACAAGGGGTTTTTTCTACAGCCCACATCAGTGGGTTTTCTTCAGCGACACCACACACAGATATATGTTACTGACGAACAGATGGAGTCATCTGATGTTATTGCAGTATTGGAATACTTACAAAGAAAGTAGATAATATTTTATTCATGTAAACCTAAAAAAAAGTTTGGTTTTATTTTCAGATTCTTAAGTTGTTTTTCCCCCCAAGAAAATGTTGGTATTCATCTACTGTACCCATTCTTGCACAATAATTTATGGCCTTGAGGTAAAGCAAATATGACAGACAACTATTAAAAAAGGAGAAAAGACTAAGGAAAATATTTCAGGTTGTTTTTGTTGTTGTTATTTTTTTCTTTGGTCAAATAAATGCTATATAGTGTTTTGGAAAGAAACCATTACTTTGCCAATAGTGTACAGCAGTATGTTGGGAAAGTGTATGATGCAGTTTGTGATTGACAGGCTGTAAAGTGCTTTTGGTAGAAATTGTGCTCCTGTGGCTGTAATTGTGTGTGTTTAAGGGGGAATTGGGGCCAGTAGCATGGTCTTCCCTAAACTCACACAGTAGTGACAGAATTGGCCAGAGGAGTCTTAGCAACTTACAAGTCTCTGCCAATGGCAAGAGGGCTCAAATGACACCTGTTCAGCAAAACAATTTTTGTGATGGTTGCTGTTACTAGAATACATGGTGTGGTTACTTTTTTTCTTAAAGCGAGCAACTGCCTTGCAGGTGTTCAAAGAGACGGTTAGACAGTTAGAGGTCATGAACAATGAACAGTTGTGGTGTTTATTTTTACATACTAATTTTAGGCCCATCCTCAAAGGGAGGATTTCCTCTGGGACGTCATAACTGCTTACAGTGGCTACTGCATAATACAGTCCATCGAAAAAGTTTAACAAGGACAAGAACATTTTCTGTGGCACACATGCATCTCTGTCAGGGCAAATGTACCGACACCTGAGCCCCCTGTCGCTTCCACTGCCCCCCCTCTGTTTTCCTTCTGCCGCCCCCTGCCGCTCTCCCCCCGTGCTGAAACAGGCAGACAGGATGAGGGTAATTTACAATGTGTTATCTTTGTCTATAGCTGCGAAATGATATGAAGTAAATCAAGGCAGGAGTAATGAAAGACTGAGGATTCATTCCTGTGAGCACATTTTAAGTGTAGTATCCGTTATGGTGGCAGCGCCTGAAGAGGCTGGAATGAGAAGGGCTGAGGGGCCATAAAGCAGCGGCGGGGCCCATGTTAATGCTGTCTGTCTGGGGTTAGTAATTGGGTTGCACTGATGAGTTGCTTCGAAGACAAAGTGTAAATCCCCTACGCCTGCCATAAATCTTGCATTGTTGGAACAAGGTGCAATCCCAACAAATATTGATCCTGCCTAGGGGCCTCCTTTTTGTGAGTGTGTGTGTGTGTGTGTGTGTGTGTGTGTGTGTGTGTGTGTGTGTGTGTGTGTGTGTGTGTGTGTGTGTGTGTGTGTGTGTGTGTGCGTGTGTGTGTGTGTGTATGCGTGTGCTTGTGCGTGTGTGTGTGTGTGTGTGTGAGAGAGAGAGAGAGAGAGAGAGAGAGAGAGAGAGAGAGAGAGAGAGAGAGAGAGAGAGAGAGAGAGAGAGAGAGAGAGAGAGAGAGAGAGAGAGAGAGAGAGAAAGAGAGAGTGTGTGTGGACCTCCGATTACTGTAGTCAAACCAGTACACCCTGGTAGGCATGTTCTACAGTACAATTGCATCCTTGTCGTTACCTTAGATTTGGCCCCTGTTGTTAAACTGCTGGGCTTGTTTTGGAGCGATATCGAGACTGCCTCGCCAGCTGTGTTTTTGTGCCACAAGTCAGTTTTTGAGTGTTATGGTTGAAAAGTAACTGCAGGTATCTGAGTGAACTGTGATGGATTCAGTTGCGCTTCTTTTTTTGTGGATATTGGAGCATCAACTGGATGAATATTTTTCCTCCATTGATTCATTTTTACAGTATCATGTCTACATTATTTATAACATTATACTGCTACTGTGCTGTCGTAATTGTTAGTAGTACTACTGCTACTAACAGTAGTAACAATCCATTTACAAATAGTGACATTTCAGTATATGATTGCTGTTGCTATGTTTGGTGTTATATACATATTTAATGGAACTGTTTACAGTAAGTGATGGTGGTTGATATTTAAAAAAATAGAAATCAGATCACATGTGCTCCGCTTCTTACTAACCTTTGAAGCTTTGAAATATCATTGAGCTCTCCTTAAGCAGATGGTGGACTAGTGTGTGTGTGTGTGTGTGTGTGTGTGTGTGTGTGTGTGTGTGTGTGTGTGTGTGTGTGTGTGTGTGTGTGTGTGTGTGTGTGTGAGTGTGAGAGAGAGAGAGAGATCCAGGAAGACAGTTTATCGTTAAACACATCCTATCTGGTTTGACAGGTCACTGTCAGGTACAGCTCCCCTCCTTTCTCACCCCTACTGATACAGGGTGTCACACACAGAAATCTACCTGCACCAGTATGCTAATGTGATCTGATGGGGATAGCTGTTAAAGCTGTGAACCACTTAAATTAATGCAAAGAAAACTTGATTTACACCTATTAGACTATGTTGTTTTAGGTTGGTTTTTTTTGGCACAGTGGCAATGGTGTTTTTATTTCAATTCAAATGCTTAATTCTAATATAGAAAGAACTACTTTATTTTTAATGATAATGAAGTAGGTATGGGAAAGGGGATGTGCTGAGCAGCAGTGGCGTGCCAATGACTTTTATAGTGAATATGTTTGACTCACAAAAAAGGTCATGTCATTTAGAATAGGAATCAGCTTGTCGCCCTAACCTCACCTGTCAGTCTGTTACATTAATCATACTAATCTGCACATGTATGCAATCGACTGCCTCACCTAGGATCATCCACATTTTGCTCAAGTCATTTGTCAACTTTCTATACTGCTGATCTTTTTTTTTTTTTTTTGGGGGGGGGGGTATGTGTATCATATGTGCAACTAGCAATAACTGTTTAGTTTACTGTAATGTATTTTGTTATTTGCTTCAATATAGCTCTTGGCTAAAATCTATGGTGGTTCAGAGGGTTACGTTAAAGGCGAGCCCAAGACAGATAACTTTCATTTTTTCTTCACCTCCATCTAGAAAGCAGGTGTAAGAAAGTTTCCCAGGTAGTAGAAATATGGTGTTTGTAGTTGGAGCCTTGGTGTTGTTTTGTGGTTGCTGGGCGCTGTGTGGATAACTCATAGCCTCGGCTCACTGTGTCCATCTGTAAAAAGGGGAAACCTGGACCTGGTGTGATGCTACAAGATAAACCAGCACAAAGGAAAGCACCATTAATAATTCTCTTATTTGGGAACGGGGCCCTGTGCTTACAGAATACAGGGCAGTCCATCTCCTACACAGAGAAGGGGGGTGTGGAGGAGAAAAAGGAAGAAGTATAAGGTCAGCAGGGAGAGACTCCTTCTCCCACCCGCCTCTCCTTTCCTCCACCCCTCCCCTCTTAGAGTGATGGGCCCAGGATTTCCAAGGTAGTGCATTTGTCTGTCAGGAGTCTTGGCTGGCTGGCGTGATTTAGCTGCTGTCAGCTGATGCTGGTGTCCAGAGGATGATAGCGGCTGGCTGGATGGGGGGAAATTTGTTACCTTTAGCTCTGACAGGGAGATAATTGCTGATGGTTAACAGAACGGTATGGAATCCAAAGGGTTGGAAGCAGAGTGCAATGTAATGGGATACACAGCCAATGGGTTCAGCCCATATTTCTGCCTACATGCACCTAATCTAACATGCACGCTCTCTCCCCCTTTCTCTCTAAACTAGAGTTAAAGGTTTTTAATAGTCGCATTAGACCTAAATAATGAAGGTTGGTTGACATTTTATCTTGTTTAAGCTGGCTGAATATTTTGGAGGAGTTACATTTAATTCAGCTATTTCTCAGCATCAGGAGTTGAATGGAGATATTATTTTGTGTGGTTATCTTGATTTGAACTCACACATTTTTTTGTGTATATATGTGCATATGTAATTGGGTTGTGTCCCATGTAATGCTTGGCTGATGTTAAGCCTTAAATGAGTGGACATGTGCACTCATGAAAAAGTCTTTGCACTCCCCTTATTAGATCAATAAAAATAGAGTGAAACTGTCTGTCCATGCATATGTCTGTCTCTCCCCCACCCCTCTGCTTGCTCTGATCATCATAGTGGCAGAGCCCCTATGCTTCTTTGCACATCTAATTAGGACAGAACAGCAAATTTTCTGGCACTCCCTCTATCCTTTAGGCCCCATTCACTTCACTCTCACATGTCCGCCCCAATCTCCCTTTCTCATGTCCAAGACGTCCACAGAGGCGCCTCCCAGTGCCAGGATCAGGACTGCCGTCAGTCAAGCCATCCAAACTGCCAGCAGCATATCACAGAGGGAGTTAAGTAGGAGGCGGACCTGAGAGTGCAAGTGTGATAGTTTGACAGGACATGATTGACAGGTTAAACCCTTGGTTAATTGTCTTCTCCTACTCACATTGATGTGGAATCTGCTGGATTGTAATGCTGTGGGAGGAGTTAAGCAGCTTTAGTCGGTATAGCATTGTTGCATTTAACATTTGTTTTTTTTTAGGCAGTTTCACAGTGCTGTGAACAGGAAAACATTGTCACCAGTCAGCTTTCAGTCTATACTTTGTTTCAAGAAATTGCTGTATGCAAATGGAGGGAATGAGAATAATCTTTCAATATCCTAATATTAATTTTTTTCAATGTAAGCTCTAGAATTGTAATTTATAGCTCAGCATTTTCTTACTACAAAGGAAAGAGTCTTTCTGTCTAAGCTTTTTTTAACAGCCGTTCATCCAATCTACTTCACACTTGGTGGGTGCATTGCTGAGGGTCCAAGGAAGTGTAGTGTCAGGTGTGTTGTTTGAGCCGTTCGAGAAAAAGCTTCAAGTAGCAATACCAGAGGCCAAGCAATCGACTCCATTCTGAACAGGCACATTTTGAACGGGCACTGCACTAGTTTGTATAATTTAGTATTTCTCAAGTAAAACCTTGAGTGGTCCGTCACAGGGCATATATATCTTCTCTAGTTTTGATGGGCTATCTGCATTAATAAGCAGCGCTGATAGGGCCTTAATGCCTTGTCACTCCGGCATTGACCTCAGCATCATATTTTTATTTTCTCTTTGACAATGAGAGTAATAGGAAATATTGATTGGCAGTGCAGTTAAGTTGTCAGCATAGTCATTTAATGTGTCAGGAGAACCAGTTAAATTGTCAAAAAATCACTTGAGGACTCACTTCCATAACGGCTTTCTATAAAAGCATCTCCCTCAGACAGGAAATGCTCCCATCCTCACTGAATTGCAGTGCTTTTATAATGACTTATTTTTCTGTATATTGGTTGGATGTGCTGTTTGCAGTATTCTAATATGATACTAATGATTTGTGTTTCTTTTCTTATTACACACATACTAAAAGCACAGAAAGCTAATTGGAAAATAGTATAGAAACAAAAGGAGTAGTGAATGCTAACCTGAGGGTTAGATTTGATGAGAAGAGTAACAATTACAAAGGGTCAGAACTGTGTATATACTGTATAATCCAGGGTTGACACCTATAACCTACTGCAGTTTTGTTTGCATTTATTTAAAAAAAATACAAAATGTTGTACATTTTGATAAATGTGTGATTTATAGGAGCTAAAGAAAAACCCTTCTTCAGATGTTATCTTTGCTGATGTAAGGCTTGTAAACATTCCCCATCAGTTTGATTTTTTTCTTGTTGGTGTTTCCTGGGAAGCTTTGCTTGTCAATTAGTTATCTTTTATATGTGTGATGCAATAAGTGATCTGGTGGTAAAATAATCATGGAGTGAACATTGATAGCAGGGGAGGGGGGTTAGGATTATGTTAGACATAGTGTCTTAACTTCCTGCTGTTATGAAATTTGCAGAAATATATGAGAAAACATACAGAAAATATTGCAAATTATTCTTATTTCGGATGCAACTAACTAGCTATTGTGTTATGATGCTGATTATATTATATAAAGTTGTCCAGAAAGTAACTCTTTCTGATTCAACATTTACAGTTCATTATTATTACTTTTGGTTACATGGCATGGAAACACAAATAACATTTAGTGTAACAGCTGCTTTGCTACAGTACATTCATGGTAAATACCTTTCTAACTGTTACTGTTAAGTACTGTTCTAATGGAGCTGAAAAACATACACCTAGTATGTACAGCTGTTCAGTGTTTCAGTGTCTCTGGAGAGAGAGCTAACCGATAAACATGTGACAGGCACCATAAAGCACATCAGGGACTGTTTTTCTTATGCACTATGTTTGCACTATGTTTGGTCATGGCAATTACTACTATTACAACTTTGAAATAATAATGCCGTTATAGCAGCATGCCAACAAAGAACCAATGTACCATTGTAATATATGCTTGTAGTAACCAACCTGTTGTTCTCCAAAGCAATAAAACATAATTGTTGCTGTCTAATTGTCTAATGGCGATATCATGTCTTTTAGGGGAACTAACATTTTTCCGGGGGGGCTGACATCGTATAGATAAGCAAGATATGATAATCAATTAATGAACACATTACACCTCCACACGGGTATCAAGACCAAACAACACTGTATGATAGATTACAGCCAAGCATGGTATGATAGCTATACTTTGCGGAGTGATGTAGCCTATTTTAGTTTATCAGCACAAATAAGACACAGAGAGGCCGAGCTGTTGAACATCTCCAGCTTCTTCTGCCGGCTTGTCCTGCTTGTCATCCTGGATGTTAGCAGGTCTGTGCTGGATTTTCTTTTTAACATCACTGTATGCTGACTACCACTTAACAGAGAAATTAATAATATCGTTTCGCAGGCTGAGCGTATATTATATTGTCAGTATTTTAGAGACCCCTCCACAAAAAAACAAAACAAACACAAATCAGGGGGGAGCTCATGTCTGTAGTTCACAACCTGAGTAATGGATTATGTTCCGTTCATTAAATTGCACTTCTGAATTATCATGATGACATTACTCTGTTTGCAAAAGTATTAGGCTATTTAGTATAAAGTAGTAGGCCATTTAACAATTTAGGTAGATATATCAGTCATTTAAATTGACAATTGAAACTATGATATAATGCATCCTACAATATAAATATTAGCGACTGAAACTACAAAGCGACTTGTCCAGTTACTTTTCCACAACGCAAACTGACTATTTATTAATTACTTTTATTCATTTAACTGAAATTTTGGTGATCAAAGTTATAGTTTGGCTCCCTGGCTGATGACACCCCTAGCGAGATGTTATTGGTATCTAATTCATATTAGATCATTTTTGTTTTTATTTCTGTGACGGTGCGCGCAACAGCTGAGACAGCGTTCACAGCACAGGTAATTTTTTCTCATTCTTTGGCTTTCTCTGGACCTTTAATTCCACCACTTACACACTAAATAATAATATGTGTTTCTGTTGATCTGTTGATCTGTTTCTGAGAGTGGGACCTCAGTCTGAGAGCTCATAAAGTTATTCTTCTTAGTCTTTAGTGCCATTTTCATGAATGGAGCTTCTATACAACCTGCCGGTCGTCTGACCTTATATGGTATTTTGGGGGCGTCATTCATGTTAATTTACTATTCTCTGGAATGCGCGTTCATTTAGAACAGGTGGGATTCATCATGTTTACGAATGTCCATTACAACTGTTTCCTGGTGATATGAGTGTTTGATGAATCCGACGTGGCACACTCGTAAATTCCACCTCATGAAAAAAATATGACAGATTTAAGAAAAAAAAAACAACATGTTCTTGCATCTGGCCCATTGTGTTTGAAAATACACAAAGTCAATGCATTCATACTGAATTGATTAGTTTAATTAATGTATTCACACTGCTTAACGTTACCGTAGCATAAAATATATATATGATGTGCCATGTTTTGGTGTGGAGGGAGAGGGGTGAGAGGGGAACTACAGTTCCGTTTAGCTGCCTCAAAGACAGAGAAGTATTGCTTCCTATCTGGTGTTGGCTGAGCAGTAATAGCACTGCTACCTAGACAGTTGACTTGATCTTGAACTCAATGGCAACAATGTTCACTTTCCCGCAGAGCTGAAGCAATGTTATTTGAAGATGTTTAGCGAGGGGCTTGATTGAATTTGTCCCTCAGTGCAGAGACAGGCTCCATTAGGCAGTGGGCAGCAGGGTCTGGGGACAGACCAGTTAGAGAGATAAGAGGGGGAACTGGCAGTATAGTCTGGCCTCAGACCCAGAGCCGTAGTTTAGGGAATAAAGCTCCATAATAGCTGGTCCAGGGTCAGGTAGACACCCTCCCTCTGTGAAGTAACATTCGGCAGTGCAGAGCAGGGAGCACAACAGACTATGGATGGAGGGGATGGAGAAGGGAGAAGGGAGAACAAGGGTTAGTATGGATAAGAAAAGGTGGTATCTGTTTCAACATCACTCGCGTACAGTGATTCTATCTCAAGCAAAGTCCACCTAACTACTGCTGTGAGTTTGGCATATCTGATTCAAGTTCTATCAGTCATCGACTTGGAAATTGTTTGTGACAGTAACAAGCTGCCTAATCACTTGATTGATGGATGGGAGGAAGGCTGTTAGATTGTTAGACAGACATTTCCATGACAGTGAGATTGTGTTTTCAGAATTTATCAGACTTAACTGAGCAGTTCCACCTTCCTTCAGTCCTATTTTTTTTTCTTTTTATCTCCAAAGACCTCTCTCATCTATGACAGTGTGTACTGCAATCCTCCTTGCTGTAGGAAGTGGCTAATTGTGACAGTGGGCTGTCTCAGTGTTTTATGTACCTTAAGTCTCTGTGTGTATCTGACAACCATGGCCCTTTTCTCCAGGCCCTTGGCCCCTGGCCTCTATCTCCTGCTTTCCCTCACAGTAATGAAGCCTGCCTTTAAGGAACGGGGTGCAGGCAGCGAGGCATCACAGATTAGGTCAGTGGAACGGCTAGCGGGCTGAGCATGATGGATGAGGGCCAGAATGAGTTTCTGCCGCGGCTGTATTGTGAAATCTTTTCATTGTCACCGACGGGCCTATGAGGGCCTGATGAATGAGGGAGCAAGTGTCAGAAACGCCCTTCTACTGCTCCCCCTTCTACTCCTTTAATATCTCCCTAAGCTGCCTGGCTGCATGCCTTCCTATCCTGCCCTTTCTGACCGTCGACACGGCCGGTCACAACAGTATTGATAAAATTTATTGCTAAAAATAGACCAAGTCTAGTTCAGAGAGACAGAAAACACTAATGAGAGAAAATTGGTGCAACCAATGGAGTCATGGAAAGGCTGTTAAACTGGAGTTGTGGTGTGCTGTTCTTAAAGTTCATAACTGTGCTAAACAAGTCTCTTTGCTTTCTCACACTCTCAGCTCTTTCCTCCCATTCGGATGGACCCCCTGCTTTCACTGAGCAAGAGCGAGAGGCAGTGAGGGGTGGGGGGTGGGAGGATGGGGTGCCTTTATGGGAAACGTTTGTGACCAGCGTGACAGCTCTGCTTGATGGATGGGCCGCCTCCATCTGGTTGCAGTGCATGTAATAAATATCCATGCTCATGTTTGACCTCTCTCACTTACCAGACACATCTTTCACTTTTGGGACATCCAAGGGGGACTCACAATTATGCTCTGCACTCTCCACTAGCCGGGGTGTGGGGGGATAGCAACTCTGTTTATGGGCCGCAGCCCAAGGGCAAAGAGTCAAAAAAATAGATAGCTGTAAACAATGCTTCTGCCGCCAGGAGAATTCTCCAGCATTCAATAACCTTTAACACCTCCTAAGCCCTCATCTCCCTGAGCTGGTTGCCTGTGCCTCAGAATATGCTGCAATTCCACACAAACCGCCTCCATCTTTTGACCAGTGATTTAGCTTGGTGTCTAAGTATCAAATGCCAGTGCATGTGCAAAACTTATAAAAAAAACTAGCAGTGACAAAAGGGGAGAAATCGGACCAAATAAAATCCAATTTTGCCCTGTTGAATTCAGAGCTCTCTACTGAAAAGATTTAATCATCTATCATATGGAGAAAGGTTATTGTTGAGGGCAACTGGATGTGTTTGAGCTTTTCTAAGGTCACACTAGCATAGTTATGCTCCCACCACTGTTTTCTAATACAGATAGAGAAAATAGCACATTTTCAATAGCCATTACTATTCCTCTTTTACTGCTCATAAACAGCAGTTGGTGTGTTTGCCTTTAACACTGACCCAGTGCATTAGGCTGGTCAGCTACTCAGTAATAGAAACAGATAGGCAGCCATTGGATTTTAATAAACCTGGATAATAATGGGGCTGAAAAGCTGAGTGAATTGTAAAGCAGAAGGCTAATGAAGTGCCTATGTGGGCAGTATGTGAGAAATAACCTATAACCTATTAAGAAACAGCCTAACTCCTTCTGCCCGAGTCCTACCCCCTGATTGAATTAGCACACTCTTTAATTACTGAGCATCCAAGATGGGAGCTCTGAATCTAATTGAACTTTTTCATGCTTGCTGCACCCCAGCCAAACAATTTGTTCTGTAAAAAAATTGAATTAACAGCCTCACTTTGTCTCCTTTCTTTTTCTTTTTTTGCATTGATTTTTATAACATTAGAAGTGTCTCAGGAATTTCCAGGCCGTAAAGAATCAAATCGCACAGCATTATTCACAATAATGCATATGTTATAATCGCAGAGAGAACTTACTTAAAATTCAATCCACTTTGGCATCATTATCATGTATCAACATAATAAATGAGCCCTTCAGAGCATGGTAATTATAATTTGATAAATCATCAGCAGAAAATTAACTGGATGTCAAAACATTCATTGGATAGGGTGATGAATGGAGGATGATTGTGGTGATGAATTGTGTTAATCTGCGCAGTATGAAGCCAGCGAAATGGCTAAGCAGCCCAAGATGGATGGGCCATAGAAGCTGCAAGGTCAGGACACACAACTGCAGAACGGAGGGAAGAAAAAATAGGAGGGAATGAAACAGGGGGGAAAGAAAGGAGGACTCTCCCTCTCTCTCTCTCCCTCTCTCTCTGCTGCTCTTTTCTCTCTACTCAGAGCATTATCTGTCTTCTCGCCACAGCAGTGCTTTATGTTGGCCTTCAGGCATTTGCGTTTTGACAGTTAAGTTGACCCTATAGTCTGTTTTTCTTAAAGAATGAATAAAGTGACAAAGATGATGGTTATGATGATGGTTATGATGATGGCGGTGGTGGTGGTGATCACAACTTTGAACAAGGCGTAGTACCAACATCTCCAAATAAACATATACAGATATTTTGTTGCCCTTTGTATGGTCTTAACACAACAATGTTATAATTACATTGAGGTCAATGGCTCACATACAACTGCTTTGTGTATACTAATGGGAGTAATCACACAACAGGTTTTTAAAAAAAGGACTTCTTGTAGAGTAGTTTTATCTTTTTTAATATGTAGGGCCTTGATTCCTACTGGCAGTTATATCCCACCAATTGTGTCTGCTTTTCTCTTTCTCATCTGTGTTCTTCAGGTTTTATTATTTGTGCATTCATAGGGTAACTGCTGGCAATATGATAATTACAGTATTGTTAAACGTGTTGGATTGGAAGTATTTGATATCCTATTAGGGCTTGTGTCCATATAGCAGAGTGCCAGCATCTTTTTTTAGTTATTGTAAATGAGGGAATTGTGTATACGGTAGCATGCGGCAGCCTAGAGAAAAGGAGCTACACCCAGCATCTTTTTTTCCAATGCTCCTTTTTTTGTACGACAGCCCCGAATGCTTCTAGTTGAAAATCTCTGAACTTTAAGAAAGGTGCTGGTGTTGTCACTGTTGCTGCTTTTCAGGCAGCTGATTATGTATTATATGAGACTTGTCAACCTGGTAACCAAGAAAATGGAGGAGAAGCCTGACTTGGCCATGTCTATCCTGAGCTTTATGATATGTCAGACAAAAACTATAATAACAAAGAAAAGCCAATTGGTGGGAGCAGATTAGCCGGACACTGAATGTTGCTTATGATTTTTGTGCCTTATTCACCCTGTGTGTTGTAAGTTTGTTTTTAGCGGTGTACTCAATCCTGTATTAACGTAGCATTTAGCTAACTTTTTTTTTCTCTGACTGCTAAGTGCTTCATCCCAGCGCTCCCCAGAGCTTTTCTGCCAGAGAAAAACACTATATGGGCACATGCACTTACTAGGTAAACCACCGGTGGTTCAACACCTGTAGACATAAGAATTAGTAGTATAAGAAGTTAAGTCTACCAGTGTGTCCTAAATTGATGGTTACTTCTAATACAAGGGCAAGAAATAAAACTATCCCAATAATAATGGTAAGTATTAAATTTTGCTGGCATTAAAATATACTAGTAACTTTGCAAGTATGAACTTGTCAAACAGAAAAATCAAAAAGTGAATGAAAAGAAATCTTAGAATTGTCACCTCTCTTTGTCATTGGGACTCTGTTGACCTGAATTCTGGTGAAAACCCACTGAATGTGACGCATCACAAAATTTGCCCCTAATCATTGTCTATGGGACATGAGCGAATTTACAAGGTATTGGGGGATTCCAGATGACTCATGACTGACCAGCAGTGCAAAAAAGGGAGGCATTGTTTGCATATGAGGGCAAAATTCACCTGGAAGTAACACAATACAACTGCTGAAGTGGCTTGGTGGTGGAGCAGCAAGCTATGGGAAGATGTCCATGGAGGAGAACATAATTGTCACTGTTTTGGGAATTCCACTTTTACACAAACCCTTCCCTACCAGATTACAAGGACAAAAGAAATGCGTCATGGCACACAAAGTAGCACACATTTTCGGAGAAAGTGGTTGGTTGTTTATTTACACAGAGCTAGTTAAGAAATGCTAACAGGCTACAAACTTGTTGACATTGTGACATAAATATCTCGGGGTCCTTGCCCAGTGTAGACACACCCGTAGTGATGGGCAACAAGTGGCAGAAGCAATGCTGCACAATTTGTCTCGCTTCCAGTGGCTCTTCACAGTTAAGCCTCTCAGGCTGTGCTCAGGCTGTGTACAGCCTCCAATATGCTCCATATTTCAAATCGTTACAGTTAAGGGCATAAGAAAGATTGTTAAATTAAGGGTCAGGACTGTGGTTGGGGTTTGGGTCTGACTATCTTTACAGAGAAGATGGAATATGTATGCCTCTGAGAAGAGGAAGGGGGAAGAGAGAAAGTGCTGCTATTGAGGCCTCTGAGGGCAAAAAATATCATGAGTCAGAGTAAAGAAAAAATTACAGTTTTGTTAGGGAAGGCTTGGGGTTGATGCCTACCCCAAGTTATAGTTGTGTGACGTGGCATGGCGTGCAAGTCATGGTTCAGTGTTGGATGTTACCTGTTTATTAGGGCCCGAGCGGCGACTGCAAGTCGCCTGGCGAAAGCCCTATTGAAATTGTAATGTTTATTATTAGGGCCCGAGCGGCGACTGCAAGTCGCCTGGCGAAAGCCCTATTGAAATTGTAATGTTTATTATTATTATTATTCTTCCGACATTTCGTGCCCCAATTTCGCCCCTTTCCCAAATGCGAAAATGCTTATACTTTTGCACGGACGTCCGGCCTCATCCGAAATTCGATATTTTTGGGTGGTCGCACATGGACGACGCAGAATGGCGGAATAGCAACCCCTACAAAGTCCAAAAATGCCCATAGGGAATTTTGCTAACTTTGTCCTATGCTCACAAAATTCGGTACACATATGTATTATACCCACATATGCAAAAAAGCCTCTTGACCTCATGACCTCAACCCAACAGGAAGTCGGCCATTTTGGTTTTGATTTTTCCCGCCTAAAATTAACTCCTCCCACAGCGTTCGCCGGATCAAGTTCAAATTAGGTACGCAACATCTCCAGACCTAGCTGAGCTTAAGTTGTGCTCTGCGCATCCGTAGGTCAAAGGGCGTGTCTGCCAGGGCTCAACTAACTTTGGTGTGCTCGCCATGTACATACGAGTGGCTCTCACGCCCACATACTTCATCCAATCAGCTTCAGACTTGCTGGACATGATGATGGCTCCGCCCTGAACGTCCCGATATATTAACTTCCCACGTAACTCATAGCGCCCCCCGGTGGTAACAGGAAGTGAACTTAAATTCATGAAAAATACATAGTTGACCCCATCAACTTCATTCCACTTCTAAAACATGTAGAACCAGTTGGTGAAGCTACATTATGAACACTGTGAAGCTACGAGTAATGGCGTCCCTGTGGGGGCGTGGCTACCATCAATTCCTCGCCATGAAAATACGTTTGGCTTTTTGATGGCTTTATTGAACACGTATCATCATGAAAATTGATACACAGGTCCAGGGTGGAGACCTCTTCCATCTGGTAGGGGTGTCGCTCATGTCGCCCCCTAGTGGAAACAGGAAGTGCCATTTTTTGCATCAACATTGTCCGATTTCCACGAAACTTCACATGTGTGATGAGGGACTGACCCTGAACACACCTGCATGCATCCCATTACTGCCCCCTGGTGGATGAACCATCAACCTCTCATAACTCCTTCATGCTTTGTCCAATTCACTCCAAACTTCACATGACTGATGAGTGGCCGCCCTGAACACACCAGACCACACCAGACCATATGTGTAACTACCTGTGACTGCCCCCTACTGGATGAACGAAATATTGCATTTTTGGCCTCCTTCCCGGTTTTTTCTCACTTTCTGCTTCACGCCACAGCCCCGCCATGCCTCAGGCCCCGCGGTGGCATGGGTGAGCGAGGGCCCGCCTTCGCCGCTTGCGGATTTAATTAGGGCCCGAGCGGGACTGCAAGTCGCCTGGCGAAAGCCCTATTGAAATTGTAATGTTTATTATTATTATTGTTATTATTATTATTATTATTCTTCCGACATTTCGTGCCCCAATTTCGCCCCTTTCCCAAATGCGAAAATGCTTATACTTTTGCACGGACGTCCGGCCTCATCCGAAATTCGATATTTTTGGGTGGTCGCACATGGTCGACGCAGAATGGCGGAATAGCGCCCCCTACAAAGTCCAAAAATGCCCATAGGGAATTTTGCTAACTTTGTCCTATGCTCACAAAATTCGGTACACATATGTATTATACCCACATATGCAAAAAAGCCTCTTGACCTCATGACCTCAACCCAACAGGATGTCAGCCATTTTGGTTTTGATTTTTCCCGCCTAAAATTAACTCCTCCCACAGCGTTAGCCGGATCAAGTTCAAATTAGGTACGCAACATCTCCACACCTAGCTGAGCTTAAGTTGTGCTCTGCGCATCCGTAGGTCAAAGTGCGTGTCTGCCAGGGCTCAACTAACTTTGGCGTGCTCGCCATGTACATACGAGTGGCTCTCACGCCCACATACTTCATCCAATCAGCTTCAAACTTGCTGGACATGATGATGGCTCCGCCCTGAACGTCCCGATATATTAACTTCCCACGTAACTCATAGCGCCCCCAGGTGGTAACAGGAAGTTAACTAAGATTCATTAAAATTACATACTTTGCCCCATCAACTTCATTCAGAACCAGTTGGTGAAGCTACATTATGAAGACTGTGAAGCTACGAGTAATGGCGTCCGTGTGGCGACGCGGCGACCATCAATTCCTCGCCATGAAAATACGTTTGGCTTTTTGATGGCTTTATTGAACTCGTATCATCATGAAAATTGGTACACAGGTCCAGGGTGCCGACCTCAACGTCTCTATTCGCTCATAGGAGATCTCACTCGTGTCGCCCCCTAGTGGAAACAGGAAGTGCCATATTTTACATCATCATTGTGCGATTTGCACAAAACTTCACATGTGTAATCACTGTCCCACCCTGAACGCAACCGCTTGTGTTTTGTTACACTCTACTGCCCCCTGGTGGATGAACCATCAACCTCTCATAACTCCTTCATGCTTTGTCCAATTCACTCCAAACTTCACATGACTGATGAGTGGCCGCCCTGAACACACCAGACCACACCAGACCATATGTGAAAATTTTAAACTGGAAATTGGTTTGCTAGCAAGACTGTGTTGAAGATGAAGATGTTTGTAGACTACTGAGCTGTGCAATTATTACATTCTTTTGCTGACGTCTTGGCATAGGTGGCAATGATTGCATAGAACAAATTAACTCTGGAGAAGACTTTTGTAGACATTACTTTGCCAATCTTAACCATTTCAGCATTATTTGATAATGTGGTTTCCATGCAATATCTCTTTATCCCCCTAGATAAGGTGGAATTACTGTAAATATAGCCACTGTACCCCGTGCTCCACTATGGAGCCGCTTAATGTAGCCTCTGCAACACCTTGACAGAGAAGTATAAATCTGACTTAAACCAGGAATTTTAACTGGGTTTCTCATAATCAGAATACCCCCATGATTATATTAGTCTAATTGATTTATGCTGTTAACATGTATCAATCGAAAAATCAGGTTATTCGGTTAAGAACAGAATTCCCCCATGGATTTAAATGTAGTTACCAACTATTAACTGACTATTGAACCTTGTTTTTAACTTTAATATATTATTTCGGTGTAAATCCTCTTTACTGGTTTTAATATTCAGCTAAAAAAGAGGCACACCACTTTTCTATTCTGTAACTATTCCACATTGTGCAAGTCTACATAACAAGATATAAAAACTTTACGTCTCAGATAAGACCACAATATCATAGCATATTTCCATCAAAAGGTTGTTGAGCTTCTTTCCTTTGGTTAAAACGGAAGGGCCACTGATGATAATGAAGGCCATTTCTACAAATAACAGTAATTACATGTCACCGCTTTTGAAATGTGACAAAGCAGACAATGTTGCTTATATTGAATTCATTATGTTGACAGGCACTTCATCCTTTCATTTATCTTCTATTCGTTATGGCCTGAGTGAACGTGTATAAACTGACAACTACGCTTATTGTCGTTATTCTCCATTTATGACTTTAGATACCGTAGGACATGTTGTTTTGTGTGTGTGTGTGTGTGTTTGTGTGTTAATGTTTGTCCATGTACAAACTTGACTGACCTAAGTAGGAAGTATGTATCATCACTGGTAAGTCTTGTACCGTTTTTAAAGTGGCTTCACCATACAGAGATCAAAAGTCCCCCTTCACATTCTGTGTCATTTCTAGCTGGGAAGTATTAATCTCATACTGAGCTTCAGACACCTCTTATCTGGCTGGCAGGTTGACATGTAAGGGGATATTTCGTCTTGATTCCTGCAATGAATGCAGCACACAGGCTATCACTTGGCCCACACTGCATATGGAAGAGGAGAAATCACACCTTTCTTTCTGTGACTTCCATTTTCATTTGTGCTCTCTCCATTCACTCCTTTCTGTCTCTCCTTTTCTCTCTCCTGGAAATTATCACCAGCCATGTCAGGAGCCCTGTTGAATGGAGGGGGAGAAATGTGTCACACTGCCTCTTAAGTTTCTGATTGTCTAAATGACACAGAATATCATCATACCCCTGTCTCCCTTTTTGACACTACAATTACACATAATTCCCTCTGTCATTCACTGTCTCAGGGTTAGTATTTTATATCTCGAACACAGGGCGAGGACATTTACATTTGGAAGCTAGAATGAAAAAGGTACTGGAGAAACACAAAGTTTTGTGTGTTTTGGTGTATATGTTACTGTGTTTTTTTAACAATTTCCTTGATTTAAATTCGCTATTCAAAACAGGATAGGATTTTTTTGATGGCTTTTAAACAAATATTAATTTTCTCTGGTTGTACCACAGTTTAACTTAAAGACCATATTTAGTTGCATCTAGTGGAACGGACTTTGCGCACATGGAATATAATATTCATAAGTATGTTTTAATTAGTGTATGATCCCATGGAAATAAGAGTTGTTGCATTTTCGTCACCTTAGAGTGAGCCCTTTATATCTACAGCAGGTCTACTTGCACGCAGGACTGCCATGTAGCACCACCATGCTTCAGTAGCCCAGAATGGACAAACCAAACACTGGTTCTAGGGACTACATTTCACATTTTCCATGAGTTTTGAGGCCATTGTAGATTCTTCCACACACTTGGAAGGTGATGCTGGGGGGTATATTCATTTGGTTGCAATCTGCAACCTTACTGCTATATGCCACCAAATCTTACACACTGGTCCTTTAAAACACATATTGTAAATCACCTTTTTCCCATTATCCTAATGACTCTGTTAACCACCAAACACCTTGTTTCAGCTGATGTAATCAATCAGCATCAGCCACCAAAATAATATTCCTTGATACTACCCTTCAGAAAGTGGGTGTAGTCTGTCCCTCATGACAAATTGTGCTCAGTGAAAATGGTCTATTATCAAGCCACGTTTTACTCCATCATCTTCGATATTTTTATATGGTCTCCGGTACGTCATCCCATCCTTTTTACCCCCATCCCTCGACTAAAGTGTTCTTCAAAGGTATATATTTCATTGCAAGCTGACAGCCTTGACACCATAATTGACCTGAGAGCTTCAATCTTACTCTTTTGAAATTCTCCGTTGTAATGTGTGTCAACTAGATAAAATGATTCCCATCTCCACCTTTCTCTGGATTTCCATTTGCAAAGACGGCTGACTGACTGACTGACTGACTGACTGGCATAGAGGCTCCATTATCATTCTGTTTGAATGTCTGTGATCGGGGGGGGATGCAAAGCTTCCATTGTTTGAAACAGGTGCTCACACTTAAGTCCTACACATTAGTCAAGGGTGTGGAGCTTTTAAAGGGGTTAAATAGTTTGTGATGATGTCGGGATTTGATATTCTTTGTGAATAATTCTTTGCTCTCTCTGAAAAACCGCCTAGTGTTTCTGTCAATGTGTCATGGTTTCATGGCGGCCAAATTGGTTTTAGGCTCTCATTAAATTTGCTAATGACCTCCATAATGGTCATATTATTAAACTGGAAATTATAAAGATTGACAATGTAAATTTAACCTTTGAATATTGTTTCAGCTTAATAGTGACTGCCAGTTCTGAATTATTCTGAAGTATTATGCTGATATAAACGACTCTTTTGGTTTGTAGCACACATGTATGAGCCTAGTTGAAGAAGTAGCCAGAAAAATAGATCTGACCAGGGTTATTTGGTGTGTACACATATGTATCATATCATATACTATGAGAAGTATTCAACATATTTCAAGCATATTGGATTTCTTTCCATTTTCTTACCCGTATTGAATGATTTCCCCCCCCCTTTGCTTGCCTTTTTATGATTGTTGCATATGTTTTTATCACTAGTATCAAACAGAAAGACCCAAAACAGCTTTTTTCCCCCTTCAGATTCTTTCTATTTTCCTTTTTTTCTTAATTTCACATGTGGCTATAAAAAGACATGTTTTTGTATGCCATGTCATATTATTAAGTTTCACGCTTGCTTCGTGAACCTGAGACATATTTTGTGCTTTCCCCCTGGCTAATTGGGAGATTGTTAGGACTGTCTCTATCCAGAGCCTGATGCCGCCAAATGTGTCAATGCGCTGCTATGCTGTTGCTAGACTGCGTGTCTTTTTGTAAGTTTGGGGCATGTTTTTCAGAGCAGTTTATTAGATTAATTAACACTGTATTGACAGATTGTGATATGATTGTGTGATCTCTTCTCACCTTTGGAGACACTGTTTTTTTTTGCTTAGCTTTTTCAACCAGAGTAATCATGAATAAAGGCTCTTTTTTAACAGTTACACTTGGAAAGTAAGAGATAACACTAAAGTGGTATCTCTTTACGTGAAAAGGGTCTTTGAGGACCTTTCTCTTACATCAGTGTCCTATGTGTTGAACAAATGTGATCCATGTGTTTAGTTTACCTTTGTCCAAACTTACAAAGTAGAGGTAGGCTTTATGTGCCTGAGTAAAAAGACTTCAGGGGAAGCAGCACTTTTTGGGCTATAGCAAGCTTTAAAGAGGGTCCAGTCCCACTCAGGTTCACTGGTAAGCCTGTTGGACACCCGGCTTTGTTCCTCTTATAGGCTCCTTATCAGTGGCCTGATGCGGTTGTCCCCTTGCATGTTCCTCTTGTACCTCAGCTGGGCCAATTCGATGGCCTAAGTGCTCAAATTGAGCCATTTTGTCTCACTTTGAAACAAACTAGGACCTATTATGCGTGTGTTTTTTTTGTGTTTTTGTTTTTTTTTCATACCCCTCCTCCTTGTCTCCTTTCCACGTTGGCCTTGGTCTATGTAGTTTGTCACTCCCCCCTGCCTTTCTTTCTGGTCTTAAGTTTGAAGCACTAGCCTTGTGAGGGGTCAGTGTTTCCACTCCAGCAGTGTCAACTTCAATCTGGGGCGATTTGGTGTGAAATGTGTGCCATGGTGTGGGGGCTTGCAGGTCAAAGCCCCAGTAATTGATGTTGCTTATTCATCTGCTTTTCCTTGTCTACTCTCTCCGCAGCACAGCAGCCGTTTTTGTTTGTCTAAATTGTTTGAAGATTTACTGTAGGTCTTAGGGCCCTGAGAAGCATCCCCCTGCTGCACTTTGTCTGTGTTCCTACCTAGCAGGGGGTTCAGCACTGGGGACACACAATGGTGCCCACACAAAAGAGGCTTTCCCCAACACAAGGCCTGGAGGACATCTCATAGCATGACACTGAGCACTGGGGGACACACAATGGCGGAAGCACAAAGGAGGCTTCTCTTAAGACAGGACTCGGAGGACATCTAGCATGACAAGCAGGGCAGCTCTCACTGTAATTAGCCATGGAGCCAGCCTGACCAATGGCCTCATGAGATCAATGAACTATCAGTGAACAGTTTTTAGAAAAACAAAAAGGGAGGAAGACGGTAATTGGCAGAGATTCGGTCTTGTGATGCAGCTAAGCAAATGAAAGTGATGCATTATTAGTTGAAGATATGTCTCTACATAGATAAGACAGCTATGTAAGAAAACCAACATCTCTTCTCCACTGAACTCTTTGTGTCTGCTGATCTTTCTTCCGCTCTGTTCCTTCTGAGGAACAGTACCTGCCAGCTGAAGCGCACGATGAATTTCTGGATCTGTTTAAGCACAAAGAGGAACGTAATGATGGAGCCACATTTAATCTGGCCCCTTCAGCATGTCAGACGGCTGCATGGGTGGTATGTCCTCCAGGGCCTTTGAAGAGGGGCGATTTAGAGAAGAGATTTGGATCATTACACAATAAAGAACACTTCATAAGTACTGAAGTGAGTTGGAGAAATGACGGTTAATGATGTTGACAGCAATTCACCTCTGCCGAATTACAGAAAGATTTGACTCAACTTGCCTTCTTTAATGAGCCTCACTCTGTAAAGGTAATGGGCCAGTGGTAAGACACGGAGAGAGGCGGGGAGGGGAGACAGTGGGGGAGAAAGTGAAAAGGAGTGGGAGGGATTTATTATTTTTTATTTATTTATTTTATTTTCAGGGAATTGCACTGCTGCCCGTGGTTAACGCTGGGCAGATCACATACCTCCCTTTAAACTGTCATGTCAGGAACTACAGAAACAGAATGGCCATCTTTAATAAAGAAAGACTGCCAGTGCAGCAAAGTTGCCTGATCACCATTGTTTGAGATGTGTTTTCAAAATGTGTGCATATACTGTAGATAACTTACATTACAGCTTTGTCTTTATCATTTTAGACTTTTTCAAAATGATCCTACCTGCTTCTGCAAGAGACCAGCGTATAGTCAACAACTCCTCTAAAGTGTGTATCTTGCTAAGTCTGTCATCTGAATTTGTAGTCTCTCCACTTGATCAAATAACCTTATTTACACAGTTCTGGAGCAAAGACACTGATTCCAGTCTACATCTCGTTTGCTATTCCTAATCATGCATGTTGTGCAATGTGCAAGTTTGTGACAAAAAGCTAAACTGACAGCGCGACAGTTGATTTGCGGTTCTATTTTTTCCCCACATTTGACTGTCATCCCATCAAAGTAGCATATTTGTCGATGTCTTTGAGTGTCTCACGCTGAATGATAAATATGTACATCCAAACTGGGATTCAGTGCCAATTATGCATTGACAGAGATGTCACAGAGAATGTAACATTTAAATTAAAATGATGGCATTCAATTTCAAACTGCCTTGTGCGGTGACATGTTCTATTATCTTCTTCCATGGTGTAAGACAAGGCAAAAACAACAACAACGAAAGAAGGAACTATCCCAAAGGTCAAATCAATAACTTTGTAGTTTCTCTGTTTCTTCTTGTTGACACACCTACATGTCAATCATTAAGCCTATTAATAGGCTTGTTAGAGCCAAAACGTACTCTTACCTCTTATTGTTATGTTGGGGAAAACATAAAAACATACTCATTACTAGAATGTTTTGAGGTCATATTACAGCTGGTTGAGTAAACACTATTGGACGCTGCATTGAAAACATGTACTTTGTTACTACACCAGTATTGATTTCTTAATGATGATCTTACATCAGCAGTATAAACCTATTTTACCATACGAGGAAGTGTGCAGCAATATCACATGGAGAAGAAATACAAGGCATGATACTTTAATTGGCAGGAATACTTGTCTAATTATCACTTTTATGCTTGCTCTCCATGCTGAGATTATGTAATTATCTTTTTGAAACATTGTGGATATTGCTTTTTTGTGTGTCATTTCTGAGACGCCTCTGTACCTGACACTCAGCAAGCCGCTTAATAATATGCTAGAAAGGCTGCTAATTATATCATAATAATAGCTTGATGAAAGCAATAAGGCAGGCCAGTGAATGAATGATAGCACTGTTAGACTGAAGTTGTATCTTTATCTCAAATTATTGGAATCACACCTAACAGGAAGTTATTTTAATTACTAATATGTTTATTCATTATGCCACAAGAATTTGGAGTCTTTGCATTTGTTATCGTTATGCAAATCATCGCCCATACTACAGTAATATGTAGTGTAGCTATGTTTCTCTGCAGTGATATTTTCAGCAAATTGAATCCCTTATCAAGGTAATTACTCCATGTTTACAAGCCTCCCCCCAAAAGCTAGGATATCCCAATTAAAGTCTACACCTGTTCTATTTGTGGGATTTGTTTTTGTTACGTGTGTCATTACATGTTCTCCTGCAGAGTACAGGTTTGTCAGGGGGGAAGAACCACCAGTTAGACCCCTCACTGGGCTTCCAGATTTCATCCTGCTTCTACAAATGTTCCAGGCTGTCTTGTGTCATCTAGTTACACAATCCTTTTTGCAGCAAAGAGGCAGGAACACAGCTGACACACACATCCGCAGGACCTGGGGAGGGGGTAGATGGGTAATCTGATGGAGGGCGCGCCCAAGCACCAGCAGCAGCGGCATCAACGGCAGCCGTAGACTGCTTTCGAAACTTTTTAATTAGCACTAATTACCTTTGCAGGAAAATGTTGAGGCTTGAAAGGATTTGTGTCAGCAAATGGGAGATCAAAGATTGTGGTGCTGTGCATTTTAATCTGAACACTGAGGGGTAATGGGGAGCTGTTTGTGTGTTGGAGAGAGGGAAGAAGGCAGAGGGTGAGAGGAGGAAAAGAAGCATCCCAGGTGGTACTTGAGTAGTCTACCTCTTGTAATGCTGTCTACCAATCACACCCCAGGACCTGTCACATTATGAAATTTCCCACTAATAAAAAGACATTAACTTTTTTTTTATATTGTTGAACTGAATCATCGATAGCTTTCCCTTACTTTGTTCATTTTCTCCTTTACTTGTGTGCATGCATTCCTCAGTGTCAGTATGTGCACACGCATGTGATTCTGTGTGCGACGCTTCATCAGACTGACAGGCATTTCATAGAGGTGGTTTTTAATGCATGCCTGGACATCACTCTGGCAGGGTCATCCATCAGACTTCAAGACAACATCGATCATTTGCCATGAAGAGAGCGCGGGGTAGTGATTATTTGCTATTAGGTGGATGCTGAGGCATACAAATGGCCGGCAGTTGACAGTTGAACTCACTCAAACGTAATGCGGGTTGGCTCCCCCTCTCAGGCAAATGTTGACAAGCACTGAGCCTGAACACTGTAATGACAGAGCATACAGACAGACAGGGCACTGAGGGATTCTTCCCCGCAGATAGCAGTTTCTATTATTTAATGTGTTGTGCTTTTTATTTCTTTTTCCTTTTCACAAGAGTACATGAGTTCATTTTCGGTTACACATTCTGTACACATATATTTTATATTTGTATTGGATTGGATTGTTTTTTAATTCATGAAGAACTGGAGCACATTTAGTGCAATATACTTTGGCTGATTGACCCTGTCACTGTAATTTTACCGTATTATATACAATGGAAGATGTGTGATCCTTCGCAGCATGCATGAGAGCTTGTGTGTGCTTGTTTGTGCCGCATTGATGTCCTCACTGACTGAGATGCCATCAGTGAATTGATTTTCAGCTCCCGCTCACTGAGAGAGGAGGCTGTTTGTCATGTGGATAGACAACTAATCTTTCAATACAAACATTCACAAGACACATCGCCATACTGTGAGCACAGTCCGGTCATGAAGAGGGAGGTGTTGAATAGGCTCTGAAGGAGCATGGGTTCACCAACACACTGCTTGCCTCACTTGCCTGATGATGTATATCACAATGTAGTGTTGTACATGGGATGCAGCTGTCATTCTGTCTGGCCATGTAACAAACCTCACTTGCGGAAACTTCAAAAGAGACGTCCGCCATTCTGCAGTGATCTCTCCATTTCTTTCTTCACAGAGAAAGAGGCAACTCTCCTCTACCTTTCAATCGGGTCGTTGTTGGAGCTTAGACTTCATCCCGGGCCAAACCAGGGTCAAGCAAGGCTTATGAGGTTGGACCTGACAGGAATGTCTGTCAAGTCCTTATCCTTGGGCCAGGGTTGATCCAGGGTCATCAATCAGACAGCGATTGTAGGTGCAAGGGGAAACAAGAGGCCAGGTGATGCTGACCTCAGTACAGTGGCTTTGATTTGGTCTGGCCCTGGCTCTTTGTGTGTGCGTGTGTGTGTGTGTGTGTGTGTGTATGTGTATGTGTGTGTGTGTGTGTGTGTGTGTGTGTGTGTGTGTGTGTGTGTGTGTGTGTGTGTGTGTGTGTGTGTGTGTGTGTGTGTGTGTGTGTGTGTGTGTGAATTGACAGGATCAGTCCCTGTCTGATTCACTGTGCTCTCAGCCCCTCTGCCAGCGACAATAATGACATTGAGAGAGAATATTAAGCTCACACTCTCAGCAAGGATATCCACAGGGGTAGTCTATAACTCAGACACTGCAGGGTCCACAGTGGTATTATCATTCAAACATGGAGAAGCCAGCAATAAATGTTCAACAGACGTACCATGGTGTAGACATTTTCAACAATTAAATCTGCACTTTTCACATAATGATCTTGTATAACATGACGTAATAAACGGTGATGTTTAACTTCTTCATCAACAAAGAACTTTGCTAATTATATTTCACACATTTCTTCTTGCTTGAATTTGTTTTTCCACTCTAAAAAGATATTTTTGTTTTTCAAATGATGTAACCCTGTGTAAAGTTCAATCTGGCATGCCACCTCCAATTGACAGCTTTGCAGCTAGTGATGTTTTTTACACATCGGCTATCAGGAGCAAGCAAAGCGCAATATTCAAAACAGATTAAGAGTGAGCCCACATAAAGAAGAGATTTGCTGCCAGCGCCAAATGTACTCTAATGATTTGCATTGCCATTAATAGTAATTTGCAGCTGCCTAGGAGGAGACGTGTAATCCCCTTCCCATGTGTGAATTGACATGCATTCAGGGAAGGCTATGCGAGTCCTGGACGTGTGATCTTTAAATGACTGCCACCTGGGGCCTGGCAATACAGGGAGGGGAGTGCCTCACTGAGCAGTGACTGTTTACATGTGAGGGAGAAAGGTGTGAGAAAGGGAGAGCTGTGGGGGAGATGTAGACAGATAATGGCAGTCTAATTTGCCATTGCCATCAGAGATGCATGTACAGAGAAGTGTATAGGCCATAAACTGTAGCTGGAGGGAAGAGTGCTGGAACAGACCTGATCAGTACTGTGTGGAGGTGGTAGGAGGGATGTTGGGGGTTTTGAGGGGTTGCAGGGCATTCATTTGCTTTATAGATAATGTCATCTTATTTACCACGAGTTAATCCTGATAGTGTTTTGAAGCTGTATTTTTAGTGTTTTTTGATGTTTATTTGCGTTTTTGTTGCTGGCTGCAGTGATGAAATACAGCTGTGTAGAACTGATGGAGATTTAGTATATCAATATTTTTGCAAATTTTTACCAATGTTGTTACAAGTCAGAATAGTTGTAGTTATAATGTACCTTTCATACTCACCTCCACTACACAGTACAAAAACATCAAGTCTTATAAAATCATATTAACATTTCAAATGTGTTATTTTTTAAGACATTTATATAAAGGAGTGTCAGTAAACGCACTTTACACTATTGCAACAATTAGATTTGTTTGTTAAGATAAACTCATTTTTATTGAAATTGGTTAAATAAATGATTTTAGGGTTTAGGACTTGATAATAAACTGAATAGCTGACTAATATTGAAATATATGTTGCAGTATACAAAGTGCTAAAAATCCATCTGAATATTTCTTGACTATTTCCGGCTAAATTGCTCTCTAGCCTTCCTCCCTCCATTCACCCTTCTTATTAAGTTTATTAAAGCCAGTCCACACACTGGGTTTGCCAGGTCCACTCCCTTCTCCCATTCATTACGGTACCTTATCCTGGCAGGCAATCTGAAGTGTGCTCTGAATAGTCCATTATGCACATATGAAGGCCATCACAGCCCTAGTATTGGTCAATTAATCAAACATTTATCTGTTGCCCTCTGAACAGGATGTCAGTATGCCTGTCACTCTGCAGCTTTGGCTTCTGCCTTTGGAATAACAGTGCATTGCTTTTCTGCACTGGTGCAACCTTTGAGAGAATGTCAGTCCTTTAATTGTGGACTGCAGCTGCAACGACTCTCAGGTGTTTGTGTGTGCGTGTTTTTAAATATCATTTGACTCCTGAACTTTTTCACTATTGCAGTGCTAGCTGCGGGAATGTTGTCTCTCTGATCTCTATCACCAGATTGGTGCCAGAAAATGCCTTGAGGTTGTTTTACATTATAGCTCTGTAATGTATATTGACCTATAGGTCTCCAGCATTTCTAAGAATTGCCAACTATGATTCATTAAAGCAGAAGTTTCAAAAGCAGCAGACATAAGACAGGAGACTGTGTAACACATGTAAAAGAGCCGAGTCTGCTGTTCTCCATTTTTCATGTGTTGCCTGAGGATATCTGACATGACACTAGTACACACCATTGGCAGGAGTGACTGACATTTCAGCCAATAACGGTTGAGAGTTTTCTTCCCTCTGTTGTCAAGAGTGGTTTATCAATCACTATGTCTGCATTAGTATTAGTCTGTTGATCTGGCAGGGCTGCTCTCTAAGTCAGTGTATCCCGTCCAGTGTCCTTGTCTGGTTTCTCACTTCCTCCCCTGCTTCCTGTGCTGAGTTTTATGTTCCAGCTAAATATTTGTATATGTGCTCTGAGTAGTTACTACTGTAGACAGGATCTCAGCAGGTGACGACATTAGAGGTTTCAATACATATATACTTTAGTTACTGTATGTAAGCAATGCACACACTGATGCACTCATGGCTGTATGATGTATGAGATTGAGCTCAAACAAGCAAAATGGTAGTCAAAGCATAAAGACAGTCTGTATGAAGTATTAGCTCTGACAATGAGGCTGATCATAATTATCTTAACAAGGAGAGGATTCATTGCCTCACCTCGTTAAAGTCATCGTCTTTCCCTCTTTGTCTTGCTAATTAGAGGTTTAAGGAAAAAGCCATTAAATCACCCGATACTACAAGTCATACTTTTCTGAATATGCCGAATGTGTGAGTGGATAATTTTTCCATACAGATTATTTAAAAAAAAGCATATTTATTTTATTTAATTTTTTTAAAGGGTTTACTTTATACTTTTTTTTAAATAGAAGGTTATTCTGAAAATGAAATAACTGATTTCACAGCTGACTATGCACATGGACAAAAGTGATGTCTAACCATATTAATAAATGTGAAAGAAATCTGACATAATGGCAGTGATAGTAGTAGTAAATCTGTGAAATTACATTACCCATTGGAGTGGCATTTTTGACTCAAAGTACATACAGTAATAGTCCAATTTCATAAAATAGTGTTTCAACATTAGAAAAGAAAAAAAAAACACAGTTTTGATGTATATTTCCTGTAATATGTGTATGTTATCTGTGTGTTTTGGCAGTGTTTGCCATGAAGCATTGGGGCTAAAGTCAATTAAGCTCATTAGTTTTGTTAAAGTAGTTTTTTTTTTTTTTAATTTTAGAACTAAAGTACTTTTACTGCAGTGCTTAAACTTTGTTAGTTTTCCAAGCCGCACATTAAAGCAAGAAAGCTTATAAAAAGTAATGAAACCAGCTATGGAAATCTGCAGAGAGAGCACAGAAAGCTGCAGAGTATTAGAAGTTCAATCTCTGCACTGTAGTTAATGCTGGATGGGACTCAGTGGCTCTCCCCTGGCTGTGAATTTAACTGATTAAATCAACCAGTGCACGCAGCAGTGGTGACATGAAAACAACAATTAATAAGGCCCCCTCCTGTGCCATGCGGCTCCCTTTAACCGAGCAGCTAATAACATAACCCACAGGACTGCAGCCCATCATACACACACATACACACATGCGTGTGTGCGCGTTCACACACAGACACACACACACACACACACATACACTCACAGGTGGCAATAGTTAGTTAGCAACCTCTGTTGCAAATAAAATAATGTTTATCCAATGTGGTGCACAGTTGTGCCTAGCTACACATTAACACAGGTTATACTTGCAGATTAATTGCATGTTTTACTGAATTCCCTGTCAACACAAACACAATGACTTAATTGTGTTGAAAAACTTACATTTTATTTCTTATTTACTAGTCTGGACAAAAGACCCAAGCACACTTTTGTCATTTGTAATTTTGTCAAAGCCATTTTTTTTCACTATTTTGACCAATTATTGTTAAAAAAAAAATACAAGGCAATGTTGACCAATCAGTACTATAAAATAATTCAATTTTAATTTATTAGAATATTTGAAATCTATAATTTTTTTAACAGCTCTATACAGTTAAATATACTGTAGCTCAATGATTATTTTGCTTTCACAGCTGAGACATACCATGGGGAGAAAAAACAAGCAAACAGAGTAGAATTTCATAAAACTGGCACATCACCTCATTCATCCATCTTGCCAGCATATTAATCAGACCTGATAAGAGGTTGTCAGCTAGCGACTTTGCCAGCACACTGGCTAGGTGCTGTCAGCTTGTTGTTGTGGCGCGCGCGTGTGCGTGTGTGTGTGTGTGTGCGTGTGTGCATGTGTGTGTGCGTGTGTATTTTTGAAAAACGTTGATGTCTTTTGAAATGAGGCAGCACGGTCTGCCTCACTCACAAGACAACAATGAATTGCTGATTTGTTGTTTTCCATCCCCAGAAGATAGTTGCAACATTTTGCTTTGTAGTTCAAAGTTGCTGCCAGTGTGCCTGCTCTGTGCATCTATGTGAGTTGGAGTCCAAGCTGATTGGTCAGAAAAAGCACAGAAACTCAGAGTGGAGAGGATTGTTGGTCTGGATAACTAAAAAATGTATAATAAAAGTCATGTGTTTGATAATATTGTTAGCTGACAAAAAACATGATGTTTACTATGTGGAGAAAGTTAAATTTAGGCTATTGGGCAACTGATTAGCTGTACGAGTCAACATCTTAATAGTCCCATTTTCATTTCTCCTTCCTTGCTTTGCAAATAATGTATGTAGTTTCTTTATTGTAATGAATGTCACTGCATATTATACACTGTCCCCACACAGTGTTTACTCCTCTTTACCATCCATTTTCAGATTGTCATGATAAGGGTGCTATATTTACATAGCTCTAAGTTCTGTGCATATTATGGCAGCCATTGACACTCAACAGATCCAGGGAGGGGCAATAGTTCACGCTGCAGCTGTTTAGACCTCAATTTACCTTGAGTTTGTCATGTATCAAAGTGACACTGTTTTCTTGAATTTATATTTCCATTACTTGATGTCAAGGTTGTCTGCTTTTCAAACTAGATACTTTTCAAATTTAGAGCTTGGCTTAAAGTATTGGTGTAGTCAAATGCATTTGATAATTAAAATGTTTTGAACATTTGTATAATCTTATCTCTTTATCCATTGTGTAGGCGGGTATCTCATTGAGTTTTTTTTTTTTTTTGTGTGTGTGTGTATAACCTGTTGTCTGAGCTGCGAGAAACAGTTCTTGAGAGGTTGACTGTCTGCGTCAAGTTCTGGCAGATTTAAATGTCAATGAAGTCACCTAGGACACTTTAACATGGCATGCTGACAGTGTGAAGGATTAGACGACACACACATTGCCTTTGTGCACCTTCTACGACTTGAACTTTGCAGAGCCCTAACATTACTCCTAACACAACCTTCTATCATTTTTATGTGTGTGTGTGTGTTTGAGAGAGAGAGATAGAGCTACAGAGAGGGAGAGAGAGGGAAGGAAATAGTTGAGATGACCTTTCACCTCTCTTTGCAATGTGTCATAAAAACTAGCGGAAAGGCAGAATTCCTCTTCTTTAAAAAAAAAAAAGAAAAAAAAAAAGGTCCTCAAGGTCCTTTGATGTTAAAATCTCAACGCTATTGTGGGACAGTTGCAAAAAAAGTTTCCCTTCCATTCCATCTGTGATTGCGAGTGTATTCCGGTTCCTCTGTGAAAATGATGGATGACAAGTTAAATTTGTGTCTGGGGATTGAAGGTGAACTGTGACAGAGTGATTTGTCTTGGGAATGGAGGGTTAGGGTCAGGCGAAACTGGGCGCCTCAAGGCACAAGACATTGACAAATTCATCCTGCCCGCCGCATTTCTGAAGCCTTTTGTTTTGAATCCTGGCTACTCACAAGTGACCCCCATCCCTCATCCTGCCAGCCGCTGAAGGATGCCTCACCATGCCAGGGGAGCTCAGCACCACTAATTCTTGTCATTCACTTCCCTGACAGGCCCAGACCCATACTCTCCCAGCGTATGAAAGACGGAGGCTGAAATATTTATTTCTGCACAATAACGGCTGACCAGATTTAGAGCCATAACAGTTTTCCTGTTGCCTTATCATTGCAGGTCACTGGCAGGCCTCAAAATGTTCATCGAGCTGGAAGAGCTGGTCGTCGACAACAATTTGCTTGGAAATGACCTCCAGTTGCCCAGGTTACCCAACCTCCACACCCTAACACTCAATAAGAACCAAATATCCTTTCAAACAAATCACTCAGTACCTTTTCTTATTTTGATAAGGAGTCGACACCGCAGACATAGATTCAAAGCATCAGTATGAGAATCACCTGTTTATTTTGCTTTCATTCTAATGTCAATACAATTTCCTTTTGTCTTGAAGAACCAGTTTTTAATGGCATGGCTTTGCAGGGAGCATTCTGTGTTGCAAAAGAAAGTGGAAGAACTTGGCTGTCACGGAGCTCCACACAGGAATAGTTTTTGAACCACAGGGACCTCTAGTGGAATCAGATTTTAGAGTCAGCATAACAGATGTGTTTTTATTTTCAAAGGGAATAAAGAATGTTAAATTAAAACTGCATCCAAAGAATGAGAGCATTATCTAGTGTATATTATATGCTGCTTGGTAATATAAAATATTATAAATTACAGAGGAAATTCTCTAAATTAAAATTTGAAATATTATTTATCAGATTAATTTATTGCACTGCTTACTTCACTGAAATTAAATGAATCAGTTATTTTATTACTCGCTAAACACACAAGAACGTGCTCACATTTTGGATCATTAATTATAACTGCCCTGTGTGTCCTACTTGCCACCCAGTGTAAACACCTTAAAACCAAAATGCCACACAGCCACCCTAAATTCAAGACACTGACACATTGCGAGGCTGTTTATGATCAGTCAAAAATGTGTGAACTTCCCCTCTAAGCCTCAGAACAGGTTTAGCAATGTGTCCTGTTTTCCTCTGGTTGTGCAGATCCAACTGGGTAACGATGCTCGCTCTCTCTCACATTCACACACACACACACACACACTTCCAGAGTCAACATTAAGACTGGGGCTCCTTGAAGTGTGCGTCTGGGACTGTGTGCTGAATTTGGTTGTGAAGTGGTCGGCACATGCTAATAGGCCAATTATGTACATCCTGTCGTGGCACAGTGCCATTTTATAGCTCGAGCACTGCATTAGTGCAGTTGTATTTTGACACTTGGGGGCTCAATTTTCCAAGTGAATGTATTAGTGATGAATGTGCCTGCTTAGGGGCTGTTTGTTTTTTCCACTTTTTGCAAAAGTTTTCCACAGCACGGCTCTGGGAAGCACGGACTGTTTGAACCACAGGGCATCCATCATTTTGTCACTGTTCTGCACCCGGCCACCTAGGAAATGAAAGAGATCGAGAGAAAGAGAGAGAGAGCGGCAGCCAAATTGTGTCACTACTATATGCCAAAGCCTGCACCTTAAATTGCCCCTCTGTCTGGCCAGTCTCACAAAGCCAGTGACTAGCCTCTTTGAGCACCTTGGTAAATTTGACAGTGATGTGTTTTAGTGCAGACAGGCCTGGGAGGGGCTGTGCGGGTAGTAAATGCTAATGTAATTAACAGCGCTAGGTCCTTGACATCCGCCCTTTGACACCTGACTGATATCGAGGCCCTGCTGGAACACTTGGCTGATGTGACCCCGTCACTGGAGTACCTAAGCCTGCTGGGAAATGAGGCCTGCCCCAACCAGCTGGTCAGCCCGGATAAGGATGAGGACGACTACCAGAGATACAGGTCAGTTAACTACATGGAAAAGCACTGATGATGTCACACAGAGTAGTTATTACTCTGAACTGAATGGATAGATGGATAGATGGATACATATATAGACAGATAGACAGATGGATTATGTTCTGTGTGATTATTTTTCGAGACAGATAAAATAGTTTTGATACTGAGCTATTCAGACTGATAGCTTTTTGTAAGTAATGGATTTGGAGATGTTCTGTTCTTTTTAACATCCAGCCGCCTACATTTCACAAGCAGACTGTGGATTCAACCACATCACTCTAAAAGCTTTGTCAACTGGCCCCTCCACACTCCAGTTTGCAAAATGGATTTCATGTGTGACTAGTCACCACCACAAATGAGTGTTTACTACCCTGCCTTACCAGAGCAGATGATGCATTAAACATCAAGCTAGGCCTCAAGCCATGCAATATGACCACCATTTGTCAGGGTCCTTTACATGAAATGCGATAAAAGGCGAAAAGCAT
The DNA here is from genome assembly GCF_963691925.1 of Scomber scombrus. Lineage (NCBI taxonomy): Eukaryota > Metazoa > Chordata > Actinopteri > Scombriformes > Scombridae > Scomber > Scomber scombrus. The sequence continues at coordinate 16,482,240 of NC_084981.1, read as the reverse complement.
ACTCTCTTTTGTCTGTTTTAGCCCTAAGTGCTTGTTTCTGACTCTGTGTTGCCTATTAATCATTTACCACCCAGGCCTTTCTTGAATAATATTTCTTCTCTCTTTTTTGTCTCTTCCACACACACCCCACCCCACCCTCTCTCTTACTTTCCCTCCCCTTCCCCCTTTCTCTCCCTTTCCCCTCTCCTTGCATGCTTATCTTACTGGTGAGGAAAGCTGTTCTGTTTTGACTGACAACGTCTAGGGTCCTGTAATGTAATATTCATAATGTGTCACATAGTAAAACATCAATTTGAGCGTGATGCAGATTTCATGTCTGACAAGGTTAGGCTGTATGCAGGTCGTGGCAGCACTGGCCTTGGGCAATAAATACCCAGCCCAATGCCTCAGGAGCTCTTGGTCTCTCAAGTGAAATACCCTGATGCATTGCATCGGTACTCCAATTAGTGCAATGACACAGAAACATAGTATTCATTTACACAGTGTTGTGTAGTCTGCAGGAAGGTTAAATGTATCTCTGTTGTTAACCAGCCACGCATATGCTCAGTGGCCATTCGTAGTACTACAATAACTCAGTGTTTCAAAGCTGTAATTTCATATGTTCTGAAAAGCTACTGATTATTTGGTATTGTGCTTATAATGTAGCAGATTTTCTATTCAGAAAACTGTCTGTTTCAACAATGGATGTAACTCAACCTTTGTATTCTTCTCTCTGCCTCTGTGATTTGTAAAGATTAACATATTCTTATGTCACATTTTAACCTCTTATCTTGGGAAAAGATCAGTTTGTCCTTTTGTTGGCAGATCAAAGAGTTTGTGCCTGAGGTGCCCTAACCATCAGCTGTAATTTGTGCTCACTCAACCTTTTTCTAAATGCCATAAATGCAACTGCATAATAATTACCCATCATACCTATAAATATTAATTTTCAGAGATCTGTTAGATTATATTCCATAGCTTTAATAATAAGTATATGATTTTTGGAAATACTTGATTTCATTGGTTTCATATTTTTCTTAATAATTTACTATAAAGAAATTGATATGCATGTGTAATTTCATTTTTGTAAAAGTTTTACTCACTGTCAAGGGCTACAAAAGACATATTGTGGTCAACACATGCTTGGTATTGCTAACTAAGGTGTATGCAATTTCTTACTCAGTCATCTCTATCCCCCACCCCTTCCTTGAACCCCCCACACTCTCTTATCCTCCCTCTGTGGTTGAGTTGAATCATTAATATCCCTACTGGCTGACAGAGCCTTGTCATCTGCTCTGACCCTGTGATGGTAGGTTACCTATGGAGAATAACCTCTCTGCATGTCTCCCAAGGGCATCTTCACATTTCATCATGGAAATGCCCTGAACAAAGTCCTTTACAGGGAGGGAGACACAGGATGAGAATGGGGCCTCTTGGATTTGAGTGCTGGGGCTCTCACTGCAAAAGGAGCTAATAGTTGGGGTTAGGAGCAGGTCATTTTACCCTTTAATGATTCTACAAGAAGCCATCTAGAGCTGGCAATATATTTAGAATTAAAATCACTTATTTTCTTTGCCAATAAGCAGTTTTTAAATTGTTTCTATCCAAAACTTATATCTGGTATTTTTGTTGTTGTTGTTGTTGTTTTTTTGTTTTTTTTTCTTTGTACGGGATATTTTTTGTTCCCTTGTCAGTTTAAACGTGATCCCAGCATCCCTTCCTTATAATCCTCAGGTGTTGAAAAGTTGACACGGGCTTTGCCATCTCCCCTCATCGCCATCGCCATCATCAATGTGTCACGGCTCTTTGCGCACAGGTCTTGTCTGTGCCCATATCCCGCGTCCTTTCTCACCCTCCACTTAGGTGCTGCATGCATGTCCTTTTTGGCTAGCAGATCAGCCCTGACATACTGGTTCCTCTATCCCTGCCTGCCTGTGAAAGGATCTGTTGTCATCTATGTATTCCAACCATTATCTTTTGACGTTACTCTCCCTCCCAATGAAAGACAGTGTGTCTGAAAGCTTAGAGAGATATCTGTGATGCTGCCATGACAGCGCTGGCAGACGGCTTGTATCTCCTTTCGTGCTATTTATATGTCGTACTTAGTCTTATCGGCTTTGAAGGTTATTATATACAAGAAAATATCATTGCCATTAAATCAGCATCACCATTAAATCTGAGTAAACATGGCTCCTTTTCAAGTTTTGTTGACGCGTGCATTTACATAGCAGAATTTGTGTCATTTTGATTAGAATATCACAGTTTACACAACTTCTTAGATTTTCTATTTGCTTCTTTGTAAGTAAGCGGCCTATGAGGGGGTTGAATTTGTCATTTGTCTCACAGGTACTTTGTTCTTCATAAGCTGCCCCAGCTGAAGTTTCTGGACACAAGGAAAGTAACCAAAAAAGAAGTGATGGAGGCACAAGCGAGAGGAGCGTTCATGAAAGTGGTCAAACCCAAGTCAGACACTGTAAGTTAAGCTCAGGTTTTGTTTCTTTCTTTTTCTTCTTTTTCTAATTTTTTTTTTTTACACCGTTTTAAGTAGAAGTCCCTCTGAAGTCTTGAGTGGATTTGTCACATTCACTCTTTTCTTCCCTTATCCGTTATTTTGCTTTATCCTTCCTTTCATTCAGTGCATGCTTGACTGTCAGTCTCCCTTTACAGAGGTCCTAGCACTGTGCCCTTTGAAAAGAGTCTGTCTTTACTATTGCTTTAAGTGTACGTGCATGTGAGTTGTATGTGAGTGTGTGCGTGTGTAAATGTGTGTGACCACAGGCTGACCTGATTCCGTATGCATGAGCCCAGATCAAAGACGACGGGCGGCTGTCCGGTCGCGGTTGTGTTGCCAAGTGTGACATGGCTGGCGATTGGAGTGACAGCTCACGTACATGCCGCTCACAATCGCTTAATTATCCCGAGCCTATGCACTTTTTTCCTCCCTCTCTTGTTTTGGGCCACACAGACTAATTAGAGTTGGGGAGGTTCATAGATATATCCACTTCAACCCATTTCAGTCTATTTCTTCTTCTGCTCCTTTGATAATGCAATATGAATGAACATCTTCTCCCTAGATTTGATTTCATGTAATTGTAAGGTCATGAAATATTTACTGTTTGAATCAGCAAAGCTTTGTCGTTTCAAGGTCTCCAGGGCTCTGACAGTGAGCCTGGGAGGTAAAAATGGATCCAGAGTAGCAAGAATGAAGGCATCCAGTGACAAATCAGAAGCATGTGAGTTGATGTCGGGTTTAAAAGTGCACAAAGAAAACCAAAATATTTATTGTTTCAGACAATCAGCTAAGATAGTGTAGTCTTTTAGTGTCAGTTCATGCTATGCTTTGTTCTTGATTCTTCATGCAAGTGGCAAGCGAGAAAGCAAAACATTGAAATAATTTAACCTCAGTCTGGCATGTTTGGTAGATGGAGGAAAGTGGAATGAAAACACTGTTTATCCACTTTATATAAAAAGAAACTAAGGACCTCTACAATGCTTTTTGGCAGGGTAAAGTCACTTTATAAGATTTTATTTACATAGCTTGTCAGTGAAAAAGAAATGTTTGCCTTTGTCGCCACAGCCTAAGATGAAAGGGGAGATAATCACTGATTCTAGCTGACATGATGTGTGTGTTTTTGTGTCTTTGCGTCTTTGAACCTGCTGTATATGATTATTTATTCCCTATGCAAAGTAAAAGGTTACAGCTTTGATGAAAACACGTCTACCTCCCATTGCACAGTATTTTATTTATTTATTTTTTTTACTGTGCCTGAACAAATTTTCTCACTGTCCTGTTAAATGTTCCTTATTAGCGGTATTTGACTGAGTCTACACGATGAAGATCATTTTTTGCCCGGACATATACCGTGTCTGAGCCCTGGGATGTCACTGCAGCATTTCCATAATATTTGTTTTGAGTTTGATGAGACGTGATGTGTCAACTTTCACAGACTTGATGAGCCATGAGTACCTCCCGGCTCTAATTGTCCACATCATCAGAGTGATTGTAAGCTGACCAATAGTGCGGGCCACCAATTAACAAACGTCTGCAGCAGAGCAGGAAAGTGGGGAGAGATGATAGCATAATTAGATATTTGTGTTTGCTTTTATGTCTGGTACAGCGGGGTGTTTCTCATAACAGTGGCTCATAGTACAGTGTATGCTATTTGCTTCATTACAAAGGATGGTAATTAGCTGTCTCGCTGTCACTTGCACTACCGTTTGAGTCTTAATTAGTGCAAGTATTGGAGGACTACAAAACATGACTACATATGTGATGCACTGTGTGCAGTTTTCCCCCCTGCAAGACCTTACTGTATATAACAAATTTCCTTCCTACTGTTTACAGTAGATAAATTGAAACCATAGTAACAGTAACGACTGCAGCAGGGTTACAGCAATACATGCCCACTCATGACAGCATATATCTGAGAAAAGAGCCACTTCTCTATCAGATCTCTCCCACTGAATGATGTGGGTATTGGAATAGTTCGTTATGAAAGAGACGGTACTGAACTTTGGAGACCTCTCGAGTCATATCGGAGTGGATTGTGACCACTGTTTAAACTCTTTTCAATCATGCCATTATGGCATGGCGCTGAGTGACGCCACATGGTCCTGATAAAGCAGTTATGAGTCTTTAGCACAATCTGAACACCATGACGTTTCATACATACTCAATCTTTTCCATGTTGCCTAAATCACATCCAGTTGTTTGCAGGAAAAAGGCGCACATACACAAAAGTGCATGTGCAGAATTAACAATAAATAAGTAAATAAATTGTAGCAAAATGTACATATTCATGTCTCAGAGCCAAATCCTCGCAGCAAAGAAAAAGACAAAGAAGTCTGCTCATATAAAATAGGCAAGTTCATACATTGAGGATAATCTTCCCGCCTCTTTAATTGTTGTGTCCTCATGCACTAGTTGGCATGACACCATAAGTGGGTGACAATGAGCTGTCTCTGACTCTGTCTCTACGTTTTGCTTTTTACAAAACTGTGAGGGGGGTAATTTTCTTCTTTTGGTTTTTGTTATATTGCATTTCTGAGTGGAAAGGACAAGTGGTTGAACAGAAACAGAGGCAAAGAGACAAAGACACAAAGGCAAGAGAGCAAGGGAAGAAACAAACTCCAAATACCTGAAGTAAACAAAAAAAAAAAAGAAAACATGGGGACGATTGAAGTGTTTTCCCAAAACCACAACACTAAGCAGAGTCAGAGTGGAAAAGCCTTGAGCTGTATTTTGGGAAATTGGGCGTGTTGGAATGCTATAATGTGATAATTCTCTTTGAGGACTTAGAGGTCATGGAATGAAATGGCGTTAAACCACGTAGAGCCATTTGGACTGTGTTGGGCTGCTTTCGGAAAATACATGTGGTATTTTTTGGCTCCTCCACCTCCTTCCACTCCTGCCCACATTATGCCGTCGAACCCTTGGGTGAAACTGGCCATGTCTATCAAAACACTGTGACAGCACATTCTGTTTTCAGATCCCAAGCATCGCTAAAAAAAAGTGCGTAGCAAATTTAACTAGTAGAATAACATTTACTCCTTGCCACATGTGTAAGAGTGTTTCACAGCGAATAAAGTAACTCCATGGTCCCTCTCGCTAAAGCACAGCTTGGTAGCTACGTCAGCGGGTATAAATGTTCCTCGGATGTCACTTAGATTTTGCCTGGACGAAGTTTTTGACTTGATTTTCTAGCATGAACAGAAGTTTTTTCCCCCCACATCTTTCTGCGTATAATGTAAAGCAGACTGCATTGCAGGGTGGCTTGAGCCAGCTCCCGGGTCCCATGAGTCTCTGCACACAGGGTAATGGTTCTTCAAGGGAATTGACAGTGACAGAGCCAGGAAAGTCCTCGAGTGGATCTTTTCAGTTCAGTTTTTTCTTTCCCAGACACTAACCTGTTTTACTCTGCAACAGACAGCAGTTCATTTTAAGTTTGCACTGAAGGGAGCAGTCCAAATCTAAGATAGACTGCATGGTTTTAGACCCGTGATTGTGCATTATGTGATGCATGATTGTGGTTTTTTTGCAATGCAACCCTGGAAAAAAGAAGAGGAATTTTGCTATAGGTTGGTTGTTTTGCTTCCCTTTCAAATCTCAAATGTACCCTGTAAAGTATGTTGCCACGTTCATCTCTGTACTTGAGAGTTATGAGTTCCCTGAAGCTCTCAAACATAACAAACAGCGTGCAATATAGCGCTTTGTGAATGTGCCTTCGGTGGGTTTGCGGAATCATTTTACTGAACAAATGTGTCCTCAGAGAAAACTCCAAGAATATGGTTCTCAACAGGGGAAGGAAATATAACCCAGCAGATTGCTGTGGAAGCAAGTTCATTACCACCAGATACTGTATTTGCACCAACTATTACATACTATTACAGAACCCTGATTTGTCACCTTTCGTTCATGACACATTCCTGAATCAAAATGTATACAGTAGGTCGAGTAAGGACAGCATTGCGGACTGAGTAGGAGTTGTGGGTAAAATGTAACCATACTTTGTGCCTGTCTGCTTTATGTTCAGACAAATAAACTCACTGACAGACTGTGATCTGTTTACTCTCAAATTATGCTCTTTCCCCCATCTTACATAATGTCTTGTTATCTGTTAATTACATCACTTGAGACACTGCTGTTCTCTGTCTTTGTATTGGCAAAATACCCTGAATGTTAAAACAGCTGTTTATGATTGTTTGGATGTAGTTAGTCTGTATGATAGTGAAAAAACAAAAAAAACAACGCTGCATGTTTGTGTCAGATATTTAGTGGGAGCCATATGGTTTTTTTCTCTCAGGTATGTGTATTTGTCAGTATCTGTGAGTAGGCCAGACTTCCATGTGTGTATTTCTCTCTAACTGTTTTTGACTGCAGAAGTATCAGTCTGTGCAGTGTTTGGATCGGTGCGAAAGGACCAGTTCTGAGTGCTCTGGCAGCTTAAGCTGAGAGGTCATGCAAGGGTTATAAGCCGGGGAAACAACAGCAATTAGAGGGAGTGACTCACACTGTCCACATAAATCATCCAGGCCCAGCATATCATAAACACACAGTAAAACTTTAAAGCACAATTAATTGTAAGTAATAGCGCCAAGATTGATTTATTGCCTCTTTCAAAGCCTGGAGACACGGGGTGCATGACCCGAGTGTCACGTCACTCTCGCAAGTGAAAAATGATAGATGTATTATTCATTTTTGGCTAAACACAGAGCATAAAAACAAACATGTGTTTTTGCAAGGGCTTTTATGAGATGCTGAAGTGGCCCCGTTGCATTAACTGATTTTCCTATCCTTCTGCTGGCATCCAGTACAGAGAAGGAACGCCTCTGTGGTGAAGCATTTGTTGTCTCGACGTCTCTTGTGTTTAGTGGTGGAGTTTGAGGCCTGTCAGAAAACAGGCCAAGGCTGTCCAGCAATAATGAGATGTCTCCCTCTCCCATTTTGATATAAAGTTTTCATAAACTTTGACAAATAATGCAATCGCTCACGTAACTTTTTTTTTTTTTTCCAATCTGTAACATGTAAGTCTTTGTTAAGTTTTTATTAGTGTAATAATATTGAGGGCCTGGGATTGGCAAGCTACAAAGCCTTTCCTTTTTTCACATACTCTTCCAACTAGATATTTTATTAGTTTATATGCAATTGGGAAGGGGCCAATTTTTTTTCTTTCTTATAATTTAGCTGTTTTCAAAGTCCCTTTAGACACAGAAGACTACTGTACACTTCCACTTTCCAGTATCACTGAACACATGTAATTACTTCCACATATGCAAGAAAGATTCTGTACAAACAGTCCTACAACTCACAGCCATTATGTTCCTCTATAAAACTCAGCCTTCTTTCATTGCAAACCATGGGCCAGCACCAGCCCTGTACACGTACTGTAGCTGCATTATTATTGCCACTAAGGCAATTACACTTCTTATCAAATGATGCTTTTAGCTATTACATAGTGCTGCATCCCAGTGCGTTGGCCTATCAGCACAATCAGAGCTAATCCTCCCTGTTGGTCTCTTTGGTGACAGGAAGATGCTGCTAGCCTAATGAGAGACAGCTGGCTTAGTGTTTTCTGTGCTAAAAAAAAAAAAAATCCATCCCTCTTTCTCAACTCCTTCCCCACTGGGTGTTTCCATAGAATTGTGCCAAACTTTAAATCTCTCAAAGAGATCAGTGATTTCTCTGCCTGCCTCTTAACAGTTGATGTTGACGGTGCACATTAATCACCATTTCAGCACCCGCAAAATAGTTTACTTTGAAGTTGATTGTCATATGCACCCTCTCTAGGCAGCTTTGCTTTAATTCAAATTCAGATTTTTATCAGATAATTCAAGTCAAGTTGTTGTTGTTTATGACATACAAATGTTTATATGCTATTTAAAAAGTTAATGGACTGAAAATCTCTGCTAGATAAAGTGGTTACAGTCTTAAAAGTGTCACTTTAGTTTATGCTGTGCCCGAAGGGACCAAAGTTGTGTAAAACTGTAATTGTGGGTTGTTGTTTTTTTCCGTAAATAGGTAAAAATATGGATGCATTGGTCTTTTCTATATCTCAGGGCGCTGGATCATTTGAGCTTTAATCCCATTATACCTGTTGTGTCTATGGATTCTTCTTTAAGCAGCACCAACTTCCATGAACATGCAACAGAGGACAGAGTCAGTACTGAAAGTCCCTCTGCTGAAGTTTGTGCTTACACAGGCCTTCTTTGTGGTTTTCAGAGCTTGTCAGACATGTCAAGCGCAAGCTAGAAAAAGTATATTGTTTCCAGCCACTTGGATTCCTTTCCCCCTGACATCTGCCACTCTGCCGAGATGATAAATTCTTGCCTCATTAAGCGTGGGTGTGGGATTACAGGCTGACAACACATTAATCACTGGGCTGGGTGGCAGCAGCCCCTCACCAGCCACAGGCATTGTTAACCAAACTTTTCTAATGTGTCACTCTCCTCCTTGACAGACCATAATCAATCATCCTGATTGGCAGGGCTGATAGATTACACTATTTATACTTTGTGTAATGAAAGCTAGCGTTTCCACCTACTGTCATTGTTGAGGCGATGATAGGCCACACCGTCCGGCTGAATGAGAACACACACAAAAAGAGACAGAGGAAAGAAAGGGTAAGCAGACCTTGGTGCTGCATTGTGAACTTTAGAACAGACACTGTTGAGCTCCACGGTGGCGGCGGGGGTATTCTGCGAGTCTGTATTGTTCCCCCTGCATGGTATAGCTTAAAGGCAGTCTTCACACCATCACTGCTCTATTGTCATTGTTCTCACTATCAGTGGCAGGTCGCTTTCTCGCAGGTAAAACTATGCTTTGTCTGCGGTGGGATTCTGTTTCTCCGTGACCCCATTGGTGAGGTGAGGTTTTGTTGTCAAAGCCTCTTTTCTGCCAGAATGTGAATGATTTACACATGTATAACAACAAAATGACAGGACACCATATACTGTATGTGTGCACTTGTCAATGTGCAGAGGTCGGCAGAATAATGGATAATGGATTTCCTTGTTACCTTACTAAGAGCTTTAGAACTGTGTTACATCGCTTTACAACCCCCTTAGCAGTCATTTTTTGCATGGGAACTTGTGGATGAAATGACACACTGTTGGTAGCCTTCAAACATAATAAGGTTATGTTTCTTTTTTGTTCATTTTCAGCCGTACGTCTTTGTCTGGAATTAGAGATGTCCTCAGCACACCGAGAGAGGATATTGTATATGAGCTCTTAGTTGAGAGGCTGCCAAGCATTTGGAGAAAAGAAAAGAGGGGGAGAAAAACAGTCCATCATGTTTTTGACAGGCAGTAAATCTGAGACTTTTCTTATGAGACAGCGTGCTGTCAGGAAATTAGTTAACTAGACCATATTATGGAGAGCCAGGTAATTTACCCTCAGAGATGCAATCGCAAATAACTAGGAGAAGGACGCATCCCTGACCTGACATTGCTTTGTGTATAATGCAAAATCTAGTGACATGCTCAATAGGTTCTGTCAGCTGCAGGATTGAATTCTCTGCCTACTGCGTCTCAGTTTGGAGCATGCTGGTCAATTATTTCTGAGGCTGTCAGTACGGAGGGAGACACTGTTATTTAGTATGTGTTAACTTGGCATCATTAAGACACTCGCCTGACAGAGAATAGCACACCTGAATGTTATTTATTTTGATTCCCCGACAGGGGTAACCTTCAAACATGTTGACCTCTCCCTATTTCACGTTTTGTGAAATCCCACTCGGTCCATTAGAAACGGGAGCTGTCGAGACAGTAGGGAATCAAATGACCGGGAGTCGTCTAATCTAACACAGTAATGTGCAAGAGAAGCTTCCATTTGTTTGGACAGATTGCTCTGATCACATAGTGGCAGTTCAGCGTCTATCTACGCTTGCGGAGTAGACGTTGCTGTCCACACAATATCTGTAAAACATGAACAGAAATGTCATATTAACATAGATCTATGTTTTTGTCTGCATGCAGAACACTGAACGCTTAGAAATGGATGCAGTGGGTTTATGTTGAATGTTGAAAGTGGTCCTTGAACAAAAAACACTTGCAATGCAATATTTTATCTTTACCTTTTGTCAACAGCCAGATCCACTGTATGTGCACATCTTGATTTAAAACTGTCATTTGAAAGCTAATAGATATTTCAAGTTTTAGATGACAGGATTAGTCCTTTTTTTCACAATCAGGAGAAAACATAGGATTATTTATAACAAAGATGTTGTAATCTTTCTGCTAGAATCTCAATGTCTTTTGGGCCAGTTAAGTAGGAGAAATAGCTTGGAATGAACATAAGTTTAAAATTTGAACTCTGTGGGAAAATGGGAAAACGAGAGTTACCAGTCTACATTGCCTCCCATATACACACATACTCTTCCAACACCACCATCTCCAGCAGCAATCGACCCTGGTGATGAATGGGAAACCTGATCGAGTAAAGCCTCGGCATCACCTCTGTACAGCAGGATGACATGATTAGGAGGTGACAGGTTCTGTAACAACATCTCCGCATTTATCTTTTTCTGTTCTCTCTCTATCTTTCAGTCTCTGTGTCTCTCTCCCTCTCTCTGTCTGTCTGTCTCTTTCCTCTCAACAAGTCAGACTACTCTATAATTAATGTCCCTGAGGGCTATCCGCAGGTCAGGTGAGGGAGTGGGTTGCTGTTGAGACAGGTAGTCTTGACACCTCCAGCTTTGTAGCGTATGCATGCAGGTGGGTAGATGGCTGAGGAGGAGTGATAGAGGCCAATGATGAGGGCTGGAGCATGTTTAGGTTGGAGGCTAATACGAGAGGAGTACTGTAGGTCGAAGGAAGTCAGGCCTGGCTGTGTCACCTTTGCACCTGAGAGACACAAAAAGGAAGGTTTTTCACAGGATTAACCAGTCAAATCTGGTGCATTAAGAGCTTAGCCTGTCAGGAGCTTCACATCCGAGTGACAGAGAGGGAACATACAGTTTCAGTAATATCAGCACCACACGCATTTAGCCCAAGGAAGGCACTTTAGGTTATGAGATAAATTGTTCATAGTGTTGATGGTGAAAAAGCAAATAAATAAAGGCTTTATTGCATCTAGTCCAAATGGTCAATTAGTCAGCTTCTGTAAGAGAAGCCTAACAGTCTCATTCACTGCATTCAGTCTCACTCTTTGTGGTGTGCTGCTTCTCATATGGTTCTTTGAAAGACTTAGCTGTTTAGCCCTCTTGTGTATATCTAAGTTTGAAGTGTGCTTCACACCATGCATTTTTCCAAAATCCACACACACTCTCCCACTCTCTCCCACTCTGCATTTAACAAACACATCAGTCCTCTTTTCCAACAATCACTTTATGAATAGCCACTCATCCTTGTTTTTCACTTGTGGAGAGGCGTTTTTATTTCCTTCTCAAGTTTTTGAATAGATAGGGGAAAAAAGAATGAGGGAAGCAGGGTGATTAACAAGGAGATGGGAGAATTGGACAGAGATAAAGAGGAAATTAAGTTGAAACAGAGGAGGAGAGTGAGACATTCTTTTTTAGCAGTGGAAATATTTGAAAGAGCGAGGGCCGACCAGGATGCACTAGAGGTCATCGCAGGGGCAGAAGGGTCAAGTGACACTCAAACAGCATTCTTCTCTCTTTGATGGGAGTGTTGAAGAGGGCTGTGAAGGATTGTAACAGGGCTACAGGGCACAGATGGGCAGTAAAGTGGTTAAAGAACCTTAATGCCACAGTGGTTCAGTGTCACCAATCTGTAAAGAATGGATCGTCTCTGTTGGGTTTTGTTGTTGTAATGGTAGCTGAGTGAAGTTTCCATTCTCTGGAATGTGATTAATGTGAAATATCTGAATCCTTTACAGACTAAATCAAAGAGTATTACGCTCATCATTTTTATCAGCCTGGCATTTTGTTTTAGAACTTTCAGTGCCAAATTGTTTGCATCTTTTAGTGGTTATCAAAGGCGTTATAACATCTGACAGCTTCATTCTGTTTTTATTTGCAGTTGGCGTTCAGTGACAAGCTGACAGATTCGTAATGCCTCTTCCTGAAATAGGTCTGACTTCTATGCACTCTACCATATTTAAGAAATTGAATCAGAGCCAATGAACTGTAAAGGTCTGTAATAAGATATCCTGTGAGATGTACTGTAAGTCATGATTACTAGCATGTATTTTATTTCAAGGACAACTTCTTCAGGCAGTATGGAAAAAAAGCTTTGTCATTTCATCGAGTCTGATTAAGTAAGTACACGAAATACTGTGGTATTGGGTGGCAAACAAAGTTGTTCTGACGGACAACGGATCTCTGTTTTTCTTTATAACTGTTTATCCGTCTTTCCTGTCCTCCTTTGCCTCACAGTGATAAACAGCTCCCAGAGGTGCTGAACACATCCACTGTCAAATTGACAGTGTTGTCCTTGACCCACCCATTTTGTCTCATTCTGTTAAATCTATCTTTTATCTTTCGTAAGACCTGCAACTGTAACCCGTAGCCCAGACATTTAATATGATATGATAATAAGTATCCTCCAGGATCACCTGATATGCTGTTTCCATGCAGTAGGCAGATGGGTAGGGTACAACAGGCATCACTTCCCAGCATTTCGTCTGCCAACTGGCAGCGTCCATCACCAGACGTGTACAGAGTAATCCGAGAGGTGGGCCGAGCTGCGGCGGCTCCGACTTTCATCACACCTGTGCTAAAAGCACGGAGCGGGCTGTCTTCCTATCTCTTCCCCCTGTAAGGGAGTATTGAGACAGCAGTGGATCAGATGGGCTCACATCCTGTCAGACTCATCAGATTTCAGGACGACTGAGTGCTTTTGTCAGCTGAATTCCAGACATCTTCTTTCTTTCTCTCTAGAAGGGATTTCAAAGATAATGTGTCTCAGGACTTGACCCCCCTCGAAACAATAGTATCATTGATACCGCCATTGCTCTAACTAATGCTAATGGCGTATAGTACATAATTCATGAGATATCAGGCTTATCAAAATATGAAGTGCTAGCCTAGAATTCCAACCAAGGCCAGGAAGGAGAAGACATGTCTGATGATCCTTTCATGAAAACACCCTCTAATCTCATCCAGCTCCTCTCTTAGTGTCCACTCTAACAGATGTCATTCTTCCCTGACACCTCTCTGCCCTTCCCTCTTGTCTCACTGTCCCATCTCCTTCTCTGTGAGGTGGAACTGTTTGTTTTTGGAGGTTTGTTTATGGGGGGAAGGAATACCCCGCTGCTCCAGGCCGCCCCTAGTCTTTCAGCTCATCACACAGAACATGACAGCTTTCCTTCTCTTTGGTGCTGAGATGAGCGCTTTCTTGCATGCCCATGGGGAGTCAACATTTTCTGCTTCACTCTCTCCTTGTCGAACTGCACTTCAAGACAGTGGATCGATAATGTGTGCGCCAGCAAACGCTACCTGCTTTGGGCCGTGTACACAAACATTGTGTAATTCTGCAGCGATGTGGTTTGAGGTTATACACATATACCTATTCAGTCCAAAGAGGGATACATGTTTCATTGAATGCAGTTATTTCTAAGTGCCTTTTCCACACAGAAACTGTCCTTGAAGGGAAATTCAGTCTGAACTTAACATGAAATTAACATGTGGGTGAAACCGCAGTAAAGTAAGTCACTGGTACACATTCCCAAACCATAAAATATTTGTATATTTTTAACTGCTGTCCTTTTTTTTTATTAACACTGTATAATACCCATGTAATCTGCTCTGTTTGGACACTACAGCTTGTAATTATTGCGATGAAATTAGGCCTTAATTCTGGTAAACATGAGTGGAGAAAAGACTATGATTGGCTCGTAAATGGGAACGATGTGAAATCAGACACTGACAACTTGGAGCTTGTAATTATGCTGTTTTGCTGACACATTGTAATTATGTTGCTTACTTTAGAAAAGATGTGTTAAACACTCAAGTGTTGCCATTCCTAAAGTGTGTTAAATCGGTATTCAGTGCCCTGGAAATGCAGTTTAAATTCATTACAAATTAGTATGTATATGCATGTATGTATGTATGTCATGGCTACCATCACAGCCAAAGACCCAGGCCATGTTACATTTGTGGATGGCGGAAACTGAGTTTTATGGAAAATCGTTAATGCCAATAATCATACTGGGTGGTCTACCACTGGCCTTCCAAGGCCTCCAGGACTCCACCCATCAAGCCTGCTCCTGGTTTCACATTTTTCTTTTCTTTTTTTTCTTTTTTGTAACCTATTTCAGTCCTTCACTCTGCCACTTCTTTCTAACATTTAGGTTTCTCTTTAGAGTATATCAGCACATCAGATAACCTCGAGCTGTACCACCAACAAAACCTTGTGTTCACATACACACAAACACAGACGTGCACATACACACACACACATACTCTGGAGTTGTTTTTGTCTTGGTGTGTGCAGATTTTGTGTATTTTTCTTTCTTTTTTGTCTTCTGCTGCACAGTTAAGACTGAATCAGCTGTTCACACAGCCGTATCTCACAGCGCATGCACACATGCACACACAGACACACACTACTCAGACATGTACAAAAGCCCAATTGCACAGTAGCAAACACATTTTTTGTGCACAAAAACACTCACACACCTAAAGAGAGGGCTGTGCCTCCAGGGGCCACGTCAGTTACCTGCTGACACACAGGCTAGTGATTGATGAGACGCCAGGGGCGCTGGAGTAGACTTTGTCAGCTGCTCATAATTTATACATCTTATCTCCATCAGAAGAAAAGACAGAGTGCCGCGTTGTGTATATGGAGATGAAAACACTGGGCTTGTTTAGGCAGCAGTGACAGGGTAGCTGCTAGCTGTTAGCCTTGGCGCAGAGTGAAAACGCAGATTGCTATCTGTTAGCTTTCTCACCTGGTCCCTCTGTGGCCAGAGCCTTCACTCTTTCCCTGTGACGAATCCTCTGTCTGTCAGTCATTCTCACTCACTTTCACTCTCTCTCTCATGTTTCCTTCTCTCTTTGTGTTTCCTTTCTCTCCTCTGCCTCGCTCTCTTGTGTCTCTATATCTCCATTCTGTGACCCTCTGTGATTCTTTTTCTCTTCCTTTCTCTTCTCTGTCTATCTCATGTCACATTCTCTGGCCAAACAGGCCCAAGCCTCTGCTGAAAGCTGCTGGCTCTTCCTCAGTCTACTCACAGGGCGAAGGTCAGGACAGAGGCACGGCTTGAGTTACAGAATAATTAGCTCCATCGGAGTCATGTTGAAATCAATGATCAGATGTTGTGTGAGGGTGGGCCAGAGAATTAATTATAGTACAGTACAGGCATGAGTGCTTTTGAGCTGACATGCTCATTCCAATTGTGTTTAATATTTTAAGAAATCAATATGTGCTATAATTAGGAAATAAGTGAGGACTTGCCACTGTTATATGATTTCTGTATATTGTACTGTGGAACATATTTGGTGTTGTTTTTAATGGAGAATTATTTTGTTAGCATTATAATGTAAGTCTGTAACTTAATGGATGATTAGACAGTTAATGTTTCAGTAGAATAGCACAAGAGCAAACTGTCTTTCTGATCAAAACAAATGCTGCACAAGTATTGTGATATTTATTTTTACCCCACTGCCAAGAAAAAAAAGAACTGTATCACTGATCCTTCATAGAGCTTGTCAGTGGTAAATTAATGTGATTTCAGTTGGCCTGTACATTCAGCATTTGATATTGCCTTCCTGAATGTGAAAAGAAAGTTTATCAACCCACAGAACTTCACCTTACTCTCCTCCAATTGTCTTTTAGCACACTTTGTTCTCTCAAATTGTGTTCAGATGTTTTTAAGTGTCAGTTAGCTGCAGCACCAGCAAAACAACTTTGATTCCATAACCCCTTCCCACTATTGATCTTGCCTCGTAGATAAAAGAGTGCTCTCTCTGAAATCATGCATTTTTCATTGTGGTATCAATGGCAGCCCTTGCATTTGGCATCCCACATAGCTTAAAGCTATACTCACAAATGCTGTCTGTTTGGCTCTATTGATTCAGAGGGTTTGCATCTTGTAAATTTGAGATATCAGTCCCTTGGTATCATTTTACTTTGTCTTTGATCAGCGTGATTGCTGTAAACAGGCACAAAGAATCAAGCAAATTATCCTAATTAATGTGTTTTGGAGGGGGTTAGCATTGTGCTTTGCATTAAATATTCAAATTAAAACATTTTGACATAATTAAGAAAGTGTGTGTGGTAATTCAAATCCCCATGATTTCTCAGGCTGCTGCAGCGGCTTTGACTTTTTGGACAATTAGTTGTACATGAACTACTTTTTTTCAATATTGCACCTTAAAACTAGTGCACCTTATTCCTGAGAATATTTCTACACCGTTATTTTGAAATGTTCATATTGTATTCTCACCAGATACCTTGAAGGAAAAATTTAGAATAGGGTCTGATATTACCTTTCTCACCAAAGAGTAGTTGGCATTGTGGTGCTGATGCTTGTCATGTGTTAAACAACACTTTGGACCAAGGACAGACAAATGAAAGAGTCCTCCTCTCTAATAGAATCTAAAAAGATGAAAAATATAGTGCAGGAGGCAGGAAGGACTAGTCAAAGAGGTGACCATCAGCATCTCAACAGCGTAGCTTGGCAGCCTCCAGCCTGCCATGGTGTAATTGGAGAGAAAACATATATGGGAGCAAATAACCCCCTGTCAGGGGCATTAAAAGGAGATGTTGTGACGACTGAGAGCCCTGCCAGCTGAGCAAGGCAAAGTGGAGGGGAAGAATAAGGCCTATGAAATGGAAAAACCTGCTTGGAGCAACCATACAACCAAATATTCAAGATAATTGTTGACCGGTGGCAGAATAGAGCATCCATGTTTGTTTGTGGAATTTTCGCTCAAGAGGAAAACAGATATTTGTCACAATTGTCACTGTTGTTATGTGTTCGCTGTCATACTTTGATTGATTTGGCATGTCGGCTTAGATGAGTATAATTTGAAAATGGTAAAGGGTAATATTAACAGTAGAAGTGTTCAGCCCATATTACCATGGAGTGACATAAAGGCAGGTGATGGAAAGGAGGAGAAAAATATAACTCACTGTAGAAACTGAGAAATCAAATGTAGAATGGAAACAAGCAAAGTTTTATAATTTAAACAGATAGATGGTTTTACCTGTGGAAGATGACATTGTCAACAATTTGAGTTAGGCAAACAGCACTAAACATTTCCTATATTTCCTGATTTTACCACAAATAATATGCACCATGTTTGGGCTTTTGATTCTCAGGAGAGACTCCTGTTATGAGCCTTCCTTCGCCAACCTTTGTTCAGTAACTAAACTATTCCAGTTCCTCAAATTATTAAATTATCTAAGGCCTCTTTCTTTTCTCACAAGTCTACTTCAACATCACCACAAAAGGATTTGCCTGTCCCCCCTGAACCTCCCCTGCTTTTGGACCCTGCCTGACCCCACTACTCAACTGAGCATGTCAAAATGTTAATGAGGATCCCCCCAAAAGCGCTTAGAGGTTAAATAAAGTCTTCATAAGCCGTCGGTCGAAATTCAATAATTTATTTACTTGGCTTGTTTCCACTTTCCCTGCCACTCTGCCACTCTGCCTCAATTATTGTTTCTATCCAGGGACAGGGCTTGTCTTGTTGTGTTTTGTTTATTTTATTTTTTTTTTTCTGTGCAGGCAGCCTTTGTCTGTGTGCGAGATTGCTGGTTTAGCTCGGTGGCCCCTCTCATTAATCATCCGGTCAGACTATTTATAATGCAGCAGCCAAGCCGCCACCTCGGTTGCCATTGGCTTTTGTCACCGTGGCACTCTGTTTTGTGGCAGGGGGAAGCCTAATTATTAACTGTTAAGATGACAGCCAGCTCTGTTCCGTCAACACGGCTGGCTGACAGTCAGACTGAAGTGATAGCCCATTGAGCAGCCACAGACCAACAGCACGCTGTACAGCTCAATCTAATTTTCTTCATCTTAGATGTATATTTTGACACTTTGAATTAAATTTGATGAAAAGTTACCACCTTTGCTCTTTTTTGAATTTTAAATTAGACAAATCACAACCCACTGTGTGAAAATTACCTGATGAAAAGTATGTCTTCAATATGCATGAACTAACAGCTTTTAATCTATCAACCATTTGTCTTCAAAACAAGCCACACCTGTGTAATCAGGTCATTATTTTCTGATTAGATTTTGGGAAAATTGCAGGAATATATAATAGTATTGTAGAACTTGTAGAGGTTCCATAGCATTTCATTGACAGTGCTTTCTAATTTTGCATGAAATGTTTATGGCTGCCAGTCATGTAATCTGTTTTCTTATTATTAATCAGTTATGCTGTGGTTTAATATATCAAACAAGCATGAATAATTAAATCACACCCCGCTTATATTCTATGTTTTGCTAATCCAGTGAAGATTGAGATGGAGATGGACTTGAAGTGTCAAAAGGATATAATATGTATCTTTTTGTGGTAGGGGGAAAAAAATTAGTGAAAGCCTCCTAGAGAATGACAGTCTTTGTTATTTGTCCTCTGACTCCTTAGCAGACAGCTTTCAGGAAGAAAGAGAACTTACCGTGCACCACCGAGAGAAGAAAATATGTGAGTCAGACTTTCCCCTCCTCCCTCCTTTCCCCAAAGTTGAGATCCCCCTTCCAAATATGAAAAGGATCAAGTTGCTGTCACTGTCACCGAACAAACATAAACTTTTCTGGCACCTAATAAATAGGCAGTGTGGCATTGTTCTCAAAGCCAGACAGGTGTGTCTGCCTCAGTGATGATGGATTCCATTATTCTGTATGGAAAGCCTGTTGGCTTTCTTGTCATATGTTGTCACACATCTCTCTCCTGAGAGAAAGGTTTGAAAGATGGCCAAAAGTAATTACACAGACGCTTCCCTGATGCTGTTGCCATGTGTTTTCTCCTGCACATCACCACTAAAGGTAGAAAAAAAATCTGTTACCCACAGCTATATTTCACAGGGAGACGAGGAGTGCAGACATGTTGGTGCTCTGCTGCTCTTCTTGCTGTGTTGATTGCTAGTTCATTAACCTGTCAGGCTTATTTTTCCTAGCTATGAACGCTAGCTTTGGAAAAGAGCCCTGGGCAATTTTACTCATCACCAAGGTGGAGCAGCAGGTTCTGATCTGGGTGTGTGGTGATGACATTATTTGCACCTGAATGGCAGGTACATCAACATCTCCTTGTAAATGCATCAAAAGAGAGACAGTGGCACCTTTGTTCTCCTCACAGCCCACTTGGGTTGCTGACAGCTTGCTGATTGATATTATCATTCTTAATGTCAGTAAATAGTGCCATGCTAGATAAAGAATCAGTTTCCTCTTGGTGCTGGAGAGCTCATTTATCTTTCTGCAACTCACCCTGGCATTTGCTGAAATTGGAGCCGGAAGTAGACTTCCATTTCAGTCAGAAAGGGATGTGTGTTTTTTTCCTCACCATCTCCTAATCTCCCTCTCTATCTGGCTTTCTCTCCTTGTCTCTGTCTCCCTGGTTATTTTGATTCTGAGTGAGTGAGACTTAACTGGGAGGAAAGATAGAGCCTAAGTCAGTTGTAATATGTTAGGACAACTCTTGATTAGATTCTGTCAGAGTGAGGTCTCTCTGTGTCTACTGCTCCAGTCTCTCCATACTGGAACTACCTTAGCAATGAACAGATATCAGGCCACTGAAGAGCCTTTTCACGAATTTGTTACCAAATTGAGACCATTGTCAAAGTGGAACTTTGTCTATGGCTGAGCCACAAAATGATCTAATTGAGGCTTACGTGCTGTATATTTTCCAGCTCTGAGTAGGTCACGCATTCAAAAAGTTCTTGCAGAATAACCAAGGTATAAAACCTGCAGACAATAAGCCTTTCTATAACAGTACAGTGGTCACCAAAAGGTCTTAGAAACATCATATTGAAAAGGTTAAACACTGACAGTGAACAAGCCTAACATGGTGGGTACACAACCTCCAGTGAACAGCAACAAATGATGGCATTGGGGGGGGAAAGAAAAGGGTACTGGAGAAAAGTCAGTGTTTTGTTCTATTTTAATTTTAGACAAGAATCAAATGAAAGTGGGCAAAAACAAGCTGCAGTGGACAAGGCTGGTGCATCATGATTACATTGCCCAGGAAATAAAAATAATACACACACAACTGAGTGTGTCACTATAAGTGCGCAATTCAAAGCACCTATCTCCATGTTCTTCCTCTCACCCCTCCCCTCTCCAATCCTGTTACCCTCTACCTTTTGCTATTATGTTGACAGACAGCACTGATATCCTCTGAGCTGGTGATAGATATGTCATATCTTGGGGAGAAACAGGTTTGTCCTCAGCAGGTGAATAAGTATGCAGCTCCCTCATCCTCCAAGTAGACAGACACACATGACACTTTTCGACACTCTCTCCCTGATAGCACTTTGGCATGCAGGCAGAATCAAAGGGGGCATCTTTCGCAAGTAATTAGAACGGAAAATAAAGACGAAGAAGTGCGGTGATTAGAAGTGGGGGCTCCAGCCAACGAGCTCTAGAGAGACGAGGAAACAAACTCGTCCTGGTAGGGTTCTCTATTGGAGACACTATAGACATTATCAAAGCTTATAATGACAGACAGCCACTGGCAAACAGACATGACTCAAAAGTATGCTAGATCTGTGTGTGTGTGTGTGTGTGTGTGTGTGTGTGTGTGTGTGTGTGTGTGTGTGTGTGTGTGTGTGTGTGTGTGTGTGTGTGTGTGTGTGTGTGTGTGTGTGTGTGTGTGTGTGTGTGTGTGTGTCTGTGTCTGTGTGTGTCTTTGTGTGTCTGTGTGTGTGTATGACAGAGAGAAAATGTATGTCTTAACTTCCCTCTTCAACAGTAAAGGAAAACTTGACAGTGGAAAATGCTTATATTACAGACCAACAATTATGCTTTGACGTTGGATAGTTAGGCTTGGTTTTAGCTGTGGTTGTTTAATAACAATAATGCTTTACATAAATATTAAGTCCCAGTTATGAATATGCAGTGTATTAACTGTGACAAAATTCAATAGATTCAAAGTTATAGGTATGATTATAATAAATCAGCTTGCTTTTTGAGTGTTGGTTTGATGGACACTATTGCTCATAATTAAAAAAACACAACACAATACATACAATATTGCCCATAATGTATTAACCAACATGATGGTAATGAAGTAGGAGGAGTAAGTCTTAGGAAGACATTTTCCCTTCTACTCATCAAGTTTATTTGGCAGAAGCCACTAGTTGTGTCCCATGTAGGGTACAACTTACAAGTTTTAAGCACATTTTAAGTATGTAGTGCTAGCTAGTATACATGTGAAGACACATGCATAATTTTATAGTGTAATGTTGATGTAGACAATTGTCCCACCATGCAATGTTCAAAGGAAATGGGGAAGCTACTCACAGCTGCAAAAAATTACATTTTGGATTGTTGTGAGACAGCTTAAGTGACTGAAAGAAAACATTTGTATAAAATCTTTGGAAAAACATGCTGCTTTCTTTGTGTACTTTGTTTGACAGTGGCATTCCTGTGACTGACGGCCGCTGGCACAAATATTATATGATATACTCTTTTCTTTATATACCGGGTACAAAAACAACATACTGTAAATGTGACTATATTATACTGTGTTACATACATGCATTATTTCCTGTTGCAAAATGGCAAATGTATTTATTTTTTCTTACATGCCCACTGCAAGAAGAGTATACTACTCTATAAAATTAGTAAGTCGAATGTAATTGGGGTTCACTTTAAATTCACAACTTACAGTCCGAAATTATTTTGCCCATTTATATTTATATATATATATATATATATATATATATATATATATATATATATATATATATATATATATATATATATACATTTTATATATATATATATATATATATATATATATATATATATATATATATATATATATATTTTATATATATATATATATATATATATATATTTTATATATATATATATATATATATATATTTATATTTATATATATATATATATATATATATATATATTAGAGAGAGAGAGAGAGAGAGAGAGAGAGAGAGAGAGAGAGAATCTGAGTAGAGCTCCCTCTCTGTCAAATCTACCTCATTTCACTTCTGACTGAATGGCAATTTTCCTCTGTCTCTACTTCCCTACTTGCTCGTCCTCAAAAACAGCCAGCCATCCTGCTGGGTACTGAGTGAGTGAGTGATAGACATTTGTTTCACTTCTCTCTGGCTAAACTGAAGAAAAGGAGACCCATTCCTCTGCCTGCCATTGCCAGCTGTGAGTGGTTGTCAGGGTTGGGGCTGGTCCAGAGCCTGCTAATGGTGCTGTCTGTCTCAGTCAAGTCCTTGAGACCTCAAGTCCCTCAAGAGACATCAAGCTCCAAAGTTTGACTGGAATTAAGCACCCGGTGAATGAACAGAGGGCAACTGGGCTGTCACGGATTAAATAATTCTGAAGTTACGAACACACAATACTTTTTAAAATGCCGTATTTTAAAATGTTACCATCTAGTCTGAGGCTGAATGGATATTTTTTAGAAAGGTAGTTTGAAGCATAGTAGTATACAATAATGCCTTGTTTGCCTTACACTAGTTGGATTAGATATTGATTATCATACCAAAAGGAGCCCCCTCTGTAAAAAAAGGAGAAAAACACAAAAAATAGCATTGACACTGAGGAGGATCCCAGGGGCTTCCACAAACAAACAACACTAATTCAATGCTTTACTGACACAAAAGCACATTCAATCAAAGCGCCAAATAACATCCTTGTCAAGCATCTGGTAAATGGGTTATTTGGCACCTTAACAACAAGTTGCAGTTCAGGCCCATTCAAATTGTCAGCAGACACTACAGGCACGCTGTCTGGGAATGAGAGGCTTAGCAAAAGGGGGCTGTGGGGGAGCACTGGGGCAAGACCAGCACTGTAGCTATTACAGGATGTCAGAAAATGTGCTTAATTGAAAATGATTAGGGCTCTCGTAAAAGCCGATCAAGTCAGGGTTTGGGGAGAAAGCGCAATTGTCCCGCATAATCCTGCCTGCCGCTGTTCTTTCATCTGGATGAAGAGATCAAAAAAGAAGGGATTTGTAAAGGCTGGACCTCCCTGTGCCGTAGCCACTGAGCTCAGCTCCTCTCTCCAGTATCTTCTCTCCTTTTTAAATGCACTCCCTCTCTCTTGCACACTCATTCTTCCTCCCTGTGTTTCTTTTTGTCTTTTTTTTGACTGATGTTTTTCATTGGTCACAAGGTATGTGGAGGTCAGCATGTAGCCCTTTGTTTTGTTTTTTGTTTTTTTGCTGAATGCTCCTGTTTTAGTGTCAGTATGCTTTGGATTTAGCTGTGAATCACGATGAAGGCTTGTATGACAACATGTTTAGAGATTGCACAGTATTGCCCTTCATTATCAGACATCAAAGGAAGACACGCAAACTCACTCACCCACACACAAGCTTTGGTTTGTCCTCCTTTATCCGTCTTCCAGAAAGAAAAAATAAAACAAGCGGATGGAAAGCGGTCTGAAATGAAAGCTAGAGGGGCCTAGAGAGAGTCAAAGTGAGACACACATAAACATTCACACACACATGGAGGAATCAGCTGTGAGCTGAATGGATCTGTGTTGGGGGGGGGAGTATACTGCCCTTGTGCCCTCTCTTTGAAGTGAGGCACAGGCCATATGTACAGGCCCCAGAGAGGGGCATGTCTACATCCCCCCCATAGGCTGGCTGAAGGCAGCGGTCGGAGCGGAGTACACAACACAGAAAAAAGAATGGGGCTTCCTAACTAAGCTGCTTTCCCTTCACACAATTTCTTCACCCACACCAGAGTTATTTTGTTGAGAGCAAGTGTGCTTAGGGCAGTGAAACTCACCACACTTTATTCAATGTCTGTAATGTTTTTTTCAGGAACATAAAACACAATTTGAGAGAGTGGCTTTGTGTGATTATGCCGGTTGTTTAACAACCCAGTGGTCTTGATAAAGTTGTTGTAAAGATTTTCTAGCAACCTACGAATGCTGCTATCAGTCACTTTGAAAGTGATAGCGTGCACATGCAGCTCATTCATGTTGCCCTCTGAAAGATCTGTAATGGACTTCACTATTTATCTTAAGATTGATGTAAAATAAATTCCCCCAAACAGCAACATAAGTGATGGGTATTTAGTTCTAGTCTCAACAGTTATGTTTAAGTCAGTGGATGAAGAGGGATCGTGTCCATTTGTGTTGAGTGCAACACCATTAACCTCTAGCCCGATTAGCAGGATGGAAGAAAAACTCTAAGCAGATGATTTCCGTCACTGTAATGTCACACTGTTGTTCTCAGCTGTCGAAGCTGTGGTCATAGAACACTCCCTGTAAATACACGCATGAACTGTGATGGACTGTTCCCAGCTTGTGCGCCTGGCACTTGGCTCACGGGTTGGATGGGATATGGTGAGACGGTGTGAGGTCTTGTCTGGTCTGGTCTGGGCCACTCTTGCTCTGCTCTGGCCTCAGGGAATGTTTGGCGTGAGATAAGACTGTGTTTGAAGAGGAGCTCCAGATGCTCGTATATTACAGGTTGTCTTGTCATTTCGCAGATAAAGCCTCAGAGAAGCTCCTGTCGCCAGGCCGCACCACACACAGGCACACACTCACAGGGAAGATAAATGTTTACAGGAGGCCTTCACCCTTCGACAGTGCCGTGTTGTGGACGGCATGGCCGTCAGAGATCTACCATTTTTAGGCTGTGGCTCTTTTCTGTAGCATCTAGATTCTGACAACATGTTATATTTTGTTTATCACTTCTTATAAACATATGATTATTTTTCCCTAGCTTTGAAATGTTTCCGCTGTTTAATAAATGATATTGTTAGTCTTAACAAACTCTGACAGATGGTTACACTGGTAAAGACTTGTGAAAAAATGCTAGCATTGTCTGGTTTCTGAGATTAGATTTTAGAGTAGCGTGGTCTCTTCTTTTCTACGACCTGCTGATTGGCTTTCCGATGTCTTCCCATACCTCTGCACACTCGATAAAACAAATGTGTGGATGTAATTTTAGTTCCTAAAGGTGAGATTGTGAATTTGTCACAGCGATAAAGATATAAAGTCCTGCAATGGTGTTCTGTGCCTGACTGTCACGCCTGTCTTAAGTTTATTAGACCTGGAAATAGTTTTTACTGTAGGTCAAATCTTTACTGAATAAAGCTGTGGTTTCAGTTTACCCTCAGTATGTAACCTGTTGAGGCTCCATCCAACGGCATAATACTGACATAGTTATTGCTTCTCATTAAATTTGGGTAACCACTGCATCTTTTGATTATAAGTATTGTCATCACTTCTCTTTAAGTCGGAGACTGTTTCCCTGCTTTCCAGCCAATCTTGAATGAGGTTATACCTAATAAATATGATGGCAGTATAGAGGAGCTGCACATGCATATTTATTTTTGCAAACACTTTCACAGCACAGGCACACAGAATATCTCGGTTCACACAAGCAGTATAGCCTGCGAGGGGGAAGCCATGCTTTGAGCACATGTATGAATCCGAAGGAGCATGTGATTCTTACAGTTACTATCAAAATTTTGACCTGCTTGCTCCCGAACATTTGTCTTTTTTAGCAGTGTGGGACCTAATCACCATTGTTAACCTGATGCACTGGATGTTTTATAACATTGAACCATCTGAGAAGTTGTCAATGGAAACTGTTTGGAGAAGTGGCAGGTGATTGGATGATCCATTTATCCATCACTGCCTTACCTTGTGCGGCAGCTGGCTTAGCAATGTTGATGGTGTCAGAACAGCACAGGTGCATAACTTGAAGCCTGACAAGATGGATTCCTATGTGATCTCGTGAATCCAGTTGCCTCACAAGGTAACACCATTGTATATCTTAATATAATTGGTTGAGCGGCTCTGCCAACCTTGGACATAGAAACACTACCTGGACAAACCACATAGACAGTTATACATGAAAAAGCCCTAAGATAACT
Organism: Scomber scombrus; assembly: GCF_963691925.1. NCBI lineage: Eukaryota > Metazoa > Chordata > Actinopteri > Scombriformes > Scombridae > Scomber > Scomber scombrus. Next base: position 16,455,816 of record NC_084981.1, on the reverse strand, counting down.
TCTGTTGTGATTTGGCACTATATAAATAAAACTGACTTGCCTTGACTTGAATACAATACATGTAAAATCTTACACAGAGCAATGTACTTGAATGTGTTTGTCTGAGCTCTGTCTTTTGTTTCTTCCATTGTTGACATTATTTTAATTTTTTGGTTTTTTGTTTAACTTGGATCCTGTAGTTATTTTTATATTGTTTACTTTACTATATGTTTTGGTAAAATGTCAGTGTAGGCAAAGATATTGAATACACTGAAATATAACAGAAATATTATTTCAACAAGCACGGGCTTACTTTGTGGAACTTTCCATCTGTTTTCAGCTTTCTAAATGTATTGTGTGACATTTTCACAGCATATGAGTTATTACATAAACATGTTTGGTCCATGTTCAAACTATTTGGCAAAATGCAAAACTGTATGCAGTTCAAAAATGTATTGAATGTGTTTTTCTGAGCTCTATCTTTTGTTTCTTCCATCTCTCACATTCATTTGATAAAACACTGGGACTTTTCCTTTTACTTAGATCTTATAGTTGTTTTTATATTGTTTATTTCTCTAAAACTGTTCAATATGTAATTCTTTGACAGTGAAAGTTATATAAGTAGTGTAAAAATTAAGTATTTATTAAAGTATACAAACTCTCAGTATCTGCTAAAGCACTCATTCTGGAAAAAATACAAGTTATTGCCTACATTACCACAACTGTACAGAACCTAATTTTGGCTGGCTGTTTGTAGTCTTGTCATTTTGTACAAATGGTACTCACAATGCATTTATACCTGTTATTATGGCCTTCGGTCAACCATTGTTATATCTTTCCCTGTGTGTGGCCTGTGGCCCTGCTGATTATTTATGTATGTGTGTGTTTACCCTGACACACACACACACACACACACACACACACACACACACACACACACACACACACACACACACACACACACACACACACACACACACACACAAACATACAGAAGACCAGTTTGAGTTTTAGACCTGTGTGTTAGTGTATGTGTGTGTGTTAGTGTATGATTGAGGGTTTATATATTTGTGAGGACCACATCTAATCTACATAAGTAGTTTGCACAAATAGTGCAAAAGTGTTTAAGAATGCTTAAAAAAATAAATAAATGGGTAATGTAGTGTGGGGGGGAACACATCTATTCACATGTATTGATTACATGAAAAAAGCAAAGTTGTGCTGCATTGCTAACCAGCAGTTGCACCATGTGCTAAACTAGCTAAAGTATAATATATATTAATTTCATTAATAATGACAAAAACAGCAGGAAAGCAAATTCAGGGGGCGAGTGCTCGCAATAATGTTGGGTGCATGTAAGTGGTGTGTTCAAGTGGTTTTGTGGACCCACTCAACCAATAATATTTAGGAAAACAATGGTGACTGGGTCTATCCACTTACTGCCAAAAAGAAAAACCGCGAGCGAGCAGGAGATGGTGACAACATCAGGTATAATACTCATGTGCTCTCTTGGACTCTATGTTCGCTGGGAGCATGGTTTTGTCAGGCTAAAGTATTGCTTGCGTGCGCTTAGATGTTTTGCACGCGAGTGCTTTGAAAGTGCCAAAAATAATATGCGCAGCTTTTTGAGTGGACGTGCACAGATCTCATTTGCGCTTGCGCCTTTTGGCACTGTAATGGTGACATAAATAAGACAAGAGATCTCAGGTTCGTATAATACAGAGAAAGGTTTCCTTCTGTCATTAAGTCATGTGTTTGGTAAAGTGGAATGGTATATTGCTTGGCATAAAACGTGGCGTGTCTTCATTTGTCAGGCTTGTAGAGCTGGGAGACAAACGATGTTCTGAGTGTATGTCTGAGGGCCCTCTGAGACCACAGTTGAGCGCCTGCTCACTGGTGCGTTTCTCATGCTAATGTCATGGTCTCCCAGTCTATCTGTCACCCCATTACGCTAACATCATTATGCACAGGGGCCTGTCTCTGGCGTTGAAAAGAACAGAATCATTCCTGTCTCATTTTGAAGCAAATTGTTTGGGGAACATTTCTCTTTTTTTTTCTGTGGTAATGGCGGGCCAATCATTTTGCAAGACTCCAGGTATGCAGATGAATGAATAGCTATTTGAGCTGTTAGGTGAAAGGAGTTTTTGTATTATTCATGAGAGGGATGGTGTGTCTGAAAGAGAAAGTGTGTGTTTGTCTCTGTGTGTGTGTGTGTGTGTGTGTGTGTGTGTGTGTGTGTGTGTGTGTGTGTGTGTGTGTGTGTGTGTGTGTGTGTGTGTGTGTGTGTGTGTGTGTGTGTGTGTGTGTGTGTGCGTGTGTGTACATGCATGCGTGAAGTGGCCAACGTGTCTCTATCAAGCATGCCCCAACCTTTACACAAACCCATACACACTCATGCTTACAAATTTCAGACGATGTTTGACGTAAACTGCGACAGGGAGTCACTGCTTAATGACAACTAAATACATTTTTAAATATTCAACAAATATGTAACTGTCTGTTTGGCAAATTTATTGTAGTTAAGATGTAGGTTATTTGAATCAAGATGCCCACAGTTACCGCACACCTCTGATTATCCCTTCCCTTCAGCATGGCATTATTTCAGTCTCTAGGTGTTTCTGAGTGAGATCATTCTGGTGTGATCTTCCCCTCTCGCCACTTGCAATCTTTTCTTCTCACTCAGTGCAGGTTCAAATCCAGGTTAAAACCTTTGTCTCAATCTAAATCTCTTGTCCTGGCAAACAGCAAAAATTCCAATCTGTCAGCTCAGCAGATTCCCCGTGTTAGTGTGTGAGTCTCCAGCTTGTGTGCCGTCTATCATTGTGGGAGGTATGCTAGCCATGCACCCACCTGCTAATTGAAAAGCTTCAATCAACTGTGCTAACTGAGGAGACAACCCTGGGTTCCTGTAATTGCCCTGGTGACAGTGCCCCAGCAAGAAGAAAAAAACGCCTATCTCTGTCTCTGTGTCATCATTTGCACAACGTTATGAATAGGTTAATAAAATAAAATACTTTAATTATAGCTTAGTTGCCATATTGTTAATGGTGCCAGTGTGGCTCAATTGAATAATATGGTTTCTCCTATTAATTATCTGAAAGTGAACTTGTTTAAATGATATTTTACAGCCCCTTGATAAAATTACCGCTAGAGGCAATGTAATGATAGACAGACAAAGGCCATGCACGAATTATCATAAACTATTAGCTTGTTTCCAAAGGGTTTTATGTTAATCTTTTAGTGCTTAAGTACCCTGCAATTAACATATCAGGAGGAGCTGCCTTCCAGCTAGGCTTGCAAATTGAAGTGCTCAGATAAAAAAGCTATTGAGATGAAACCCTGAAAGAGAAGAGGAGCTATCGCACTGAAGTGTGCTGGAATTTTTGCTCGTGTGCTCTCTGTGTGTGTGTGTGTGTGTGTGTGTGTGTGTGTGTGTGTGTGTGTGTGTGTGTGTGTGTGTGTGTGTGTGTGTGTGTGTGTGTGTGTGTGTGTGTGTGTGTGTGTGTGTGTGTGTGTGTGTCTGTCTGTGTGTCTGTCTGTGTGTCTGTGTCTGTGCCCGCAAATCTGCGAGACAGGGAGAGTGATGCAGAGACTTTAAGAGCACTGAGACAAAGAATGAGTGAAAAAGAGAGCAAGATGCCGTGAGAGTGTCTGTGATCAAGGATGTATAACAATACCATTATCTCTCTTGGGTGATGACATGAGATGTCTCTTTCAGGCCCCTTTCCCTTTGTCTAATGCTACACAGTTTGCAAGCTATAGGAGGAATGAAATGGCTCTCATTGGCTGCGACGGCGGCATCTGACGGAATGTGTTTACATATCAGGCTAGTGGCTTGATATGTAAATGTGGCACGTTGAAAAGGCTACAGGGAGATATGGTTCATTGTTAGGTCTTCACAGTCTTTGTTCCCTTTTATGCTAAGCACAATTGTATCCACTGAGCGAGCATCTTGTAAACCGCCCGTTGCCTTTGGTAGGTTAAACCCACAAAGGAGACCCATGCTTTGGAAGATATGCATGTTTTATAGGGTAATTGGCAGCTTTGCTTTGGTCTGCTTTCTTTGTTGTCGACACATAGCAGCTAACACCATTTACATTTACTACAATTAAATGAAAATGCTCGTAACTCATGCCTCATGTGTACAGTATTTTGACTTGCTGTCTTACTGTAGAAAACAAAGGAGGATAAATATAGTCCAACGAGTATTATACATTTTTGCAAAAGAAATATTATATTTAAATGTTGATGTTTGTTATTTAATGGCATTACATTTGTAGTCATAAACCTAAATCATTAGCTAATTACTTTACGTTTGTCATCTTTTTTTTCTTTGTACACATCTACTGTACTTGCCATCGCTGTAGAAAGTAATTTACAGTTAATGTGAATAATGACATGTTAGACCATTACACAAGGCATTCTGTACATTCTAGTTCACATCAGTCCTGACTCAGTGAAACCATATTGCCCATAGAGAGCTGTAATATTTTCTTCCATCGCCCAAAGATAGATGACTCAACTGAGGCCTTAATCTCATGTTAAAGATTTGTTGGCCTCTAGAAGTCAGGCCTAGCATTGAGATGCCTCATCTGATTTATATTCACTGGCATGGAAGGGGAGCCAAGTGCACTATCTGCAAAGCAGATGCTGCAGCAGTGCCCTTGTATTAGGCGTTATATTTCACCTGAAAATAAAACCTCTGAGCAAGGTCATGTCCTCGAACCTCCTCTTCTCTCTCTTTTTACTCTCTTTTAAAAAAAAATTCTTTTCACGTCCTTCTTGTAAATGATAACCTGACAAAAACATTATGTCTGCATTCTAATCAGAAAAACAGTATAGGAAATAGCACAGCATTCCTTACAGGGCTGAATGTGAGAGCTGAAAGCTTAGAGAGAAATAAGGTCCGCAGTCAGGCCAAAATCCTGATGAACACCACCTAAAAACCAAATTCTTGTCTGTCAGCCCCTATAATTTATGGGGCGGAGATTACAAAGCTACCGATACAATAAATTAAACTGATGGACAGAATTATGCCCAGTGCTTCCTGCTCTCCCCAATGACGCACACTAACTTAGCACTGGCTGACAATGGGTGTGATTTACCACCCGGGCAAGAGTGGAGAAGGGAAAACATTCACAGGCAGAGGCACCTAGGCCTCACTTTGGCCCACAGCCTAGTGAATAAAACCCTGCTTTAATTCACCCACAAACGTGTCACCATTAAAAGACTAAGAATAGGGATTGCAGATCATAAATACTCTCTGATTTATTAGCTAACAACAAAGAGTATAAGCCCAGCCAAGGAGAGGGAGATTGTTTGACAGAATTTTGTCAAGGAGAGAAAGAGAGAGGAAAAAACACACTCATTCTCTCGTTCTCACTCACAGACACTCTTAGCTAAATCTGACCAAGGATGTAGCCCAGCCCTATCTCCTGCAGCAGCGTAGGAGCAGATGTGTCTGCTCTCTTCTCAATGTGTGACAGACAGAAAAGATAAACAGAGAGAAAAGCAGAGAGAGAGAGGAAGAGACGGAGGGAGGGAGGTAAAGAGAGCAGGAGCTGGCACGGCACTGGCTAATTTATCTCGCTGAGAGACAGATTAAAGAGAGAGGAGAGTGAAACAAAGTTCCACTGGCTTAATCAGCAGACAGCCTGCTAGCAGAAGACATGATAAATCAGAACAGGCTCAGTCCAGGAGAAAGCCTTTGCTCTGGGAGGGAATGGGAGACATCCTCAGCCAAACAGCAGTATCTTTTACATGGACTGTTGTGAATAGCAGCTTGTGGGCTCGCTATGTGTATACTTGCAATCGATACTCATTGCTATTGTTTGAGCAAACATTGTTATACAGTAGCATTCTGCTGCTACTTTGTTCCAACATTGTTATTTTTAGTAGTGGGTGAAGAATCCTGCTTAGTGGTGTTGTGTAAACAGGACAAAGGGACATGAAGGGCCTTAAGTTTCCCCTTGGTTTTTCTGTGCAGCCGTGTCTTTCTTTAGCTTCGTGTCTGACAGGGGACTAACCTAAGGGCCTAACCCAGGAACAGGAAAAGGGGCTTAGATATCCCTGTGTCATTAGTTCACTACGGGGTCACAGCTGGGTCACTCAGAGCATGATTACACTCCTTGATTTATCTGCTTTGGAGCCCAAACACAGATAAATCTCCGAGATCATCCCCGCCGTGGGATCCTCACTGTCTGATAAACGGCCCAAGCTGAATAAACAACCACCACACACCCCACCCCCACAAACACCCAACCCCTCGTACATTATGAATAATTCATTCAGATTGTGAGCTCTGTTAAATGTGTATATTTTGTATCTTAAATGGCAAAGGTGCTCTATGATCTCCATCCAATCCTCCACACATGTCTTTGATGAAATAGTAGAGGCAGAGGTTGGCGGACATTTTGTTTGTAGTTGTAAAGTTTATTTCCTCGCCCCTGCTGTCGTCCTCTAGCATTTTCACATAAATACACTTTATGCAAATATGTCACGGGTTAGTCTGCACCACAGCTTCTGTGTAGATACTGGCCTGTCTGCAACTTTATGACAAAGTTTAAAATCATTCATTACAGTGACCCCTGCGGTAAATTCACTCAGTGGAAAATTGCCCCGACTCTCCTGCTTGGTGTGTAGATGTGATCACGAGTGTGTTTTTAGCTTAATTAATTGGCCATTTCTGTTGACAAGAAATTTATGCAGTAATAATTTGCTCAAAATAGATACAGAGCGCAGGAAATGAGATATCCATCAGGGCGCTTGTGTTCCGCCAGCTGCACCACGGCTAATATGAAAGTATTTCAGGCTGCTCAGACCCTGCTGTTTGCGCAGTCAAGATTATATATACCCACGATCCATTGCCTGCCTCAGAGGCGCTCATGGAGGTCTATGATAACAAAGACTATGTGATTTATGGCCTGCTGTGAAAGCAGAACTTGATGAGATTAAACAATTTCATAGCACGAGTGTTTCTCAGAGGGCCCTCTGATTTGTGGCAGCAACGTCGACAGTAAATCAGGTTTATATATCTGAAAGCATGCTCAGCAAAGGAGTGCAATTACTGTTTAAGACAGCTACTTTTTATTTAATTTTTATCCCTGGTTTGTCTCTTTTATTCCTGGCCTGTCAAACAGCCACTCACCTTCATAAGTCCTTCTGAGGGAAGGGTTGAAGAGAGGAGGTGGGGAAGTCAAGGAGGAGAAGAGCTACAGTGGCATGGGCCCTCTGCTATCTCTTCTCTGCAGGTTATGGAGAAAAAAAACAACAATAACAACCAGGGGACGACGACGGTCACCGGCAGAACAACACGGGCATCCATAGAACAGGGGGAAGCACTCCATTTTTAATGCATTGTTTGCCTGCTGCTCTGTCGCTGTCTGGGTAAATGGAGTAGGCAGAGTGTAATTAGAGAGCTGGGCTTTGCTCTGTGCCATAAAGATGACATGGTGTAATGATACAGCTTACAGGCCCGCAGAGGGTTCTGTCTCTCGCGACGGAGGATCTGGGTCGTTTGCCTGTGACTTATGATAGGTGTGGAAGATGACAGTGTTATCATTGCGACGTGGAACTCAGAGATGGGGATGGGGTAAATTTCTTGCGAAAGGTTGTCAGGCAATGGAGGCGAGATGAGAAGGATAGAGAGCATATTACTCATCTGTGTTTACAGGTCAAATGTAATATTTTCAAATGGAAATATACAGGAATCTAATTTTCAGTAGGTTAATTACTATCATCATGTTTGTTTTAAATTTTGTTAATTGGTCTCAAAATATGTACAGTAGCCTGTTCAAAATGCCAAATCACACGTTAATGTGCTCCAAAATTACCTTTACATGCTAAAAATTGGTGTGATAAATGCAAACATGAAAAATAAGCAGAATTGAAATGTCTTATTTTTTTATTTAAACTCTGAGGTCAGAGTTAAATTTAGATAACCGAGGTTGTGCTGTATCTACATCATGCAAGTCTGCAACTGTACTAATCAACTAATCAGCTTGTTTGTACATGAGCGTAAGTTAACATGTAAGCACGTGTGCATCAGTGTTTCATGCATTCAAATAATGTGAGAGGGTTTTTAACGAGCACATGCACACATGCAAATTTGTGTGTTTTGAAGTTGTGGTTAAATGTTCCATGGGTGTGTGTGTGTCTGTGTCCTTGGGTGAAGATGTGAGTTGTGCATCTGTCTGCATCATCCCATATCTTCCCAGAAAACATCAAGAGATCTCATTATTTCGACACATCTCAGGTTTTTTTTTCCTCCTCTTTTTTCTTCCCGTATGCCTTGAGTCAAAATTAGTTTTCATTCCCTCTGTGATCTTACTGACTGAAGCTGGCTCAAAGTAAAGAAAATCGCCTTCTTCGTAGCGGGGCTGAGTCAAACACACACTTCACACAGCCGCAGTCTGAGTTAAGCATTGCTAAGTAACCTTCACATTTCACTCGTGTGAAGAGCTAATTTCCTTTAAGTTCACATGTCACTTTTTGTGGCTCTTTTTGTGGGTCCTCTTCAAATGTCTCTCGGCGTCTAATTGCATAGGAAACATTCTAGACAAGCCGGTGTGACAGGCCCGCTCCCAGAGTCTTCAATTATTAAACATCCTACACTCTAGAAAAGAGGCCTGACGTTAGCTACAGCCCCTAATCGGAACAGAAAGCTCCATGATATGTCACACTCCTGAGTTGCTGTGGTTTTGTGTATGTGTGTGTTTGTGTAGTTTGGGTAAAACAAGAAAAGATGAAAATATTTCTTTTCACACTGGTTAAATAAGGCAAAACTCTGACAAAAATGATTTTTGTCACAGGTAGATCAGAACATTCACATCTAACTTTTTTTCTCCTGTTTAAAAGATAAAAGAAATTGTGTATACTTATGAAAATATATAAAACAAGTTATGTTTTATATAAATTTTGAATAATACATTCAATAATTGTTCTAACTAATATACACAGCATGGACTGAATGTTAGTCTTTGTAACTGTTTATCTTCAGAATCAGTACCAATGAAAAGGTCAGACTACACCAAAATAAGAAATAGCCCCAAGCTAATTGTACTGTGTACCTGTAATGGAAGCCTACAATTCCACTTTAAATCACCTACACTTATTCCGCAAGACACTCAAAGAAAAGGTCGAATGATTTTAAATTTCAACCTAAAAACAAACACAGCCTTATTACCATCTATGAGTCATCTCTACAGATGATTAACGTCCAGCAGCACTCGACCTTTGCCAGTCCGACGCTTAGCTGTACACAAAACGGCGGTGTTCACTGTTGCTGGTTCGCTCCGTGTGCCTCGTGCCCCGAGCGAAACATCAGAACAGTTGCTCATGTGATCAGTGATCATATGATACTTTTACACAGAGCAAGTTCATTGGAGTAGAACTGGTAAATCATTAAGCATGTGCTCAGCAGTTGTCCTGCTGAGCAAAAGGCTGCTGTACTAAGTGCAGGCACCATTACATCAAATGTTCTTGCCCCTGCCATCCCTTAAGAAAACAGAATTAATACTTCTTGTGTACACAACACATTATAATATTTTCACTATTCCCCAAGCCACAGATATCAAAGTCAGAAACTAAAGAAGAATATTTAAATTCACACACCAATTATGGTATATTAACCAAGGTAAAAACCTTTCAACACATCGGTTGTGAAAATTTCCAAACTCAACCAACATAAGTTGTATTTTTTCCCTGGCTATACAATAACACCCAAATATAATATTTTGTGGATTAGTACACCACAATATTAGGCCTCAGTATGAAAACACTGAATTATGCACAAAAGTCATGTGTGTGTGCATATATATGAGGGGTGTTTCAATCGCTGTTACTGAATTAGAGCATTTTCTCATTTCATCATTGCCATTACATGCTGTAAGGCGCTGCGAGCTGGTGCTACTTATTGGTTTTTCATTGTTTATCTCTAAAAGTGTTGTATTGTTTGTAACCCCTAACTTCAGAAGTACGAGACATGAATCATAAAAAAATTTCCATCTAGTGAAGAAATAAACGTGTCATGCCAGCATTAAATGTTGACTCAAATAAGTTCAAAAGTTGTGTCTCCTCTGATCTCTAACATGATCAGAAAGCAGCACCAGTTTACAGAGACAAGACGTGGAAAAAAAGTTCCATGCACAGACACAAAAGAAATATTTTGATATAGACCCAAAGAGAAAACATATCAAAAGACATTTTTATACATGTCTTTTGCAAGCACAAAAAGAAGAAATGGTGTCAAGAGAAAACAAAACAGAAGGCTTGTTTCTTCCAACAATTGCTTTAAGCTACAAAAATCTCCTTGAGTCCCTAGCCTCCCCTCAATGTCAGACCCCTCCTCCCCCCACCCTCCCTCCCTCTCCCTCCTCTTCGTTTCTCTCTTTTCCCCTTTTCGCTCTCTAAGGCAGGACAGGGCCCTCTTTGCACCCTGATAGGTTGCGGGCTGATGCTTAGCAACAACATTCCTGTGCCCTAAGTAGCAGTAAGCCTCTGGCTGAACTCTTTGATGTGGCTGTCAGGCCACATTTATTTCCTTTTAGCACTTTGTCTACTTGTCCAGATGTATAAGGAGATAAAAAGGGCTGGTGTTTACACTGTTCTCCCTCTGTAGCGCGGCTGTAATTAGATTGTATTGCTGGTCAGTCTTAAGGAGGGAGGTGAGGTGAGGCAAGGCAGGAACTAGCTGTGTCAGGATGAGCCGGCAGGGGTGAGGCCCCAGAGCCTCAGGCTGCAATAGAGGAAAGCAGCATTTATCCTCTGTACAGTGTGAAATAGTTACTTTACGTACCTTTGCTTTGGCAGCCAGCATCATAATCACGTTCTGGTGAGATCTTTATAGATCAGTCGATGTCAGCGTAATGTACTGTAATGTAACACCCATCAAAATTTGAAATTGACAGCCAAGCTTGCAAAACTTCGGAAACTTTGTTACAGTTGCATCTGAAAAACATCTAGATATGTGTCAACCTTCCCCGACTCACTTTCTGGTATCTCATACTTTCAGGAACCCCACTGTGGATGTGGTTATGTGCTCCATGTGGCTCTCTTTGTGTTTTGCTTTTCTTCTGTCTTTCCCTCTCTCGCCTGTCTCTCCCTTCCTGCTCCCCTCTCTCATGGTGATATGTTGGAAGTAATAATCACTATTGCCTGTGGGTTTATCAGCATTTATTCGCATAACAACACAGAAAAGGAGAAGACAGACAGCACTGGTGTGATGTATTATCCAATGTGGGGATCATCTTTCATAATGACATCCAACAGAGCTTCCTCTCTCTGCCACCACTCATTTCTCTCTCTTCTTCACACGGACACACACACGTACACATGCACACACTTTCTTCTTCTCTCTCCCTTTTTCCACTCCCCTCTGTCCACCCTTTATTATCAGAGAATCAATGGTGCTCCCCAGCCTGTAAATTTGTGCCACATTATCATAAGCTATGGTGATAAGTCACATTGCACAGAGACAATAATGATGTGAACACTCAGCATATGCCCCGGGCCCAGCAAATTAAAACAATGCTCAGCTTGATGAGCAGACTAATCTGGACAGCAGAGAGACTGAGAGAGAGGGAGAGAGGGAGAGGGGTCCAGGAGTATCTTAAATAGATGACACAGCAGCACCTCCCTCTGTTCAGTGTAGGTATAACCAGAGACAATAAGAGGGAGACAGAGAGAGAAAGAAAGAAAGAAGACAGAAGAAGGGGAATAAAGAGAGTGTAGATGAAGACGTTGGTTTGAGAACATGAAGGGGAATTGATGTGCGAGGACATCATGTGACGATCACTATCTTTTATGTTTGTATTGTTGTCACTCTAGTCCTTGGGGAGCTGGAGTTTGTATGAATAAGCATTGTGTTAGCCACATACAAAGCTTCTATATTTTGCTGTTAATGCAGGAAAAGAGGAAATATTGCCACTTTACTGTTGGAGGTATAGCCAAACTCCAGTGGGTACTCATAGACCTTTGTTTACACCTGGTATTAACATGCGTCTCGGGTGTTCCAATCACAAGTAGACAGCACACAAGTGTAAACAACCTCCAAGACGCCACATTTTTTGACTACTCATTATTATTATTATTATTGTAATTAATATTTTGTAGTGTAAATGCTACTGCATCCCCAATAATGAAATAACAGGAAAATATGTCATTAATGCCGGACATGGCAGTTATTTTGGTAAATGGTTAAAAAAATGGAGATGAGCACTGATGTACATGGTTGGAGTAATCTGAACAGTTGGATTAGCCTGTACGTATATTAGTCCTCAAAACATTTTTCTTAGGTCTTAGCTTTTTTATATAACACTAACAACAAATCTGGTGCTTGTCTGAGTGACATAATAACTTTAAGCGGGGTTGTTTGACCTTTTCACGGAAGTAATGTAGGCAGCAACAAAATCTGGACACAAGTGGTCAGTACGAGACCGCTCAAGACACATAATATAGACAGGTGTGAACAGCAATGTGTCTCGGCTGACCCAAGACAATTAATGCCATGCATAAACAGGGCCATACAATGTCATGTCTCTTTTCAACACTCCTAACAATGTATTATTTCTCTTATCTATTAAAAAAAAAGCAATATGTCAATCATTCATTTATCTTTGGATTTTACTTTAAAGGTGCAATGTGTATGATTTAGCGGCATCTAGCAGAACATTGTATTCTTTTTAATTGTTTGTATTGTACTGTATCGTTTTTTTATTTCTTCCTGCCCAGGGACCATATATGTAAATTAGCTACATAGCCAACTCTGGCCCAGCTGATGTGTTGTGCATGGCCCCTGTTAAATAAAGTAATAGACTTTGTTATCTTAGAATGAGCCTTTTCTATCTATGCAGGAAGCGGGTCCTCTTCCACGGAGCCCGTCATGTTGCACCGCCATGTTTCTACAATAGCACAGAATGGACAATCCAAACGCATTTTAGAAAGGGCCTTTCATGTCTTCGTGAGTTTCGCTGCCACCGTAGGTTCTCCTACACACTTGGAGGGGGGGGGGGGGGGTGGGAGGCTAGGGATATTAATTAGTTTGCAGTTTGCAACCTCACCACATGACCACTAGATCACTAGATGCCAATAAAATCCTATACACAATAATTGAAATGTCAGTTATGCAGCATTCAGTGGACCTCATCTGTTTGCACACAAAATAAGTTTGCTTGCAAGATTACCGTCAGATTCATGAAACATGCGCACCAGCCAATCTTGTTCTTATCTCCGTGTTACTGTGATGGTGAAAATGTAGAAAACTTTAGTGCTAATGAATTGCAAACAATAGTTTCAGAAGTAGAAGCCAGAGAAGGCAGACAAAATAACACTATTGTATCAAAATAAACATTTCTTAAATGTGTAGATCTGCGGAATTGAACTACTGCTACGGTAGGTGTGCATCGTGTTTTCTCTCTGTCCACAACAGGCCATGATGTACCGAAAAAAGCAGAGTGTCCTTCCCTGTGCCATTACTTAACTGTCAGGCTGTGAGGAACACTGAACAGGCTGATAGGTAACCCGCTGCATATATATCACAACCAAATCTGATGGGGGAAATTAATTGCTGAAATTCCAATATAGAAGCTGTTGTCATCTAAAAGTGGGGACAATTTTAAAATGATGGTTTATGAATTACAATCTCTTAGCTATTAGTTTTATAATTAGTAAATAAACTGTATATTATCAGCAATTTCACATTCAAATGTTGTATATTTAGTCTCAATATTTTTTTTTTATCATTGTGGTTCTAATATATAGTTTACTTTAAATAAATATTGACTATATCACTTCTTAAGACCGTAATACATTTCTGATTTGTGCATATTCATGGTCTAATGCAGTTCTAAATTGGTTTGCAATGTAAGTAAAATTCACATAAGAACATATTGATGCATCCTGTATGTGTGTGTGTGTGTTTAACATTTAAACACAGATGTGTTTGTGTACACGCACTGTTTGTGAATGACGCTCAGTGTTTATTATAAAAATTCTTAACATCAGTGTCAAGAACATCACATAGTCTGCTGTGCATATATCAGTGGTTGTAAAGGGAAGACTAACTTTAATGCCTGTCTCTTAGCATTGACACCAGTCTTGCTTCACCTCCCTGGTTTTTGATTTTGTTCCTATAAAACATTAAAGTGAATAAAGTCATCAATCCACTAGTACTCTTAAAGCAAGTGCAAGTGAGAAAATCCCAATGTTTCATATGCTCTCTCATCATCAGCATTGCTGCTTTCGATGCGTTTCCTCAGGACAGTTCATTGACTACAGTGAAAGAGTGCAGATGTTTAGGGGTACGAAGGAAGGTCTGAGAGCAAAAAAGAAGGATCGGGACATGGGGAAGCTGGTTGATGGACGTTCTGTGGATGAGGTAAAACAGGAAGTGACAACCACAGATGTTAAATGGGTTTAGTATTTGATCAGCAGGCATGATACTGAGGAGGTGAAGTGGTGGTGTCATGCTAAGTGCAGGTACTGGGTGGGTGGTGATACTGAAACCTAGGTGCCTTTAGTCCCCTAGGACCAAAACCAGGTTGTGGAGGCGGCCCAAGGTTCTCTCCAGTATCCAGTTAACCCTAGCAGCCCTCCTGTTCCCTCCAACATCCCTCTGCCATAGTTTGTGGGTGGTGCTGTTAATAATGTGGCAACTAGGAAGATTAATTGTGGGTGAGCAGCAGGATTAGCAGGGGCTTTGTGGAGTCAAGCAGTCCAGAAGAGGCCTAGGCGTGTGATCTTTCAAGCAGGCCAGGAAATGAGGGAAGCAGGGGTGCAAATCTACGGTGGCTAAGGTAGATCAAATAGAGGGCTCAAAATTTCAGTGTTAATGCCTGAGTTGCTCTGTCAGCCCATAGTCATTGTCACTGACAGACTGCTTGTGTGTTCATAATGACATCTAGCATCAATTAAATCCTCAAGCATTAAGGGTAAAATAAATGGGCCTCATGCAAGAAGCACTCGAACAAACAGATTTGTCCTTAAAGTGTGTAAGAGTGATTTAAGGACATTTCTGTTATTCATCAATTTTCTCATTTTCTCTTTTTTAGGTATGAAATAAAGTTAGAAGTGGTCCATTATTATCTCTGTTGTTCATCACTGGGGAGAAATACTTTCGATTCGATTTCGATTTCGAAACGATTCATAAATACAATGCCCTAGTCTGAATAAGTTTTGAGTTTAAATATTTTCATCATTATGGCTGTCAATTTATTAAGGTTTAAGGTTTTTAGAGTTTGGCGCAGAAACTTCTACATCTCAGTTGTTCTTGAAAACTTCTCTCCCTCTGACTGCTACCTCTACAGGTCTCTGTCCTGTATCATATTGTGTTTCAGCTGACACTGTAACATCACCTGTAGGCTCCTCTAATATCCCTGTGACTGTCATATCCCTTGACCACCTCCCATCACAGAGAGCTTTGCTTTAGAAAATTGATTTTTTTTAGTATCTAACTCAGTGGTCTCCAACCCTGCTCCTGGAGAGCTACTGCCCTGCATGTTTTAGGTATCTCCTCACTCTAACTCGATATCAAGCAGCTGAGGCTCGTCAAAGGGCTTGATAACGAGTTGATTATTAGAATCAGGTGTGTTAGAGTGAGGAGATACCTAAAACATGCAGGGCAGTAGCTCTCCAGGAGCAGGGTTGGAGACCACTGATCTAACTGCATGTCAAAGCAATCCCCTCTTTATTTTTGTCAGTGTTAGCTGAATTCTTATTCTAATTGTAATTGTTTCAGGTCTCCTACTGTCACTCCTAAATTTGCTACGTGTTTGTCTTCTGATTTCTGAAAGCATGATTTTCTTATTTTATTCTTTTTGCAAGAACAAATTTAAAAAACACAATAACAAAACATGCATGAGGCCCATTGCCCATTATAACTGATGACTGAAGATGAAATTTTGCAGGCGCTGCAGTCAAAAATATTTGATTACTGTAAGAGTACCTGATTCATTTTCTGTAAATGGAAGGTGGCAGTTCTTACTAAGTACAGTATGTTCTTATTTTGGGTTGTTTTACTTTTTGTATTACACATTCCATGCAAGTCCAACATACAAGAAGGGAATGATCTGTGATATTTCTTAACAGGTTTCAGCCACTCCACAGGGTGAGAGCAGCAGGTCTGCTGTCAAAACAATATTTCTATCCCAAACTATTTCTCTCAAAAGCATGGTCCACCAGCATATATGTAGTAAGTTCTCAAAATAGGGTTATTTTGCCATTTTTCCCATTGGTGTAATATGAGACACATGCTGGCCAGACCTTAATGCCTTTCAGAGATGCTATCTGGAAGCATATTATGTGATCGTTTTCAATTCACAGTGCTCTCTTTGCCCATGAAGAATATGGTTCCATTTAACAGTGCAGACCATTCCATTTCTCAAGGTTATGCATGGCCATGTAGAGGAACAACAATAAAAGTGGGAAAAATGCAGCGCCAAACCATCTCTAATATGTATTTGTCAGTTGAGTCTCTTGCTATGATTAAAGGCCCAGTGAATTCCTTCCTGCAGAAAAGGAAAGTATTTCTGCAAAGGCATCAGATATCGCTGTGTCATGATAAACTGCCTGCTACACTAGCTAAAAGGCTATGGGAAGGAAGAGGATGTTCTGGACCTTGAAAGTGCACGAAAGAACAACAGCACAAGAAACTCTTGACCTGTTTGGGAACATGTTCTGAAATTATCTAACTATTTCTCTTTTTCTTAAAGCAGCATTTGTCACACTTTTTTAGCCTGAACTTCTGACTTTGCTTAATGTCAATAACTCGTTGAAGTTGTGCAGCCAGGACTCTATGCAAATATCTCCCTCACAATTTAACTAGCAATAAAATAAGATAGCAAGTTAAACAGGGTAAAAATTCAAATTGTATTTGAGCTTCTGAAACTAGTGCAGAGAGATCATTTTTTATTATTTGTCTGACACCACTCAACATTACATTGGACTGCTCAGAGTGAGTCATGTCTACCCTTTAGTTAATAACTACAGGAGGGCATGGCTGAGTGAAGGTTAAGATATCTCCTCCCTAACCAGGTATTGGATCAGATCATTAAAGTCAGGGTTGGGGCTTCACAACACATAATAAAACATGACCTGCCACATTATGTCATAAAACAGAGGCCGTGTTTCCAACAATTCCTTTACCAATCCAAAATGATTTACACTCACAGTCAAACATGACAAATACTAGTCATTTAAAACTAAATGTTATTCTTTTTTTTTCTTGTTTTGTTTTTTCCCTCTAGCCAACCAGTGAGGCAGGGTCTGAGAGTGGCCCTCTACCTTACAGTCCTCTACCCCAGGGATCCAGAGATGCAAGGAACCACAAAGGTAAGGAAAAAATAAAATAGTTTGTATTTCATAACCTTTTCGGTCAAGAAGACTGTACATACATTTGTACAGATATTCTACATCTACACAATATATTACCACACATGCAATCAGAACTTGGGCCCATGGATTATGTAAATATAAGTCATAACCCTAGCAGCTACAGAGAGTGGGAATCTATTGAACTTGAGACTGAGTTGAAGTTATGTTATCTATTCTTATTGATCTCATCTCATCTGTGTGATGTGTTGATAGTGGGAATATATCTGTGTAATCTTTAACTCTGATCTGAATGTATGCGTGGGAGCAAAGAGCACATATACAAGATGAGGCATCCTTGATCTGTTGATACTAGACATTGATTAGGCCTCATATTGACCCTGTGTAGTCAGTTGATGTAATTGTTTACTGTGGCAATTTCTTAACATCAAACACTGCACTCGGAAAAATGCATCACATTCATTAAAAAGATACAATGTTCTAATTTAATCATGAAGGCCAACTACTGCGCTTGTAACAGACTCTCAGCTGAGGCTTTAGTTTTTTAAAAAGTCCTGACAATCCATTTTATTAAGAAGTCATTTTATACTCTTGATGCACTTAATGTCATGTATAAATGCACTACCAAAATATGTATTATTACACTATTAATACATTTTATTAGCTACCCTGAGAATTAGAATAGAATAAAATAGAATAGAATAGAAATAAAGCCAATTGAAATATATCCATACCACAATTGTCAATACATTGCAAAAGTAGCATTTTTATAATTTATTTCTAATGCAAAACAGGCTAACAAATAATTAATTAATAATTAATGTGACTCAAATTATTAAAAATATGACTCAAATGTGACTACTGAATGGTATGGGATTTAAGTCAGGTCTTCTCCATCGCCATTGTGGTGATTTGAGTTTGGCATGTCAGGTCTGTGTTTTTACCTTATGAATGTTCAGTTTATAGTTCAGACTTCAGTTAGATCAATTGACTGATTTGGGTTTTTTAAATAGCAAATCAAGAGTTTATATAAAATCACACCTCTCACAATATTCTCTTTCTTTGGGTGCTTACTGGAATAATCCCCAATCTCTTACTCAAAAGACATTCATCACTTCTTGTGATGAGCTGACCACCACTGAAGTAGCAAAGCAGGTCAACAGTGACCATCTACACCCTACACAGTGTAGACTGCCCACAACCCTCATTTATGTTGCCAAGGACAGATCTATGTCATCACAGCCTGACCAGTGGCAGCTCTCACCGGATGTAAGGACAGGAAGGGCCCCGTGCTTTGTCAAAATCAGACCTGGCTAAGAATAGTCCATTTAAAGGTGAGGGGATCTGACACATGAAATATTTTCCCCTCTGTCTAAGATGTGAGCAGCAGTGACAGTCTCCATTTGTTATTTTTATGATGCAGTGCTGCAGTCTTAGATAATACAGCCCTCATCTTCGCCCTTCACCTCCTCTTCATGTCCCTGCCTCCAGCCCCTACCCCCGCTCTTTGTTATGTTGTTTTTTTTCTTTTTCGTATTTACTCTTCTTAATCATACTGGAGTTTTTTATATGTGTGGGAGACGGTCACAAAAACTTCTCATTGAAAGAGAACAAAGCTGTAGCAAAGCAGTGAAACAACTAACAACATTTCCAAACGGTAATTCCAAACAACTGAGCCTTTACTGAATTGAGGATATGAACAATAGGGTTGAAACACAATGCAGCATGATTTTATATTGTTCAAAGCAACACTTGTTTTTTGATACCCATGGTAAATTAAACAAGTCACTACACATTGTGTTGATTTGTTGAAAAAGTGAGGGGTTTTGGTCATGCTAGATATCATGTGTTTGTCATCTCTGTACATTGTTGTAGTGTAAAGTACTGCTTCACTTTTGTATTATAATTTTAGAAACCACACACAGACAAAAGGCAATTTTCTCTATCAGAAGTATATTAAATTATGACGTTTCACAATGTATGGACATCGCCAGGTATTCCACATTATACCCCATGTGATTGTTTTAAGGGTTAATGAAGTGGTCTTTTTTTAATGGCGGTACAAGCGAGGCTGTATAGTTTTATTCTGACTCCAGCAGTAGCAAGCAGCAGCAATTCTGACATCGCCCTGTCGGCTGCACAGAAAGAACCTCCCTTTCCTCCTTTCAACCGTCCGTGCCCACCCCCTCCACCGTGTCACCTGTGTGGAAGCCCCAGAGTCTTGGTGCCAGAGGTAATTATAGCAGCTAGGAGCTCCCAGAGGAGGGCAGCTCTGGCAGGTCACTGCCCAGGGAGAAAGGGGTGGAAACCAAGGACAGAACTCCAGGATAAGCTTCTGTCTTGCTTGGTAGAGGAGTCAACCTGGAGGAGACAGAGCAAAACAAAGCAGCGAGGAGAATAAAAGGAGGGAGTGGAGGGAGGATGTGCTGTAGTGGTAGTGCAATCTAAATCATGTGTTTCATAGAGCAGGTCTGACAACAGATAGATATACAGAACTAGAGAAAAAGATAAAGAAGAGATGAGGAGACAGGAGGAGCATTAAACAATGAAATAAAACTTAAAAATGAGAGAGAACTAGACAAAAGACAATGTGAAGGAGGATAGTGGGGGCTCTAGTGTGTCTCGGTGAAGGCGTGACAGTAGAATGGAGTATATAGTCTGGCAGAGGGGCCTGAGGATCCTTCACCACTGTCACCTTGGCTCAAACTCTCTGCACTAGTCCAATTGTCAACTCAACTCTAAGTCTAGCATTAAAAAATGTAGTCCCAGCCTAGAGTACTGTGTGTCTTCATGAATACGTATTTCCCCAAATAGTGGCTAGGGACTCTATTTCCCTCAGCTGCAGAGGGTCTCGAGCCTTTATTGGAAGCAGGCTTCCATGGATGTTGCTTGCCAGCCAAGTTAGCCTGGTTACCCTGGTTACCCATGCTCATGTCGTATTGCTACCATCATTATTATTAAAATATGTGCTCTTATCCCCGTATTTAAATGATTTTGCGCCTCCTCCGTCCCCCTCCCCTATCTATGATGGTTGGCTAAAAATGTACTCATAGAACTGGAATTACATCCAGGTAACGACTATTTATACTTAACTGGCTTGCACATTATATAAGGGGCAGGAGTTTATCCACCCTTGTTTTTTCCCCAGCCTGCTTTTGTGGCCTCATCAGACACCGGCTTTTAATTGACCACCATCTTTAATTTAAGGGAAGACAGTACTATGCTATAAGCCACATCCAATGATACAATGCTTTCCTGTGTCTTACCATGACAATATCATTTCAGTATGGTCCATGCAAAACAATGTGCTGGGTTATTTATTACCAACTTGTCATTTTCTTTGGGTGACACATTTTGAAGTGTGATTCACAAGTTTATTTCATAGATCTAATTATAACTGTAGAAGTATGTAAAAAAAGATGCTTCAGATTTGATTGATATATCTATGTGCACAGAGGAGATTTTAATAAAATACCTTTCATTTCCTCTCTGTATTTAAATAAATATGCTAGGCAGTAGTAACTGCTTTTTTTTTTTACAGGTATCAGATTAAATTTGAGTAGGCCATCCCTCAGCAGTGACAGCAGTAAATGAAAGGGATATCTTTGTACAAGCAGAGTAAACAGACAAGGCCTGAAATCTGCCTTACAGTATGAGCCCTGGGCCCCTTTAATCTTGTTGTTCTGGGCCTGCTTCCAGCTACTTTGTATGTATGTATCTTAAATGGCGCATAACCGTTATTAAAATCCCAGGGGAAAAGCAGCCTTCAAAGCAAAAAAAAAAGCTACTTCCTGACAACACCCATGGGGTGCCTCACATTTGTTTGGCGGTTCTCTTTCGTTACATGTTGGGGTGATCTGCACCGCAATTCCTGCTTCACCCCCCCAGCCCCCCAAAAAATTGAGCAACGGGAACAGATCCAGACTAAGAGTAAACTGTTTTACAGTTGCTGCACAACAAATAAACAAACATCTGGAAGCATTCAAAGCAGCCCATTAGAAGAGCTCTGGGCTTTGCCAAAAAGGGGTAAATGATGAGGAATGGGCTGTCGAGAGGCTGGTGGAGACAGGGGAGAGGCCAGATGACAGAGCTGTGGGTGCTAAGCACTGCCTTTTAGAGCTCAGCTGGGCTCAGAGAGATCTACACCTGCTGCTATCTCCTCCCCTCCTCTCCTCCACCAGACATCTGGATGAGATACATGACTAATGGATAACTAAACTGCTAGTGCTGAAACTTAGCTGTTGTCATTATGAAGGGAAAGGTTGTTGGTTTGACTGATGACTTAATGTTCTTTGCACAATACACTTAGTAAAACTAAAAGTGAGTTTGACGGCTTTAAAAAATGTTAATGAATCAAAACAGTTATACAGTTCCCCAATGTCAGCTTACTGTTGCTTGTATAATGGCCAGGACTGATTATTTGATTTATAACTGCATGGATCACATGATGTTATGAATAGAAATATGAGCTTGTTTCTAAAGTTATGTGATTTAAGGAGAACACATGTGCCGTTGGATATGGAATTTTTTGGTAAATCAATTGATACATTACCTCACACATCTGTTACTCTACTCCTGAGTTGTTTTCCGTGCTTATCTTGAGTGATACCTCAGTTCTGTTTGATGTCACTCTGCAGTTAGAATGAAAACTCTCATCTCTCTGCTGATAATCTTCCCGTTCTGGTTTGGATTGCCTTGGCATGTTCCATGAGTATGGAAATGTCCTCTTTGGAGCTCAGTGAAAAAAGACAGAGCACCCTTGACGTTTCCCATTAGACACATGTACGTGCTCTGCAAGACATTTCACTCAGCCTCGTAATGATTATACCAGCAGGATCTGTCCCCTGATAAACATCACTCTTAAACACAAAGGCTTGCTCTGGCCCCCACACAACTAAAATGAGGTATATAGAGGGAGCAAAGTTTGAGTTTTTCCACCACACTGGTCCAATACACGCTTTCCAGAACTGCTTCTATTGTAATAAAGCAATTTATAGACAATGCGTGCCATCAGCATCAACAACCAAAGACAGATGATGAAATATTGCTATAGAGAATGATATATCTCACTGCCAGCTGTATACCATGAGCTTGTGTTGAGTGAGCCTTTGCAACAAACTCGATGAGGTGAATTGACAAAGTAAAGACATGGCCTTCTTCCCGGTTACTGAGTTCATAAAAATGTTTCCCAAGCACTCGTCACTGCTTGAAGGTTTTATGTCTTAGCAGTGTTTGCCAGTTCATGAGCTGATGAGGTGTTAAAGATTTGTTTCCAATGAGTGGGTGTCTTGTCTCAGATATAGTCATGTAAATCAGAATACAGCCACAGTAATCTAAACCCCAGTAAAATGGTCTTGTTTGTTCGTACGAGAATGAACACACAGACACTCAGAAATGTTGCCAAACTATATACTTAAAGCACGGCATCATTTATTAAACAGAGAAATGTATTCATTATTCATTTTGCTTTTTAGGAGAAATTGTTTGATGAGTAAGATATTATTTTCCTACACTCTCTGAGTCTTTTGTTTTAGTTTTTTTATGTTCATCGATACAAAATCATGAAAACAAGACAGATGTGGTTGAGAAGCCACATGCTTATACTACATACCTCCCTTAACTCAAGAAAATAGAGGTAAAATAATAAATACGAAGTGATTTAGTAAAATAAAAAAATTAAATTTTTTAAATATGTAAAACCAAAGAAAATCAGACATCATGAATTAAAGGTGATGACAATTACTTTTTTTAAATCAATAATGATATGTGTGCTTTGATATTCCATATCTTTACACCATGATATATTGGAGCATGCATGTACGCAACCGTGTATGACCTTCTCAAACAGACAAAAATACTAATTTACTGACTTCTTCTAAAAAGCAGTTTTTCAAACCCAGATTCGTAGTATTGAATGAACAAAACCTGTAAATTCAGTCACATTAATCCATTCTGTGTGTAGCACCAGCTGCATATCAAAGCACATCACAGCAGTACAGTCCTCCACTGTATGAGGTCAGGCTCTATTTCCTTTATCTGAGTCAGATGATGTGATATTATTCCTCCCAGGAGTGGATTGGCTCAGCAACATGAATATCCATTAAAGCCGGCCTATGGAGATGGATGAGGGGAGAGGGGACAAGGCAAACTGGGCCTGCAATCCTTCACCGTAGCCTCACATAACACTGCACTGTCCGCATCCAAAGTGATGAGAGCTCATTTTTGGAAGCAGGCCTGTCCTTGTTATTACTAGCCATGGAAATCACCTTAGTGTTTTCTCCTTCAGAAGCAGGCTAGATTAAAATGCCAGGATAACCTCCTCAACTTCCATGACAGGTTTAACTGCTGAACTCTGACGTGCCAGCTTTAAACTGCTTGAGAAAGCTGCCTTCCACCAAGTGTCATTATCTCTCCGTTATCGGATGGCACTCCTCTCACAGTGTGTGAATAATTCTGTTTGTGCTGGGTTTGGGGAAATGTCAGTGACACTATTGTTTTTACCTTGCCGTTTGATGTAGCGGAGAGAGTCTCCTGAGTATCTTGAGTTCTTAAACTGATGTTGGACGTATACAGCAAAAAGTTAAAGTGGAAAGATAGCGCTGTCAGCTTCAGAGCTATTCCAAGATATTTTTTGTTAGTTCTTCTCAGTACTGGTATGAACGTAAATATTTCCCTCTGTGATATTCTGTCTAAATAAGGACTGATTCACAGTCAGGTTTAAAATATGCTTAAACAGTTTTGACTTAAGGGATCCAAGCGATTTCATTATGACGCTGCAAAGACTTCACAGATCAAGTGAGACATTATCTATCTGTATCTTATTAATCTAAAGTCACTGTACAAATTAAACTGATGCTACACTTTTTGTAGAACACCTATATTAGTTTATTAAACAGTTTGAACTCTGAGCCTGAAACAGTTTGAACTCCTCCATTCATCACCATTGAAAAATGACGATTACAAACTTTGAACCATTTTCTCAGCAGCATGAAAATATGTAACCTCCTAAATCTTTACCGTCCGTGACCATTGCAGACAAACCTTTGTTATTTATGATGATACAAACCCAATTGGACTCACCCGTTAAGACATACTCAAGCATGAATAACAGACATAAGTTTGAAGCAATATGTTGGCCTGTACTCCAAATGTGTCAGACTGATAGACAAGGACACAGGTTCCTGCCAATCTGGCCTAGCCCTCTTAGAAAAACATACTGCTGGTGCTCTGGACTTTGGTCTGCTTCCCAGTCGCACTGGTCATTCTCAGGAAAGTAGCAGAACATAAATCACCCAAAGTGGATAGGTCTTACTGCTCTGAAATGCTGGTATTGCTAATGCAGCTACACTATTATTCATTTCCT
The DNA here is from genome assembly GCF_963691925.1 of Scomber scombrus. Taxonomy (NCBI): domain Eukaryota; kingdom Metazoa; phylum Chordata; class Actinopteri; order Scombriformes; family Scombridae; genus Scomber; species Scomber scombrus. The sequence goes on along the minus strand of NC_084981.1, from coordinate 16,431,149 downwards.
CCATGATTTGTAGTTGTGGTTCAGGACAACTGAGATGCAGTCTGTGTTTTCCACTCGTACTTTCAATCAGAAGTTGGAGAAGGTTTCTGTAGCCTTCGTGGTTTCCAAAGGTGGGAGTCCATCATAGTAATTTAGGATAGGGGCTAGCTGCCAGATGGTTTTGGATATTTTTACAGCAGGATGGATGTTGGGTCCACCAGTTTTCTTCTGTGTCAGTACCCCTTGAAACAAATTGCTCAGTGAGCAGGCGGAGTCTGTCTGTGTGAGAGGGCTCTCTACCCTTCACTCTGATGAATAGCTACTAACATGCTGGCAGATGCTGGACAACTTGTCATGCTAAAGGGGACATGATCAGACCACAATAAGTCCTTGTAGCTTTGTAATTATAGTATATTACCAGGGATGTTTACAGAGAGATACAAAATGTCTCATATTTTAGATTGTATGATACAGTAAGTAACAAAACAAGATGCAGTGCTTTTTAAATATATGTGTCTTGTTGGTTTTTGTTGGATCATATATTTTAATCAGGGTGTTTTTAATAAATTATATTTTGAGTAGACTGTAGATCGTAATTCTAGAGTAACTGATCTTACGCCGTAATCATTCAAGATGAAAACATGCCTTAATGCTGGTCTGGTTAATGGCTCCAACAAATTAGATTCCAATTCACTCGATGGCCAGTTTATCATGCTGGGTGACAACACATTCTGCATGGCTTAACAGCTGCTCTACATCACTGAACCTTTCTGTCAGGCATGATCGCAACAGAGCTATACATGCCATGGAATCACTAATATGTAGTGAGAAAAGGGGCCAGCAGTGATCATTTACACAGCAACATAAAGTGGACTACCGTGTCATGTCAGAGGAAAGGCTCCAAGTGGCAATGACACACTTAAACAGCTACCTTCCCTGGTTGGCCATGTAGATAACACTCAGTACGTGAACACAAGTCAACAAACATAAACATTAAAAAATGTCTATCTTTTCAAAAAAAACTGCAGTCACTTATTCTGTAGAGTGTCGTAGGTCCTGGAACACACACACATACGCATGCACGCATGCAAACATACACACACACACACACACACAAACACTGACATCCTCATTCCCAGGTACCCTCAATGCTCCAAAGCTATTGTGGTGGAAAGAGCTGAACTCATCTGTCAATTATGGTAAGCTCCATTGGGCCATTGTCTAAACTGTTTTCTCACTCACTGGTGAATCCAGTGATTTATTGTCAACTGCCTTGACATCAATATACAATTGGGAGACACTAAGCTGTGATGTCTGAACACAAACTATTGTCAGAGTATCAGCATAGCTCACATTAAGTGCCATTTGGATTATTCATTGCATCGTGTTGTATGAAAGCCTGTTTTGGATTCTGTGTTTTTAAAGAGAAGACCATTATCCCATACGCTGGGAATTCAGTGCTTTGGATCTGAGCTTCTATTTACTTCAGATTTTCTATTCAACCACATGAACAGTGTCAGAGCTGAACCAAACATAGACACAGTGTCACAAATTTTGTGGGTCAGCCTGTCCTGCCCTGTATTAAAGTCCATAAGGTCAACTGGATATTAGTGTCAGGCCTATTTTTTGAACTAACATGCATTTCAGTCAGTATCTCTTTTACGGTTTGCACTGGCATCAACATTTCAGCTCAACCAGAATGAAAAGAGCGAGGTCACTGAAATGCTAGGAAGTCCAAAACAACCTTTTAATCCGTCACTTTGAATTGCTGATTAAGTCACTATAAACAGACGGAGCAGGTTTCTCTGTCACAATAATACAAGTGGACAAGTTATTTCACCATCATAATTTGATTTGTGGATAGTCTCTGGCATGTTATGTCACTGCAGTGGAAGATGATTGGATTGACTGAGTCATTTTGGTCAAACACATGAATTTATCCCAGACTGTTGTGATTTAAAAGGCTGTTTGCTTCATCCCCTTCCCCTCGGGACAAACATGCATTCAGAACTAAACCTTCAGAATTGGTAGCCATCAAACCATATCATATCTGCTAAGAAAGATTTTTTGATTATACATTGGTGTATAGTATTTGTTGAGCGTATGAGCTGAGTGTTTTGTACTGCTGTAAGAATGTGTGCCTCCTTAAAAGAAAGCAGGGTAACGTAAGAATGCAGTACAGTAAAAATTCATGAAAGAATCACTGACAACTATTTTATTGCACATAAATAGCTCCAGTCTTTGGAGTGTTGGGTGCCTGAAGATGCTCAAAAGAAAGTTAAAATATGTTTCACCATTTGACTCCATTAGCAAGTGTTAACACATAACCTTTGGCAGTGCTGTGCAACTTCTCTGCACTTTAGGCATACTCTGCGGCTGTAACACTGAACTAAGAATTCGGACCGTTGGATAACAAAGACAGGGGAAGAGGGCATGATATTGGATGAAGTGAAATGAACAGTTAACATGTCTGGCAGTGTGGTTTTTTATTTGCACACTCTGACCCTGAGATGCAATGTCTTTGGGCTAACCAACTGCTTGTTTGTGCACTTTGATCCATTGTGTTTCTGGTTCAAATAGCTTGGTTATATTTTCTCTCCTTTGCAATATACCATTGTATAATTCTCTTGTCTGTATTCATGGTGAAAAGAAATGTAAATAAAGTGATTGTTTTGTAAGAGTACATCCATAAATGTGTTGTACCATCACTTGTGTTATTGTTGTGCTTTATGTAGCAGGTAGTAGATTGTAATAGCGGAGCTGAAAGGATGATATTAAGACAACCTTGGGAGAGAAGCGATAACACAGCCATGGGCATCTGTCCTTCATGCCATCGCTAACCCACTGTGACATTTTGGCTGAGAAATGACTTAAGCTACAACACTAACAGCTTATTTGCACTCTTTATATGATACTTGAAGGGATGCAATAGCTTTTTTTTATTGTACAGTTGTAGAAATTGCTTCCTTGGTCAGCTCGTATTGTGATATGCTGTTAGCCATTAGACTATGGCGAGGTAATCCTGATAAATACAATGAACAAATCAAGGATATTAGTGCTGTGATGTGCAGTCGATAATATTTGGCTTCATTAATTCCCATGCCCTAAGATGACATCCAGCCCCTATTAGGTTTGGAATCTCATCCCCTTCTCCTCTTTACCTCAGCTGTGGCTCAACCAAGCAGCCAAGCAGATAATACGCTCTGAGCTCTGAAACATGTACCATTATAATTAGCTTTGTCAGGTCCTAGCCCCTACAACCCTCATGCAGATAATATGATAATATGTCTTCATAACCGGCTGACCTTACATGCTCAATATTTCTCCCCTTATGAAGATTACATGTCAATAAAGTAATTGAGTCCCGGGGTGTGTGGCAAGTGAAGATTTAGGTTATTGGACTTTTCGGGGCAGTGATGTACGAGTGTTATTATTCTACCTGTCAGGAGATGTGCAGGGGGCTGAGGACAGTCCGAGAGTGTCAGGGGGAAAGCAGGGGAGAGGAGAGAAGAGGGGCAGGGGAGAGAAAGGGAGAGGGAGACAGAGATAAGAGAAGAGTGAAAGGGAAAGAGAAGGGAGGGCACAGAAAGAAATGAAGTGAGCCAAAGAGAGCGACAGACAAGAGGGAGTGAGTGAGACGGAAATGGAGAGATGAGGAGGGAGGACATGGGAGAGCAGAAGAGGCAAGATCATTTCTCACAAGGAGGGACAGATCCACAGTTAATCATTTGCTCATACCTTCATCTCTCTGTCCCCTCCAACAGTCTCTGCATATGAACAGGGGATATGTCATATTAATTAAGAGATGTAGAGTTACAGTGGAGCCATCCATCTGAATGGGGCACAGGGAGGCCAGAGCGGGCTGAAATATTCCACACAATATAAACCTATCATCACCTCTTCCTTACACCTGATTGGCTACTGTGGTTTCATCAGTTTAAATTTGGACATGAAACCATGTAATTTGACACACGTTGGGCCGCATGCTGTATGATGTCACCAAGAATACAGTTTTTAATACTTTAAACAGTAACTGTTTATTTACATGCTGTATTTTGTTATTAACAATTCTACTGCCGTTAATACATTCTTCTGTAAACAATTCAGAGCCATTTTTAATCATTTTAGCAGTAATTACATTAGGCTTTGCTAAAATGGAAAAACAAAATGCTGTTTGGATGAAACAATAAATGTAATAGACCATTCAGGTAGCAATTACATAAATGAATCAGTAAATGCACACATACTGTATGCACATGTACATCTTCTTACATTAAACAGTTAACATGTGCGGTATGTCACCTCATTGTGATGACTTCTTAGTGCTGCACCATGAATCAAAAAAAAAAAAAAAAAATCCAAGTAGGGTTAACAATATTAGACATTCACTACATGTAGGATTACTTCTCAACAGTATCCATCTCAAGCTTTCCAGATAAGAAATGTCAATGCAAAACTTTATTTACAAATAACTATTTTGGCTTCCTACATCACTGATCCAAATCATGATTTGGATCAAATATACTTGACATGATATGACTTGAAATAATTCACATATACAGTGCATATAAATAGTAATCTATACTTTTTTTTCTTTTTTTCATGCCACTTAGTGACACATTGTGCTAAATACCATATGTCAAGGTACTGTTTTGTCCATCATAATTTGACTGTCAGTACTGGAGACAGAGGAAATGGGATGTGAAAATTAGTGTGGTCGATTGAGGTCCAACAATGAAGGTTACTCACATTTTCAGCTGCAAGACAGACTGAAGCAGGGGACACACAAAGGCAGGGTGGGAGAGCAATGTTAAGGGGTATTTTACCATGTCCTTTTGGATTAAGCCTGGAGATTGATATCTTACAGTCAGATGAAGCTCTGATGTGAGTGATCCAGCCCCTCCATCATTGTGACATGCGGCTCTTGGCTAACGCTCATCCGTGTTGATGGGCACACCCTGCGCCACAAGGGCCCTGGCTAACATACCCACCTTCTTTCTCTCCGTCTCTTTCCGCCTCACTCTGACGTCTCTGTTCTTTTATTTCTATTGCCCTTCTCCCCTGTTTTCTGTCACCATGTCATGTCCAATCACTGTTTGGCTGGCCAGGCACTCAGTCGGGCAGGCAGGGAGCAGGAGCCCCAGGTAGAGAACTGCCTAACAGGCGTCAGGATGGGCACTGAAATGACTCTAATAATGGGGTCCCAGTGTGGCCCAGACAGACCAGTCAGTTAGCAAGACCGGGATGGGGAGTAATAAGTGTTTGATGTCTGCAGGGGAAGGATGTGTGAAGGAGTACAGCCAACCCTGGACACTCCAGTCAGACAGGTGCAGCCAGCCAGGGTCTGAGGGTGGCAACTGTGGAACAAGACGTCGGATTAGTATTGATGTGTGTCATGCTGGAGGTTGCTGGGCTGTTTGTTTAAGAGAGTATGTCAGAGTGGTAGCAATCATGCGGTAATTGATGTCTAGTACAAGAACAGAAGCTAGAGGACAACCTGATCTCCCCGATGCTGAGTGGAAGCTTTCAAGAAACAATCAATTTTATGGTGAGACGAAAGAAACTACTCCTGCACAGTGCACGCCTACATTATCTGTGCATACTTATATGCATGTGTAAAACTCCAGCAGCAGTTCCTCTTGTGGCTAAATTTGCTGGCCATCTTTGATTTGATGAAAATTGCCACTGACAGGTAGTGAGGTGCCATTTTGTCCACTGATGCGTGAAGTCCATCATTGTCTTTATAGTTGAGTTTAGTTACCATGGCACTTAGCGACTGACATTGCTTTAGAGCCAGCAAAACACTGTCATTGTCATGTCATTTATCTTTTGCTAACCAATTTTCGATGTGTTCCTCACTGAATGCCTCGCTGAACGCTTCTAGCTTTTTACAGTAGGCATGTCCAGCTAAACAGAGTTTCAGTGCCCTCTAGGTATAAATTGTATTTCAACCCCTCAACACATTTTAGGCACAGCGTTGATATCACAAGGAATAGGTTTCCCAGCACCTTCCAATGATAAAGCAGCCCATCCTCATAACAAAAAAGTATTGATCAAAACTTAAGTCATCAAAAACAACCTCTAGTTACGTTTACACCATCTAGCGGCCATAGCAAGTATGCCTCAGGGAAAATAAAACCGTTCAGATGAGGTCAATATAAGGTGACAAATTTTCATATTAAGTGGTGGCACGTTGAGTTGGATGGCCTTATAGATAGATGGCGAAAAATGGACTTAAATTTCAGGAGATTACTTTTCGCTTCCCATTTCCAACTGCGAGTCAAGATGTTGTTGTTTTTTTACATAACTAATAATAATTGTTGTGGTGTTTTCTGTTTTGTTTACTGTGACAACAATAGTGGTATAACTATAAGGAAGTAACTTTAACCCACACCCAAGTTCAAGTGATCACTTCAACCCAAACCATGATCTTTCCCAAAACCTAACCAAGTGCTTTTTCTGCCTAAACCTAACCAGACCTCAACCACAGTGTTGTCACACTTTAAAACATTTTTATTAGTGATCTGTAAACCTGCCGATAGAGGCAGTATTTCAGAAAACGCTCAGATGAGTCGTTTTGGAGTACAGGTACAATCAACCTATGTGTTCTTTTCATTATGAGGATGTGTTGGATAAAGCCACCACTGTCCTTTCTACTACGGCTATCTAGTAACAAGCTACTTCCCTTTGAACAGTTTTATGTGGTTGTAATTGACCTGACAATGGGGTTCATTATGCAGTCCCTTTCATGCTGTTTTGCCTGATAATTATTATTTAATGTGTTCAGATGGAGAGCATCATTAATTCATCCCTTCCTCCAATGTCAAAGAGATGAACAGTGAAGTTATCACTCTCTGGTGATTAATATTATGCTCTTTTGTTATTGAATCCTGTCCCAGTGATTAAACCTTCATTGAGTGACTCACCAGCCGCTCTTATTAACGGCACCATTACCGAACACAGCCAAAGCTCTAATTGCTATTTTCACTTTTTCTTTCTATTTCGGTCAGAGGTTTGAACCACTTATCTGTGCTTTTCTTTTAATTAGAAATCCTGGGTGTAATGAGGAACACAATCGATCAGTGTCAGGCTGCGTTGTGTGCATGTGTGGTGATTTGTGATCCACTTGTTGACAGAGAAAATGAGCGCTTATGATTACTGGCGTCATTAGTGGTTTCATGTGCCCTTAAGGGTAGACGAACTCTTTCAATAACTCTAGCAGTAAATAACTAGCTTGTCATTATAGTGCTTACAGGAGAGTTTTTGTTACTTTATATGCAAGGTGTGGGTTGTCTGTGTGTTGGCTAGATGACAGTGGATGCCTTGAGAAAGACACTCCAAGGGGACTGAGGACTTTATAAGTCCCCCGCCTTAAACCACCCTCCTCTTATCTCCAGACTCCAGAGCTATTGTAACCAGTGTTCTCTCCTGACTCTATGAGGAATAAATGTCACTGAAATTAATTTCACCATTTTTTTTTTCATAGACCCCCCACAACGGTAATCTCTTTCTTCAGTCAAAATTTATGTGCCCCAGAATTCAATTTCCTTCTCATCCTCATAAGTTGGAAGTACAAAGACTAATAGGCATTTATCTGGTTATAACTGTAATTCACCTATCAATGAATAATGCCATCCTCAATATAAAGTGTTTGATTATAGCCATTTAGTGAACTGACAATGATGGAGTGTCATTTTTCATATGTGAACCAATGCTGCGTATGAGTTTAAAACAATGCATCGCATTGCAGGTCTGTTTATTATAGACTGTTATTGCATAATTCATTACATTTCTGTTTTCATTACAGTTATTTTCTAACTAATAACTTTAGTAGCAAAGCTTGCTTCCATAATAATAGTAGCCATTGGTTTCTGAGCCGTATAAAAACATAAAGTTTGTGTTATTGGTTCACTTTAAGGAGAATCATGTGCCAAAATCAGCCTGGTATTGATCAAGGATGGTTTAGCCATGACCCAGCAACCTTCCGCTGACAGCCTATCAGCCTGTAGCAATAGTAAATCTTTCAACTTTCCATCTACCACACACACTTACTTATCCTTTTTTTGCCCTCTGTGCGTGTGTGCCTGCGTGCGTGCATATGCGTGTGTTTTATTTTGTTTCGTTATACCGGAGTCATGCACACAGTTTCTAAATCTCTCCTTTTTCTCTTTTGGGGTCAGGTTTGGACTCTTCCACCCGAAATAATTGAAAACACACACAACTATGAAATCAAAACGAACACCCAGTGAAAGTTTGGTCTGCGACAATGGAAACAAAAATATGACACATTTTAATGATTTAAAGCTCAAGAATGTTAGTATACATTGTGTGTTAGTGCTGTATATATACTGTGGTGGAGAAACATGATGTTTGAATGGGAAGTATACAACATGTCAGGCTGCCTGGTGAGAAGTGTTTGGAAGGTCTGACGTCAGAGCCTCATCAAGTGTCAACAGAGAAGGCAACAGTTATGCTGTCTTTCTCTGGTTTGATAGATGGGCGTGACATTATAAGGGCGTGTTAAGCCAAGACTGTTGTACAAATTATGATCACTTCAGCAATTAATAGTTGGTGCTTTTCCCAATATTTATATGAAATGGCACCATTAATAAGTGAATGTGAATGTTTTACCGTCTTGCACTCTTGGTTTGTTGTAGTACTTCTTCTGTTGTAGGTAGTATAATCCCCTCCTTCCTGTCTCTCCTGCCCTCCCTCCATCCCTCTCTCTCTGCCTTCTCCCCAGCGTCTGCCTGGGTGAAAAATGGGGCGCATTTCCCTGATAGCCTGTGTGGATGTGGAGAGTATAAATGGCTAATGAATTACAGATGAACATTGATGCAAATTAATCTTCCTGATGTCCCAGGGTTATATGGCAGCTATTTAAAAGTTTAATCAATATGCTGAAGTTGAGAACATGCAGGCGCTGCAGTTGTTTGGCCGCAGTAAACAGCCAAGAGGGGAACAGAGAAGGACTGAGCCCAGGGCATTCATCATAATGACAGCTATTTATGTTTAATGGACTAAATATTTTTTATTGAGAGAGGACAAATGTCACTTTAATTCTCAAAGTTACACACAGAAGTTTTGTTTTGAGACTCGAGAGACAGATGACACCTCGGCTGGTTAACTATTATACAATGTAGAGTATGCATAGATTTAGTTTCAGCGTGTCATATTAAGCCTTCACTTTTTTTTTGTTAGAACTGCACATCATGAAAATGATAAGATGGACCTTGTGTTGGTTTTGTCAATATGTTTTACTTAAAGTGATGTTCCCTCTTGCACGGTTTTTTCTAACTACTACTCTCCCTCCTGTATTGAAATTGCAATACCTTCTTCTTAGGTATAATATAATTCTACCAAAATGTAATAATGTTAATGTAATAAAGACATCTAGTGATCATGTTATATGATCAAAAATGGACATCATAGTGAGTTGTCGGCTTAAAAGTCAAGAGTGAAGTTTGAACTTCAGTGCCTTGTGTAACATCATGATGGGAAAAAAACAAGAAAAAAAACACGTAAACAAGTAGAATCAGAGTAGGGGCAAGAAAATATTCAGTAAGGTGGTGCAACAAAATTGTATTAGATACAGGTCCACAGTAGGTGTTCTGGCTGGCCTGAAAAAGCCACTGTGATCCTTTTGCAGACTGAAGAGTGCGATTGTCTGAATTAAGAACAAATTACACTGAAACATGCAACAAAAATACCTAGTAGTTGGCTTTGCATAAAAGTGCATATTCGTCTAGAAAAGCATCAGCTAAAGTAAATGGCAAAGCATTACCAAAACTAAGATTTTTGTTTTGTTTTGTGAAATTGTATCAAATGTTACACACTGATGCAGTGTGGCTATATGTACAATATTTCCAAATTTGGTTGCAATCGAATATAGCATTAAAGAGTTATGGCCTTTTTAGTATATCAGGCATTCCTTCAAAGTTTGATAACCAATTACTGACGAATGCTAAGACAAACGCTAAGTGATACCCAGAAATAAACTCATACATTTCTAGTCATCTAAATATGGTATGGTGAATATTAGATGAAATATATACTAATTGAGGCAAAAATATGCATGATATAGCTGACCCCAAAAATGGAAAAGTATAGTGAACTGTCAACATTTTTTTTGCAAAGCCAACATTTGAAATGCTTTTCCTGCTGGAGAACAAAGTAAGTACAGCCTGTTTTTACAGTGTATGTTGTGTTTTGTTTCTCTGTGGTGCATTTTACTGTTAAGAAGCAGCTGGATGGCAGTTGGAAATATACTTCTGGAGCGAATACTGTATGTCCTGCATTAATGTAGCATTCTGTTCCTGCTGGCATCTGCAGTGGCCAAACTGAGGCCAGCTTTAGTCACCTAATTGATTCCATTTGATTGGTTCCCACCATCTTGACACTTAATTTGGATATACTACTTGTTTGGTACTATCGCTGTTTATCTCTTTTCATCACTGGAAATATTTAACAGGCGCTTGTTAGGAAAAAAATACACATTTGCACACACACATTCAGACACATACACAACATACCAATACTAAGTGAACATTTCCATTTCTCTGCATGGCAATGTGCTGTGCGTACCAGCCAGCCTGCCTCTCAGTAGGCTGAATCGCAGTCCACTGGCTGTTGGTTTATTTGACGCAGGGGGGTTATCTATCTGTGGGCCTCCCTATAGAGAGGAGGTGGCGACTCCATCTCATGACGTTGGGCTGAACTGATAAAAGGACTGCCGGAGATGGATCATGTCCACAATAATAGCCCTGGCTCACAGCAGCCTACACCCCAAGCTCATAAGTCACTCTTGCACCAACTCTTATGGATGCCTGCCCCCAGCTCTATCGGACTCCATCCCCCACCTGCCCGGCGGTGTTATTTCAGCCCTTGGAGATAATACAGAAAGTGTAATTGCTTTGTTAATTGGCTTTTTTTCTCATTGCATTTTTACCCTGATGGATGGCAGCACTGATGGAATTGTTGGCTAAGTGGCCAAACTAGAGGGTGGGGAGAAAAAAAGGACAGGAGGTAAAATATGCTGCAAACAAGAGGCATCAACAAGCAAAAGAAAGGAATGGAAGAAAGCAAATAAGAGAGTACAGACTGCAGAGTAGGAGGAAGACGGAATGGAAGCAGTTGAGACGAGAGGAGAGGATAGACGTGAAAAGGAGACAAGACAAGAAACTAGTGGAGGGAGTGGATTCATGCCGAGAATAGATAACCTTGATGTTAAAAGCTACATCCGTCGGATGTGTTTTTCTGTGACGTATTGATGGCCCTTGAAAAGAGTCAAGCTGATTGTATGCAGGGAACAATCATTAAACCCACTCGATCTCCCTCCTCTCTCTGTCTCTCTTTCTCCCTCTTGTAAGTGTGTGTGCATATGCATGCTCCAATGTGTGTGTGTGTGTGTGTGTGTGTGTGTGTGTGTGTGTGTGTGTGTGTGTGTGTGTGTGTGTGTGTGTGTGTGTGTGTGTGTGTGTGTGTGTGTGCGTGCGTGCGTGCGTGCGTGCGTGCGTGCGTGCGTGCGTGCGTGCGTGCGTGCGTGCGTGCGTGCGTGCGTGCGTGCGTGCGTGCGTGCGTGCGTGTGTGTGAGTGATGATTAAATGCAGCAATTTTAAGAAAGGAATGTGAGATATTATGAATTTGGAAACCTCAAACTTAAATCAACAGAAGCTTTAATTTTAGTGTTGAAGATATTTTGTTCAAATGGTTTAATCTGGAATGTGGTTAAAAATATAAAACAAACAAAAATAATGCCCGTTTAAGAGGTGCAGTGCATGTATTTAGGATTGACTGTAACTCCAGAATATCACTTGGCAACTCTGAGGAAATATAACACTATCAAACTTAAAATATCCCCATGTCACTGATGCACCACTCAGTCACAGAACAGAAACAATAGGCCACCACCGGAAAGCAAATAATTCTCTCTGGGGTGGCCTGTTTTCTGTGGCACATTTGGGAAACTCTACCTTGACTTCTTCTCTTGACAGCTGATAACATATCTTCAACACAAATATATGGTTTTTTTTAAAAACATTGCCTTGTGAGCTGTGACAGGGGAATCAAAGTAACTAGTACTCAAAATTAATATTATTGGCAATATATTATATGCTTAATATGTTGTGTTGTCTTGTGGAAATGTCACACCACAGCTCCTCTTACAAAGACTCAAACTGGACATTTCAGAATTTCAGACAAGCATATGAGAGAAACCCCTTTTGAAAAAATACATTGTTGAAGTGAAGCTTATGGAACGGAGGCTTGGAAAAGGACTTACACTATTTATCCAATAGGAGGAAATTGTTGTTTGTTTTTGTCATAATGTGGCCTTTTGTAAATTGAAGTAAAGACTCTTCAGCTGAAACATTTTTAAGAGTTATAAATGTGCTTAGATACCCAGGGCACAAATTGAAATATCCTGGGTAAGGAGTATGTCTACCAGAGTCAAGAGCATGAGCAGTGCTGCAAATCTGAAATCTCACTACTGTGTGACTGACATTGTATTGATCACTGCACTTGTAAACCTTTTATATATAATGGCCATGCTGTACAACAAGGCAATACAATATCACTGATTGCACCTATAACAGAACTCCAGTAAGGAGCAGGTTTGTGTCTGCAGGGATTAGTTTGTAATGAATAGAATGTATTTATGCCCCACCTGTATTGATTATACTGTATGTAGAAAATGGATGGATTCACATGAAAAATAATAATAAAAAAAAAAAGTTTTATCATATATGTTAGTTTGATATTGAAGCACTGAATATAGGAAACTTTGCACAGCTAGCTTACTCACACTGTGGCACAATGGCCCATCAAGCCCCCGTAGAGAGGACACATGCTTTGGGTAATCAGCTCTGAAAAGACAATGTCTGACGATGAAGCTACACTGCTGCATTCACCAAGAGGGCAATACAAGATACTGACTTTACAGCCTTCTAATAAAGACAAGAGGGTTAGCTATTCCCCTTTAAGACAACAAGGTGCTGCGTGACATATGCAGAACAAAGGCCTGATTGTTCCTCCACCAGGGCATGATGGAAACATTAGCCTCCACATCACTTTGTTAATCTGTCACTTTAATGGCTGCTCCCACTGTTCTCACTGTGTGCTGTGTTTGTGTGCTTGAGATAAAAGTGTGTGTTAGTTCGTAATAATGTGTACACGGTTGAGGGTGGGTGTTGATTCAAGTGTGTTCATCCATGGCTAAGGATACACAGAGGATGTAGACTACTGGGTTTTGGCACTGTACCACTTGTTATTAACTATCAGTTCATCAGGCAGAACTCCAGAGGGTGGAGCGCGGACTCAGAGGCCATTATGTAAGAGTAAGTTTGGCTCGGTTATTCCCTTTTCTGTCTCTGACAACCACATCGTTCTCCTGGTTTCTCTCATAATAAGAGCAAGCTCTCACTGTGAAGGGAGCGCAGTCAACTGGAATGTGTTCATGCACAAAACACACTGCTTAATGTAATGCTGAAATGTAGCTAGACCTTGAGCCAGGTTGTACTGAAAATTAAGAGACACATTTGCACTCCCTGTTCTTTGTTCTGTTCTTTTCCTTAATTTACTCTTCTTCTGATCCTTTGATCACAGACATAGGTTTTTTAAGCACTGTCCAGAGCTTTCTGATTGGTGCTGGAGAATCACAGAATGTGTTCCCTCCAATCCTTCTCAGTCCCCACAGGCTAGTGACGAGCTCAGCAGAGTGTGAAGGCTTGAGGGGCCTTTAGCTTTAGTTCCTTCATCTGTGAAGGTTATCTCTGAAAGGCTTTGGTTGCAACCTACACATATATCCCCTCTAGGTAATGTCTTATAGGAGCCTTGGTTCTGGTACCTCAGTGGGTAATCTCTTTAAGGGCCCCACTGCTGGAGAGAGTGAGTTTCTTGCCGGGAAAGCTGTGAATATGTGAAAGGCCCGGGTGCCCATGTGATCAGAGCGCTGTGAGACACCACGAGTCCTGTAGTGTCAAGCCCAGCAGTCTCCAGCCGTGGCACCTATATCCCCAGGCAAATCACAGCAGCTGGAATTCAACCCCCCAACCCCCTCCTCTCCTGCCCCAATCTCTTCATTGTCAGAAAAGCGCACACACACACACATATGCACAGACAAACACACACGTATATGTACCCCTCATACACCAGGGGAGCAGGCAGCAATGGAGCTGGTCCCGGATTTTATCGGAGGTGACAGCTCCTCACACTTCAGTGTTTGGATCACCTCAAGTAGCTGGGCTACGAGGGGAAATGAGCACTGCTCCACTACAAAGTCCAGATTTAGATTGACTGAGCTTGTCCTCGGGCCTGTGGGCTGCTGCTGCTGCTGCTGTTGCTGCTGCTGTACTGCTCCTCCGCCTGACAGAACACCCACTACTGCTGCGAGGGACTGGTGTGTGTTTGTGCATGTGTACGTCGGTGTACTGTATATGTGCTCAAGTGTGTGTGTGTGTGTGTGTGTGTGTGTGTGTGTGTGTGTGTGTCTGTGTGTCTGTGTGTGTGTGTGTGTGTGTGTGTGTGTGTGTGTGTGTGTGTGTGTGTGTGTGTGTGTGTGTGTGTGTGTGTGTGTGTGTGTGTGTGTGTGTGTGTGTGTGAGTGTGACTTGGTAGAGCCTACTTTGAAGAGTCAGAGAGAGTGGGGGATAGAAAGCGATGTGTCAGGTTTGGTTAGAATTGAGGGTGGCATCAGAATATGCTTGGCACTAATATGGCACCAGTATCTCTGTCCCTGTCTCTGCTTTCTGTCACTTAGTTGCCATTCTCTCCCCCGCCCTTGACAATGTCTCTTTGGATTATGTGATTGGACGTAGTGCTTGGAGCACCCCTCATCCCTCTGCGACACTGCCTCTCCCATAAGTCTCTCATATCCTGCCCCGTCTCTGGCCGCCCCCCCCCCCCCCCCCCCCCCCCCCCCCCCCCCCCCCCCAATGCTCCCTCCTATAATACACTTGATGTCTATTTAAAAAAGCCTGGCGAAAGCTGTATCTGTTCTCCTGTCAGAGGATCATTGACAGCACTAATGCCACTTGTCCTTGCCTCATTTGGCGAGAGGTGACACCTACTCCGCAGCCCACCCTATTCATCAAGTGGCAGTAGGAGCGCTGTGACATCAGAGTCTACACAGACCAGTCACAGTGCTCCCGGCAACACTCTCTCTGGACAGCAACACCTCTCGTTACAACAAGAAAGCTCTGCTGGCCATCTTGGTTTCATCCTATGAAATGCAGAGGGGGCTTATGACTACAATTTCAAGGTTCCGGTTGAATGACTTCTGTACATGGATAATACTCATGCTAAACTTACCCAGCTCATACTGTTATATAGATCAACATAAATTTACCTCTGTATTAGTATAGAGAATAGTAGAATAATTGCAAATATTTTCTTTTGTTGTGATGACCTGTTTGATCATGTGGACTTTTACTCACTTTCATTTGACTTGTCTCAGCAGTTAATCTCAACTGAAATTGGAAGAGGAACTATTCTGTTTTTACTTTAAACCTTCACATTGACTGGGAATGACGAGAGCTCTTAGTATTGTTACTCAGGGGAGAACAAAGTGACATTCAAAGCTACAGGCTGCTTATGATGAGGCATTTTCAGGAAGCAAATCAAATGAAATATTGATGTCTTCATTAAGTGCAACTTTTAAGCAGCTCCATTACCATCATGGTACCATTATACTATGGTAGATATTGAAAAAGGGGTCCACAGCAATTCCTCAACTGCACAAATGATTTGTATTATCTAGAGTGCTTTATCAGTCTATTACATGCATACAAGCAAAATATACACATATATGTCACACCCGTACCTTTGCTCACTGTGATGGTTTGGTATGTGTGTGTTTGGGTATGTGGGTGACTGTAAGTTTGTCGTCATAAGGACTTTGCCCTGAGGCCACACTGTTCTTTCTCTAGAGCGAGACACTCGTCCTTCCCAGCAACTCCTCTCATTCCCAACAAGGAGCCATCCCGGACCTTGTTCAGTTTCTGCCATTTAAAGATACCCTGTGGAGTTTTTGCGCAGTAGTAAACAAACAGATTTCTGTTTCTCACCAAAACTCATTGTCTGTTTTTGATACCTGCATTGTCATTCTGCATTTGCATCAGTTTGCAGTCCACCTCTGTAGTCTTACTTAGATATGGTCATTATTTAAGATCTAGTTCTCATTTGAGAAACATTACAATAATAACCTATATGAATATTTCCAAATAAAGTTTTATGGCTAATTTTGTTACAAGCAAGTAAAATTGACCTACTTGTCCAGTCGATATTATTACAACATCCGTCACCAAGGTTTACTGAGGAAGAGCCCTTCCAATATTTACAATTCGCTCTTAATTGTTTTTTGCACTCTCGTGTTAGGTTTGTTTTACAGTAGATCAGTAGTTATTCATATTTGTATGATATCAAATATCATCTGATTTGTCCTTTGACAAGCTTGCCCGGTGGAAGACAAGAAGGGTGTTTCTGTTTTTTGTTTTGAGGTAATGCACAGAAATATTCCAAGAGATACTGTCCATACTGTTTAGCGATGTGTAAATGGTTATAAATCTATTTAGCAGAGAAGTGAAATCAAGTCACAAGTGGTCACTATACATTGTTGACACATGTACATAAATGAAGCCAGGTGTCAACAGGGTCTGAAGGGTGAATAGTCCAAAAGCAGGTGAATATGTTCAAATGGATAATTTTCCTGTTGTCATAAAACTATTCAACTTTCATTACAGTCTTCAATTTTAACATTTATTTTGAAAACAACAAGCACAACCCACACCTCACCTAACTTTCTCCCATTCTGTTTTTAGGAGTATTCGCCAAGTGTCACTACGTCTACTATGGCAAGCACTCGGAAGGCAACAGATTCATCCGAAATGACCAACTCTGATGGAAAGCTGGTCAGACAAAAAGAGGGACATGAATGACAATGGATGTTAACAGACAGAAAGAGGAATAAATCAATCCATTATTTATTAAGACCACTGGTGATACTTCAGTTAAATTCAAATATTTAAACTTTATCAAAAAAATATTTACGGTTATTTAAGGGGAATGTTTTGTGTGTGTGTGTGTGTTTTTTTTTTTTTTTAAGATCATATTCCACCCCTGTAGTAACTTCTTCCACTGCTGAGCTGGGTGTGCTTCTGCCTCCCTGCTTCAAGCTCAGAGTCAGAGATGACACTCCCACTGACATGATTGCTTCTAAGCATCAGAAACCCCACAACTCCACAACACACATACATACACACACATACACACACACACACACACACACACACACACACACACACACACACACACACACAAGGACAGTCTCTTTCTCTACATATCTGTGAGTGTCTAACCCACAGTCAGTGACAAACAGATCCAGCCAGTTGCATGTTTTTTTTTTTTTTTGGGGGGGGGGGGGGTTAGTTGTTGTTGGGGTTTTTTGGGGGGTTTTTTGACAGCCATGATGGATCACCTGTCCACCACTGCCACTAATCAAGGGTGAAAGAGGTGACGGTCACACACCTGGGGCCTGACATGAGCGCATCTCTCTCATTTCCCTTCTCTCTTTCACTCACACACACATAGACACAACTGCAGTTTAAAACATTGAGACATTGTGAGATTACCCTGATAGCTGAATTGTTACTGTGCATGCCACTTAACCGCAATGTCCCTGTTCAGTTTCAGCCAGGGACCCCTTGGTGCATGTCATATCCATTTCTGTCCTTGTTTCCTATCTGCCACTTCACTGTTGTCTGTCCAACAAAGGAAAAAAATACCCCCCCCCAAAAAAGCAGTAAGAAATTGCAATGTGTTAAGCACAACAAGATTTAAAGACCCTTCGTAACATTCCTATGATGTTGAGTCCAAACTCGATTCATTATCAGTCTGTCGTGCAATTTTTTGGGTGGAGGAACACTTTTTTATTTCTTAAAAAAAAAAAAAAAAATTATTGAAGTTACTTCATCTTTTATGTCTCTTTGTAGAGGAAAAGAAAAATACTGTATGTCTGATTCAAGAGCAGTGATTCACTCAGTTTCTGTCATAAGCCTATGCTGTATGTTTTAGCATATATGATGTAATATGAATTGAGAAAAAAGTTATTTCCTTGAGGCGATGCATTCAAATGCAACTTTTAAGATCAAAATCATTCCAATATCAGTTTTAATGAAGAACAGAGTTGTAAATATGCATTCCAGATATATAATTTTCTATTATGATGCTATTTTCTAATGTTATTGTGCTATTCCCTCTATGTCCTCAACCAGTTAACTACTTCATTCTTAAAAATTCCCTTGATTATTTACAGTGCACTGTGATTTGTTGCAAACTAACAATGAGACATAATGATCAGATATAGAATATTGACTCCACTGTTACCCAAAACATTTTCAAATGCATAGTTTTAAAGTGTTGTTTACATTTTATACTTTTCTAATTATCATGGTTTTACTGTGTACTCTTTAAGACAACCTTTAAATCTTAAATTCTGACATGAATTGATGATGTGATATAGCTGATCTGATGTCTGTGTATTGCTGGTTGTCTCCAAATGATTAAAATGGTTTAAGTCACATGTTTCTTTTGTCAAATTGTTACAGAGTTGAAGATACTCTGGTGCTTTGACATGAATTTTCCAATGTCCATCATATTAATGGCCTATAGAGTCAGTCTACATTTTAATAGCCATGTATTACTCTTCATGCCAACCAGAAGAAGAAGAGCATAAAATCCCATGTCAAGTCATGAAATTACATTACCTGCTTGTTTAGAAATGATGTAGTTGAGGAGACAGAGAAGAGCAGCTTGCTGTAGTTGAGATTTGAAGGAAACCATGTGGTGCTTCAGTCCAGCATGTCAGTCATCCACAGACAGATGAACAAAAGGTCAGAGATAGCCTCATGCAATGTTTGTTCACTATGTCTGTATCTGTTTATTTCTTATTTCTACCAGCCTAAACATTTGTGGTAGGTTACAACATTGTGTGTCTGCATGCTCATGTGAGAATGTGTTCTTCCTTGCATGTGCTCATATACCACTTCCTACAGGACTGTGTGACCATATTCCAGCTGACATGCCGTTCAGGAGCCTGGTCACTAGTGCCAGCGTTTCAAAATGACAAGGTTTATTTGTCTGTGTTTTGATATGCTCAGAGGAAACTGGGGCTGACAGCCTGAGGAGGCAGGAAGAGGGGAGCCACAACAACTTCCCCCCCGCACGACACAAAATGTCATCCTTCCCCTGGCTGCGGCACGCCCAGCCATCCTGCTGAAAAGAGCAGACATTTAAAACTTTGTGACATGTGTCACAGGCACTGCCATTGAGCCAGTGCTACTGACAGGGCTGGAATTGACAGGCCCCGAGCCACCGGAGCTGGCTGGGGGACACACCGAGTTTGGTGTGTGTCACTTCCCATCCTCGTCAGGGACGCATCCCAAGCTGCCACACCAACACAAACTGCATTATGGGTTGGGCGGGGAGTGCCACAGTGGGTTGACATATGCTTGACATGCACCTTTGTGCATGCAAGGGGATGAATGGGATGCCTGGCATCACAGACAGTAGATTAATTAAGGTATGATCCACAGATCTACCTGTAGGCGATGCCCTCCTTGACCCTCGGCTCCGTCACTGCTGTTGCTCCTTGGGAACTTCCTGGCTGAACAAATGGCACGCCACTTCATCAGAGCAGATCAGTGACATTCTGCTATAGAAGCCCTGCAGGCTGTGTGTGTGTGTGTGTGTGTGTGTGTGTGTGTGTGTGTGTGTGTGTGTGTGTGTGTGTGTGTGTGTGTGTGTGTGTGTGTGTGTGTGTGTGTGTGTGTGTGTGTGTGTGTGTGTGTGTGTGTGTGTGTTGTGTGTGTGTTGTGTGTGTATGGTTTTGTTTGTAGCAACTGAATGTCTCTCCACAGTATTAGTAGTGAATGTTAGTTGTGGCTTTTAATTTGCGTGTAGTTTCCTATAATGATAGTGGCAGTGTAAAGATAATAAAAGCAAAATACTGAACATTTGAAAACAACCAAACACAAGTTAGTTAAGTTTTGTTTCATGCAACATAATTATTAAAATTATTATATTTAGGTTTAGAATATGTACTATAGTACATCTGGACCGAAAAAGTGATAAAAATAGCAATGCCAGTATGTGTGTGCTGTTGATATATGGGTCAATGACGTGACTATGACATGTTCAGTCTAACTGCATTTTTTTCAGTTAGAAAAAGGTTTAAATTGATTTAAAAAAAATACCATATATATGTAGTACCTTTCCTTTATATGTACTCACTTTAACTTTTCAAAAACCCCAAGTTATTAGTAATTTTTTTGTTATTTAAAGTGACAAAATATCATGTGGTGCGACCAATAATACCAATAACTGTATTAAATTCAGAGTAAAATATCACTTTTAATATTAATCACTGATACAGTATGCTTAACTGAATTGTATTTTTAAATTTTTTCAATCATTTTTAAGCAATTTACAGGAAAAATAAGTCTTACATACATTTAAGAAGGCAACTGTGACATAATAGAACATAAATATGAGATTATTATTTACAAAAACTTAAAGGACATGCAAATAATTTGTTTCAAAACACTTAAATTCATTTATTTTAAGATAGATCACGGTCGCGCCACATGACTTTTTTAAGGTCAGTTCTAATTCATCGAGAGGGAAAAACACATAAAACACCTAATTTACTATTTTCATATGTATTTATGTGTACTCAACCTTTCTTAATGTTTGAATTACTGCAATAGATATTCCCATATTTATTATTTTTAAATAAATCCTTATACGTCATTGACCCATATACTGTTGTGCTCTTGCCATATAGGAACTCCCAGAAAGTGTACTTTTCAAATATTCAAGCATTTTCAGGTTTTATTTATTAGCTGTAATCTCTGATCTCTATATTACATTGGTGGCACGTCATAATTCACCTCCCCAAAAGGCACACTAGTGCGTGACTCACTGTCAAAAGAAGTAAGGACCAATCACCCTGTCACTACACATCAGTCCACAGCCTGATGACTGATTGGCATCAGCTAATGCAAATTTACAAGGAGGGCAGAGGGAGAAAAAAAAGACTTGTCTTTATGAGTGACAACCGGCCACTGATAGCAGAGCAGCAAACAGGATGGGGTGAGATTTAGATTTAACTGTCCCCTTGGATCTAAAGACCACTCTGCCCCCTCCCTCCCTCCCTCCCTCCCTCTCTCTCTGTGTCAAACATACTGTACAAACTCTTTCCCTCCCACACCTGAAGACATTTGGCTAGCACACTGCTGTCTCACTTGATCCAGAGAAGCCGATGGGTAGGAGGGAAGGTGGCTCTTATTTCCGGACCCGGTCTTAGATGAGTAACATTTGTCATTCAGGGTTGTGCTGTAGTAATTAGCTTGTCAGTGGGCACCAGGCTGAGCTGGCTCTTTCTGCTAAAAAAGATGAACAGACTGACACAGGAGCTGACAGCCAGTCGATAATGTGGCAATTAATGTCATAAATAATTCCACTGCCAATTATATCAAAATGGACTTTCACAGAGCATGGTACTGCCTTATCATTTCCTCTGATAAGGGGAACAACCGTCCTCATACCCCCCTATAATTATGGGCCTTTTTATATGGAAATACAACATGGCCTCACTCTCTCCACATGTTTATAGCACAGTATTGAAATGTAAAAAGAGAGAGACATGGACAATAAATGTAACATGCTAATGAGAGTATTGTGCCCTTTACCTTGGGTATTTCAATGGGACCGTGAGACATTTCAAATGTCATTGGCATGTATGAAAGAAAAAAAACCAACCTGATTTGGAAATGCAGATAATTATGTGAGAGAGATCGATCCAAGCTGATATTCTAAAGGTTGCAAAAGCTTAACCAACAGCGAGTATTGATCCTGACGCCCCATCACTGGGTGGGAAAAATTATATCCATTCTCTATCTTCAAGATGCAGGTCAATCAATCACAGCAGGTGAGAATACATGATAAGCTGGAATCAGCAAGGGTTCGCTGAATAGTAAATGTGCTGTTTATTGGAAGGAAATAAAAAGGGAAAAGTGGGAATTTGCTTTGAAATGCTTATTATCCGCCTCCTCGGCCTGTTTCCATAGGCTCATTTGTCTCGACAAGTGACTCAGTCACTGTGAATGGTCCCCATCAGACTGACACTAAACTCTTCCTGTGAAATGTATGAGCAAATAAAGTGAGCTCAGCACATGTAAAGCCCTCCTAATGCATTGTAAAACAGCCTTAAACACATCAGATGTATCTTCAGGACAGGAAGGTCGCTCTGATGGTAATATATGGTCTGTGCTGAGAAGTCTCAAGGTCGTGTCAGATTCGCCTACATAATGCATGATTTCCCGTTACTCTTACAGACTCCAATCATGCCTCGCAAGCCTTGAGATGAAAATTTTACTAAGTAAATCAGCCACCTTACTGGCATTTCTATTACCCCTCTGTGTGCACTGACAGATGAAAGATGAATAAAGCTAAATAATAACACATGGTAACAAATCATATTTACTACTCAGAGAGAGAAAAGCTGCAGCGGATGTAAAACCGTTAACTGGTTTTTGTTATTCTTTCATCTTGCCTGTATGGATTTTACTTCTGTCTTTTTGTTTGTTGTGTATGTGTGTGTGTGTGTGTGTGTGTGTGTGTGTGTGTGTGTGTGTGTGTGTGTGTGTGTGTGTGTGTGTGTGTGTGTGTGTGTGTGTGTGTGTGTGTGTGTGTGTGTGTGTGTGTTTGTGTGCGTGTGTGTGTTTGTGTGCGTGTGTGCTTTGTACTTTATGGAGATGAGTGTGTCACTCCACCACTTGTCACTGTCCTCTTGTTAGATTGTGTGCGTAATTATTGTGTCATTTATTGCACGAGAATTGCTTGCTTTGAATAAAGCAGTTAAATGACCCTGTTAGCATAATTAATTTAACCATCCTGAGGGGCTGCAAAGTCGCAGTCTTCTCATGAATATTAATTATTGTCAGTGTCAGTGCTAAATTTTGTACGACAACAATGCAACATGTTTTTGTTTTGTTTTTGTTTTGAAGTGATACATTGTTTGATGCAGTTTTTTTAGTGAAATATTGACTTGATTTACAATCACTTTCTCTAATTTCTCTTTCAACAATAACACATTTATGTAGAAAAAAAAAAGTAAAATGCAAAACTTCCCAATGGCTGTATGTGCTCAGATGAATATTAAAAGAGACACTTTCTATTTTACTGCTTCAGCCACATCATTAAAACAACAACTATATTCATTTGGCAGCGAACATACAATAATTATACAGAACGACATGGCAGAGGGCATGTAATGTTTGCATTTTAATGTTTGCACCCTAAGGCCCAACAGTTATACTTAACATGTCACAAAGCGTCAGCCATTGATTTTACATGCTTGACTTGAACAATCAAACATTTCAAAGGAAATTCCTGGAAATATTGGCATTTACTTGTTCTTTCTGCCAGGTCCTGAGGGTGGAAAAACTGTGTGTGTGCGTGTGTGCATTGCTTGCGTGTGTGTATCTGTGCGTGTGTGTTTATCTGACAAGTGGATGTAAACAAGAACCAGAAAAGGCCCTCAGGAGAGGGGGATGATTTTTCTCACATGGGCAATTCTGTATAACTCCATTGAGGCACAAGAAAATACTTGAACAAACAGTGTACTGTACATTGAGCCAAGTGATGTGCACCTACAAAACCAATGATATCACACTCCTTAGTGCAAGTAGCTGCTGTAATATATGTGACTGTCACTCTCTATCACTGCAAAAAGCCTGCTGGATGCAAAAATTACACCCCCCCTGAATCAGAAGGGAATCTTTCCCATGAACGTAAATGTCTTTGAACTGTAAACAATGTTCATACATTTCATATGAATACACACGTTATAGGTCCCCACAGTGGTGTGTCCTAAGGGAGGAGTGTGTTGTGTTGCATGTCAGACTCTGTGGTATTTCCTACAGCACTCTGATGCTATCTCTGGGGTCCTCCGGAGGGCAGCCTCTCAAACGGCTCGACTTGGCCTTGGCCGATGACAGTGACATACAGAAGCAGTCGATTTTTGACACACGGCTGTGACTAATGGTGAGGAAAAGGTGAGAGAGATCTGTTCTGAGGCCATGCTTAAAGACATGGAGATCCAGCCCGCCTCCCCCAGGGGTACAACGTGGCACAAATGAAACCCTTGAATCATGAATACTTTGAAGATGAGCAGCTATTTACTGCAGCCAATTCCGCTTTTATGGTTGTAATATTGGTGGTCAGTGAGAGGGAGCTCATGTTTTAAGAATGCTTTTCCTTTCTCTGTGGATAGCATGGGAAGGTAGCTTATTGACTTTCATTTGTCTTCTGTACAGTGAAGGAAACTGGTTAATATGTGAAATGATGATAAAAAAGTACATATTGAGTCAAACAAACACACAAACAAAAAACACTGAAGTTGAGGTATAGAGTGGGTTTAAAACAACATAAATTTGTTGGTGAATTATTAGATTTTTTAATGCATTATAAAACATTTGTTGAATAAAATCTTGTGTCTTGAAATTACAAAAATCTTCCCGATTAGGAAAAAGTAACATTTTTGTATAAAGACAATTTCTATGCTGGAACTTAAGTATCACTTCAATCAAAGCAGAGTTTTTCTCCCAACAAACTATACAAGTCATTTTATCATTTCAAATATGCATATGATGATTTAATGCCAATAGCACAAAATATTGATCTGCTCACTAGAGTTAGTTTTAATGTCCCTGAGCTAGAGGTTTATTGGTTGTTATGCTTCTTCTTCTTCACTGTGTGTGGGTAAGTTCAGCCGTGAACCTTTGCATTTGGGTATTAGCAATGTTTTTTTTTTCCTTCTCTCAGACAGGCTGATAGGCCTAACCTTGTCTGTCTTTCCAAACATATTGATTAGCCTGTGAGAAGAGAGAGACTGTGAGAGCGAGTGCAGAGGCTAAACTTGAAGTGATTCACTTCCTCCTAATAGCATCCCATTATTTCACAATGAATGCAAAAGTTTTATGCTGTATTCTTGTTTTTTTTTTTTTATTCTTTGATTTCTCACAAAATGGTGTAATATTGAAAATAATGTCTCTGTATTATTAGTGATATAAGTGTGGTAATTTGCAACATGGCAACACAAGCTGATTCAAGATCATGATCTTAATTTTTTTTATCAACCACCAGTTAGAAATGACAGCCATCCCCAAATGGAGTCTCCTATTGTTTATGTGTCAGGTAGAAAATCCAACCATCAGTGGTGGGCAAAGAGAGGAAGATTCACCAACTTTATCAGAAGAGGACATTCAACACAAATTACAAATGGCAGTGGCAGGCAGAAAAAAGAGAAAAAAGCCAACCCCTGTGCCTTTGTTGTTCTCCTTTAATTCTGTTAATCGCCCTCAGGTAAAGATTAGCTGCTCTTGCCAATTTAATTCAGCCTCAAATGATGCTGCTACAAGGTCACTTTTTCTTTTCTTCCTCTCTTCCTCTGTGTCTTTATTCACCCCTCTTAGCCTCTCCCCACCTCCCTCTCTTCTCCATTTCTCTTTCCTTGAGCAGGATTGAGTTGTCATGTAGTTCTAATAGGCAGCACAGGGAATCATTAGTCCACCTCGGTTCCCTGACTGATGGGTATTTCACTGCAATCATCTGAGTACTGTGCGTGTGTTTGTGTAGGTGTGTATACATGTGCGTGTGGAATGAGAGAAAGAGCAGGAGTACACACACACACACACACACACCCTCCTCGACAGACATAACCATCCCCCAATCTGCCACTGCATTGTGCGCTTGCTGCTATTGACGGAGTGTCAGAGCTGAGGGGAGATGTCTTAATCAACTTGGACACACTGGGCATTGATTTGACAAGCTGCTGTAATGACCTCCTTGTTTTCGTAAAGGATCACTGTTTATCTGGGCCACAACTGATGCGCTGAGCATGCCTCATCGTCATGGAAACTATTATCATGGCTGAATTGGGACGGGGCTCAGTCTTTGGATCTCTCTTTTTCTCTCTCTGTCTTTGTCACACACACACACACACACACACACACACACACACACACACACACACACACACACATACACACACAAACATACTGTCTCTCATATTGATATGTTTGAGGTGATGCAGTGTAACCTGATTCGTGTGTGTGTTCTCTATTACATGTGTTTGCACATGCTTGAATGTGACATTTAACACTTCAGTCATGAGTTGTAGTCATGGGTCAAAGGGAAATGCTATAATTGGTGTCAACATCTTTCACATTAATGTTATGGAAATTATTACAGACTCACTGAGAGGGCTCAATAATCCAAAGACAGTCGTTTCATTTACCTGCCTCCCAGCTCTTTGGGAAATTATTTTGAATCTCACTGATTTACTAAATGACCCATAATGACACCTAAAATGGACAGTTTATTCTCAATGAGAACTGTAGAGGGAAAAAAACATATATTTGTAGTAATTATGGGTGTAGCAATATACTAGTGTTGATGATTAAAAAAAAGTTAAAAATTAAATATTGACCACATCACACATTCAAATGTTCTATACATCTTGCAATAATATTATTAACAATAAATGGAAATAAAGCTTTTTAAGATTCTAGATTGACTAAACAATACCATTTGTATATGATTTTCCTCTTTGATGTGTCAAATCTAATCTTAAAGGTTACATGACATAGATATTTCTGTATGAATTATAACCTATTATGCAGTGCATGTTTAAGGGGATGAAGAGAAACATTATTTCAGTTTGTGTGAACAATGGTGTTATGCTCTATCCCCTGGTTCACGGCCACACGGCACACCCTGCTGCCTTGAGAAGAAGACACTGCTGAGTCGATTTGCAGGGATCTCAGGTTCAGGGTGCTGTCAGCTTCTGTCAGGCAATCAGCAACACTCAGCCTCCCCTGAATAGCCCCACACAGCAGACGGTAAATATTATTGGCATTCTGACACCCTCACGCTGCGACCAAGTGTGTAAATTTGTTAATAAGGAAACATGATGGGGCCACTGCATGCTCTTGTTGGCAATTATCCAAATAACAGGATGAGGCGCCTGTGGACAGGTGATTTAAGTCCTTAGAAGAGTGGTGGAGAGGTTTGTTTTGGCAGGGAGGAAGTGAAGAAAAGTCACAGAGGTCACATGGTAAATATTGTCCTTGTGCTATATCCATCAATACAACTCCTTATAAAATGTACATGGAGACCCTTATATGCACTGTTTGGAAAAATTGCTAAAGCCACTGTCCATAGATGAGGCACTTTAACACTTGTGGACTGAAGACACTGTCCATAGACAAGGCACTTTAACACTTGTGGGCTATTATGCATTATGTATGACAGTCATCCCTGCTATACTAAAACAAGTAAAGGTTGTCTGTGTGTCAGCTTTAAGTATGGCTGCTTGTTTACCGAAATCCACTGTCATTAGTTATTTCTATGCCTCCCTGTGAAAGTCTCAATGTGACACTGTGATAAGCCAAACAGTATTCCTCCCCTTGCATAGAGCAGGTAAGTCATTATTTTTAAAGGCATAGTATCTCCAAGTTGTAGAAGGACATGTTGATAGCGGAATAAAGTACACAATCATAAACATTTATGCCAGTATTTCTCACTGTATGATTACATTTTTATGGTTCATATTCTGGGGTAGCTTGTTTTTGCTGCCACCGCCAGAGCAATGAGACAGACCCAGAGGTGGCATTTCTCCTTTGCTTTATGGGGGGAGAGATGCCTAGAGGAGAGTCCTGCTCGGTTTTGTTCGGTAAACACACTGCCAAGCTAAATGGCTGATCAATCAATTTCAGTGGGATCGATCTGCATCAGTTCTGCCTGCATGCACACACCCGGAGCCACTTTATTGTAAATCAATCATTTTGAAAACATCTCACAGAGGGGCCCGTCCTCACTAACAAGCCATCAATTCTAGCTGCCTGTGTAGCACCCTTATCAGGCCACAAATCAACAGCCACACAAACATCTGCTCCATTTCCATCGCTTTCTCCCCCTCTGCCTCGCTGTGTCTTGTACCCCCGCTCTGTCCCCACTGCTTGTCTTGTTTTGATGGTGTGTCTGGCGAGGAGAAGAGAGGAGAGGCTGCGAATCTTCACCACACCACTTAAGATAACCCAAGGGTAATAGTGTTTGCACATTTGAGAGAGAAATGAGGACAAATGCCAGGGTGGGTCATACATTCTCCTTCTGACCGGCTGTTTGACGTTGGAGTGTGAAATTGCACACTTCAGCTGAGGAGTTTGGAGGAAGAGGGAGGGAGGGAGAGAGGAGGAGCGGGC
Organism: Scomber scombrus; assembly: GCF_963691925.1. Taxonomy (NCBI): domain Eukaryota; kingdom Metazoa; phylum Chordata; class Actinopteri; order Scombriformes; family Scombridae; genus Scomber; species Scomber scombrus. The sequence continues at coordinate 16,402,852 of NC_084981.1, read as the reverse complement.
AGGGCCCAGAGAGCTATGAGATGTCCACTGATTCCTGTTGCTAAGAGAGGAGTGGGTCGTTGTCTGAGAAGTCATCCTGCCTCATCATAACACCTCAGAATTGGTGCTGCTCATGATGTTTGAAGTATCTCAGGAGAAATCTCAATACCCTTGACACAGGCAACACATGGTTTAGTGCAGTGTATCTAGAAGCAGATTATTTTAGTTTGAAAATTGCTGTGTTAGATGTAAAGGTTAAAAATGCTTTAACATGCTTATCATCACTCAGGCTTTGATTAGACCTATAGCTCTAACAGGGCAAAGAGGATTACTTTCTTATTATATCATTTGCCTTTGGAATAACTGTATCTGTGAACCCAATCCACATTAAGATGCTGCACATCCTGATGTAATGCACAAACATGCACAGTGCTGACATGACAGCACAGCCAGATACCTGGTATGATGTCCTTTGCTCATCCGCTGTCACCGTCTCTGTGGAGATATACGAGCCAATGTGGACAGAATGTGATTCAAATTCTATTCCCGCCCATCACTGTGGATCCCCATTGATTGACAGTCTGACAGGAGAAAGTGATGGAGCAGCTAATAGCATGTCAGTAAACGTAAATCAAGACTAATGCCAGGCTCAGTGGATAAGCGGATTGGTGGCGTGACTTGGACTGCGGGGTCACCGACCCCTCCGCGGGGTGGGGATTGGTAAAATACAATATACATTCATCCAAGGCTTCCCCTGGTGATAGTCAAGGTCAGGCAGTGGGTCTATTGCAATTTTACAGTACCTTTTCTATTGTGTGTAGTCACTGTAAATTGGTAAAGTGACATGGGTCATATATGATATGGATGCAATGATTGCCCTTTAATTACATGTAGGTTGTTATTAAATATGGTGAAATAGATAGCTTTTAATTCCAGAATTCATTTACTATAAGGCATATATATATATATATATATATATATATATATATATATATATATATATATATATATATATATATATATATATATTATTATTATTATTATTATTATTTGTATATATATATATATATATATATATACATATATAATAATATACAAACATATTTTTCACAAGTTTATTTATTTATTTTTTGAATGTAGGTATTTTTATCTGTGCTCCTTTCAATGGTGCATAGCTTCAAGCATCATAGCATCCCTAAATCACTCAGGTGATGCCACATACAGTACTGTATGAACCAATCATTATTGAGTAATATTTGAATATAACTTTGATGAAAGTTGTGGGGCTGTTCGCTTGCAGTTAGCTACATTTTCCTGTTAAATTTAACAGTTTGCTATTTATGTGTTTGATGTCTCCCTTTCAAAAGGGATGTCCAACCTCATTAGAACTTTATTAAATCAATAACAAATCAATTAAAAATAATGTTTTGTTTCTAAAGTGTAATCACAATTGGTGCTGTAGTCATTAGATATTATTATTTATCAGGACTAGTCACTCAAATCACACAATCAAAACTATTCCTAAAAAGTTAAGTTTCCTTTTTAGTAATAAATCCTGTCTCTCCCTCCAGGCAAGGACACACCTGATTTCGGCATTTGTTTTATTTTTATTTACCTTTATTGAACTACAGGAATTTGCTCTTATGGATGCACTTGACTAGCTCCTAAAGAAGCTGGATACTGTATACCATTGTGCTTTATGCTTAATTACAAGCTGTGGCAATCTCAAACATCACTGTATACTCCTGCAAAGTGGCCATCTTTATATGTCTGACATGCACATTGGTTGGCTTTTAAATATAAATCTCTCCTCGGGCTGGTTCCTCCTTATCTGTGTACGTGTTAAAACCAAAATCAATGTGGCCTGCACCCTCAAGATATTCAAATTGTCAGAGTTCAATACACTGGGAGATTTTAAGTCAATTTTAAGGGATCAAGAAAGTATTACTCTTGGTATATGTGATTGCTTCTAAATTTTCACTTAAAATGTTTTAGAAAATCACACCTGTATGCATCATAACTGGATTTTTGTCCTTGTCCTTGTATTATGTATTAACTGTGTTTGTTTACTCGTTGCAGTGTGTTACTGACTTATTTGTATTGTTTGTGTTTATTTTAACAATATTTACCCTGCTTTTTTGGAGAGATTTTAATCTCAAATACACTTTTACCTGGTTAAAAAAGGACATATATCAGTATTTAATGTTATAGTTTTTATAGTTTTTTCATAAATAAAAGTATGAAAGTATTATTCAAAATTTTTAGTTAGTATTAAAAGTATTTTATATGAGGCCCTTTATAATTTTCTACTAATTATATATTATATTATTGTATTATCATTATTATTAGTGTACTGACACTTCAGCAACATTTTAACATGCATAACTACTTCATACTGATATTCATACTGTTTTTTTACTCTGTCAAACATAGTGGTGCAGAAGTATCAAGTAAAAGGTATATAGTACTTTAGTAAATGTAGACGTCACTTTCCACCACTTGTTTAACTTGAATCTGAGTATAAAAATAGATGAAAATGTGTCTTTGTTGTTGGAATAAAGAAAGAGGAGAATTTCCAGGTTTAGAACACAAATACATCCATTTTAATTTGAGAAAATACAAAAAGAAACCATGTACAATCTATGTACAAACTTTTTGTACAAGACAGTATATTTATCAGCAGATTATATTTGACAGAGTCAGGTAGATCAACTCAGCACCATCAAATAATCAATTTATCCATCTTATCTAGAACACATCCAAAACTAATTAGACTATGTCAAACTCCTGTTTGCTGTGATGACGATTTGCCAACAAATCCTATCTGTGATGCGCAAGAGAAATGTCCTGAATTCTTCCTTAACTGATAGCCAGTCAAAAAAATTAACAAAAATTGCAAGTTTTCTTAAAAAAAAAACATAAAAATTGCCGAATGCAATTTTGATGTATTATTAAGACTTGAGACCCTCCTCCCATCCCCATAAGTATTATATATTCTATTATATCTAGTACAATTCCCAGCAAATAAGTTATTATATCCATCCTTTACAGCAAAAAATAGATTAACAAAAATAATGCAACATACTGTAACAGTAACGTATGATGCATCATAGTCTTTGATTTGTTAAGTGGACAACAACACATGATGTTACAGGCATGGGCCTGATGTGCATCTTTCAGTCATCCAAATCTAACTACACTAAACAACACAATCGGATAACCTGTAACCATGCACACAGTAGAGACAATATGTGTGGTTTGATGACCAGGGCTCATATGTGTCTGCCCCAGCTTCCTGAATGCCACTTCTCGCTATAGTGGGACTTAATATGGGCCCTCCTCTTGACCTTCTGCACTGCCTGGCACTATACTGGCATGGAGGCACAAATGGCTTGGATGTTCTCCATGCCAGTACAAGACACCGTTTTCACAGTGGAAAACACTTGGACTCGGCTCGCTCAAAGTGAGCCTGTGTCCCTGAATGACTGAAGGATGCTTGCTTAACTAAACTTTTCATGGCACTTCAAAAAACACTCTAAAAAAACTTTAGAGGTATACAATGCAAAGACCTAAAAAACACCTAAAAGAGACGTATGACAAGGTATAGGAAGGAGAGACATCTCAGTGTTGTGAATAACGCCAGCCTGAATGAGTTGCACAATGATGGCTCAGGTAGAAAAAGCACAGTAATCAAGTGTAATGAAAACCACTGGTGCATTACTTTATGATATTGTGTTAATGCCAGTTTGCAGCACATGCCATTTTTACTTCTGAGCAATGCTGTGTTTAATAACCTCAAAAATACTCTGTAAACAAATAAGGAGCAGTTGTGACAGATTGTGGCAGGTAATGACAAGCTGACAAAATGGAATGTAAACCCTGTAATAACAATGTAATAAAAACAGGAAAATTAAGGATGTTCTCTCTTTTGACAACCCTTGCTGAATTGGTGCTACCTTCCATTCTTCTAGATCAAACTCCGCCTGACTTCTCCATGTGTCACATACAGTACTTGAATAGTCTCCGCATTCCTATGAGAATCCAGGATCTTTCTTTTTTCAAAATACACATTTGTCTTTTTTATTTTTTTAACATAACAATCAGTTTGTCGATTCTATGTATAATGGCTCATTGCCATTACCAAATATTTATATTTTTTAGTTCCTTATTGTTCAGGCTAGCAAGTATGCCATTAACAACCCAATTATACATACATTTTACGCACATATTTTCTGAAGAAAAAAAATTATATTTGCTACGAAGTTTGACAACGATGTAATCACAGTTCAAAAGTTCACTTCAGGACAAATGTGTATGAGGCTTCAGTATAGTTGCACCACACCCAATAGACGGACATTGAAGCTCAGATCATTCAGTTTGAGAAAGAAATGTGGCATATATAATGGGTTGAATTTACACAAACATATTTAGCACAATATTATGTTCTTTTTCATGTTTCAAATTGTTGTTGTTTTTTTTCTTAAGAAATACTTTTACAACCTTTAGAGGAGAATCGCTGCAATAAACAGACAGTGTCTCCCTGGCATATTAGAAATCATATTTAGTGGAAATCACTAGCACACTGTGCTGTAGTGTACACACTCTTCCTTCACACTGGGGACCTAATTTAGGTCAAACACATCTAATGAAGGTCATTCAGTTCTGGCCTGCACACAGAGGGAGCGACTCTATGATCTTCTAATTATTATCAACACTCTGATCTGCTCTCCATCTAAATACAACATTTACCCCCCCAATACATAACTCCTTTACCTTTCTGTCTGCATGTTTACAGCTAGGGATGCTTAGTAGCAGACACATTATTAATCATAGACACGGCTCATCTGTCCAACCAAGAGAGGCTTCAGATGAGCCTAAATTTATTTCTACAAGCACTCAACAGAGCCGAGCTGCCAGGCTGAAGATGGTAGCTTTACAACGCAAGCTAGTCTAAGTTTTATTAGCTCCAGAGTGATGCAGTTTGTTAAAAGAGGGAGCATGGGAATAAAAAAATAATATTTTGTTTTAGTATGGTGTGAAACAAATGGTGATGTAGTCAAACACGAAATCCTTTGATATGTAGTTGTAATTAAAGATACTGATTGAGTTTTTTCTTTATATCCTATACTGTAATGCTTCTCACTTGGTTCCTGTCTATAAAAATAAGTACAAATTGATTATGCTTATGGATACAAAATAAAATGTTCATATGTATAAATCCAAATACACATTTGTATTGTTTTAGGAGTACGAGGCTACCTCCTTATTCCTTCATCCCTATCACAGCTGGATTTGGATCTATCAGTGGCAAACCATGTGTAAAATACACTCTTATGTCACACACAGGCTAGCACAAAGCACACATGTGTCCTTATTAGCAGTCTGTGGCACTGTTGCATTACTTCCCAACTATGTTTGAGCATTTCCCCATGTTATGAGACTGAGCGCAGCAGCTTAACTCCTGAGAGTTTTGAGGCGTGTGACATCTGGATTGGCAACAGAGAACATCCAAGCTCTTTATTGCCTCTGTGCCAACCCTGTGCCAGGCAGTTGCTCTGATCAAAGGAGGACCCATTTATGCCCACTTTTATGCAATATGTGGCATTTCTTTCCTCAGGCATGAGTTTTTTTGTAACAGACAAAACATTCAAATAATACACCACTCTTCTTTGTGATCCCAATTCTGCCGCAGACATAACGGCAAAGTATTAACGGCGGGCACGCAGCTGCTGCTGATATTATCTCGGCTCAATCATAGTTGGGGATTTTGGTTTGCTTTTTTAATGGAAGATAATATTTTTGTTGGTAGATCCAAACCCTTCAAACTATTCTACTATTTTTCTACCATGAGTTATTTTTTTAGAACTAAGATCCCACATGCTGTTCCTTCAAAGGTGCACCATCACATACAAGCCGATGGGGGGATGACGGCACTGATCAGCGCAACACCAGAAGGACGAGTGGTTGCGACTGCGACCGACACACAGACAGACACACAGACACACACACACACACACACACACACACACACACACACACACACACACACACAGAGTGTCCTGAACGCATGAGGGACAGGGTAGGCCGTTTTTCGTCCTTCTCATGTATTCAGGTTGATCAACCGCACTGCATCTGTTATAGAGGGGGCTCAGGCACATATCATGCGATAGGAGCTTGAAACACAGTCACAGGCGTCATGATCTGTCGTATCAGCAGGAGACATGTAGGTACAGGGTTCTCTTTCAGCCAGCATACACAAACGCTGCACCATTCTCTGAGTGTTAGACTACTGTTTTGCAAGATGACTTTGTACTGCAGGACTGGAATGCTCTCACTCAACATGACGAGTCAACGGTGAAGTAGCAAACCTTAAGCAATGACATGATGTATAACAACCTAAAAGCAAGATTAGTATGCCTCCAAAGCCAAGCAGCCCTCCCTCCCTTCCTTCCTTCATCTTCTCAGAGACATTTTACTGGGGGAGGGGTCTGACGGTTTCCAGTTGTTCTGCCGAAAGTAACTTGTTCAGTTTTAGTGCAAATAGAACAGAAGCAGACAGGAGATATGGAGTCGATGATCCCAGCTGGTTTGATGTGACGCATCTGGGTAAATCTTTGGGAGATGATATGATTGCTGCAACCCTCATCCTCCAATAACCAGTCACCAAAGCCATGGAGTCTGGTCACACGAAGAGATGAACTATTGCAAATTACAGGAAGTACGCTTTTTTTTTTTGTCAACTCTTAAAATAATTCCAAAAAGTGCTAGGGGAGAGGGGCTGTACAATCCTTATTTGATTGTCATTATGTACATCTCTATGGATACATTAATAAATAAAACAATGTCCAAGAGCATGGAAGTAACGTTAACGGTATACACATAGGAGGTCCCTTCCAGTTTGGGTTCCTGTCCAACTCTCAATTAGAAGAATGAGTGGAGAGAAATGTGTCAGTCTTCAACACCCCCATCATCTTCATCATCATCATCATCATCATCATCATCATCATCAATATCATCAATATCATCACTCCTCCTATGGTGATGTCTTCCCCATATCTTTTGAAAGAGCACACAGATGTCTGGTGAGTCAGCAAGTAAACCTGGTGTTCAGCATTCGTCTTCAACTTCTCTGATTGGTGGAATCAGACTACTAGTGGATTTGTATTGGTTGACTTGGTTGGCCATGTGAGTGCTCATGGGCTTGATCTGAATGTTCCGTGGGTAGGCATTTTCCGGTTCATCTGTAAACCATTTCTTTTCTGAAGGCGAGAGAGGAAGAAGAAAAAGCAGAGTTAGTTGGAAAAAGTGCGTCACATGGGACTGTTTACAACCATACTGCCTCAGTTTAAGTGATTGATTTGCATGGCATTCTTTGTGATTAGCATCAAACCGTGAGGTCCAGTTTAGGTTTGTGTTTTGGTGCACTGAGCCAATTTGAAGTGTTCACGGTGGCATTGTTTATCTCAAGTACAGCTGTGAAATAATCTATCTGAATCCTAATGTACCATGTAACAAAGAATTTCCATTAAAAAAATATATATATACATATATATATATATATATATATATATATATATATATATATATATATATATATATATATATATATATATATATCCATTTTAGACAGATCATAAAGTAAGTTCAAGGTTGGTTCACCCAAATTATAAAACATTTATCACTTTCTTCTGATATCTAGCCACAAACACAGTTTTGGTCTCATTCCCAGGTTTTGAGATATCCATTTGAGAGAGATTTATGCTTCCACCTCAATACAATGAAGGAGAATTAAACTGAGTTTATGGGGTTCGCAGCATTTACAAATTACATTTGATAATACAGTGTCACCAATTTTTGGAGGAATTTTTATCTACCAAAGAAAGAGTTCCTAAAAATATAAGTTTAAAAATGTGTTGTTGAGTTTTTAATTTAAATCATGCAAATATATTCCTGTTGAGCCTAAGAATATACAAATACAGACCTGGAAATGTGCATGACAAATCCTCTTTAAAGCATGTTTTTTGTGGATTATCAAGACTAAAGGTGTGTTCAGAAAGAATGTAAAGCTAATTATAGATGCATTGTGGTTGCATAAAAAGTCAATGCATGTGATCAGTTGCAGGGTTGCCTGAGGCAAAATGCATTTGTGCAATTAGACATAATGTATGTTTATCCCAATGCTTTATGACTCCAATTCATACACGTGTGGAGACCAAGGAAAAAGTAGGAAAATAACTGGAAAAGCTTGACTCTCTGGTGAGTTCACACCAGTCAATGAATACACTTCTAACAACCAACATCTGTACAATCAGTACATTAGCTGTTTGAGGCAAATAATCACAGAGCATGAAACACTGCACTTTTGCATTCTGTCTGAACATGAAAAGGAAGGTTGCTGCTGATTTAAAAACAAAAAAAAATCAATTTCCCCCACAGATTGAATTCTGTTAATTTGGGTGGCAACAGACATCTCTAAAACTGGTATATCAAAACCTGGGTAACTATATGCATGGCTAGACGCCACTATTGTTTTTTTTCTCTTTTTTTTAGTTAGGTTATTGGCACCTCATTACTAATAAAATATCCTAAACACTCACATGTCATAGTAAGTCTTACTTTCATGGTGGCAGTCATTATGTGAAAGAAGACATTTTAAGTGTGTCATTTTGGAGAGACTCTTTTCATGTGTAAGTAGGCTATGAGAGCACTGTTTCTGAGCACGGTGTGAGGAAAGGGAAGAGCGTATACCAGCTGTCAGAAGTTTGTAAACTCTCTCCCAGCACTTCACAGGCATCTGCAATGCCATTCAACATGTCACTTCCTTTTGGGTGAAGTTGTAATATCAAATTTTAACTTTGCTATGTGGAGCAAACCTGTGTGTGTGTGTGCGTGTGTGTGTGTGTGTGTGTGTTGTACATGAACATGAACATGAACATGTAGGCTTGCAAGTGTGGAGATTCATTTGTGTAGGCCTGAGTGTGTGTATGTGTGTGTGTGTGTGTGTGTGTGTGTGTGTGTGTGTGTGTGCGTACGTGCGTGCATGCGTGCATATGTCAGCAAGCTTAAGGCTGCGGGGCCATGTGTTACAGCAAAGGCATTTGATGTGTAGAATTGTGCCTGAGGTGAAGCAAGATGTCTGCCATCTCTCTCTGCTGCTGATACGGTGAACTTAGTGTTGTCGCCTCAAACCACCATATCAGGCGCACAGGGTTACAAGGAGGAAACTCACAGACTCATATCCCCCTCCAATTTGGACTTTAAATTGGTCACACCACCCACTTTCTTGGTGTGACCGATGGCACAGGGCTGGACACACTTTCTTAAAGTTCTGTGAAAAAGTAAGCAATTTGGCTGCATCAGGGGGATTTGAATCAGTCTGACCTAGATGTGAACTATGATCTAGGTTTGTAAAGTCGGGCAACATGTCGTTACCCTGTGATTTATGCTGATGCTGGTACAATAACAACATACTGTACTCAATGACAGCAAATATTAACTCTAAAAATCTGCTACAGTCATCTGACAGTATTCAATAGGAGGGAAGATGCGCAAACACACAGACCTCTCACACAATGCAAACCATCTCAAGTTGAAATAAATCATAAAAAGGCATGATAAATGACAGAAAGAAACAATGGAGAAAAGGATTTGTCTGGAGGAAAAGAAAACTCATATCATCAAGTGAGGTAAAGGCACAAAGAAAGAAGGGTTTTCGTCTCAACCTCATGCAATGCGGAGATGGTCCTGATCATGGCAGGGAGGAGGCAGGAGCAGCAGCAGACATTTTGCTTTTCAGATGAAAGCAAAACTTAAACTGAGGCATGGTTTACTTCATATCTGAAGAACAGAATAAATAAAAACAAACTCCACTCATCATAACAATATCCACAGAGGACATAGTTATGACTGGAACCCCAAGTAAGGTTGCTAAGTCATGCAGAATCGTTAACTTGCATACCTTGGCCCATTCTATTCATCCTTGTTGCACTTCAGAAAGAGAGGTAAGTAATCTACTGTAAGTAAGTAGTATTTACAGTCTACAAGGCAAATACACAACTGACAAATGACTACCAGCCCAACTAAAGCTTCTTACAGCAGTATTTCGGCTACATTATATCATACATCTTAGATTTAAGATGTATTGAGGGCTTTTCATTTATCATTTAGTAAATCTTCAAGAAAGAGTACAATCGTAACCAATCTGCATGCTTTTAGAATATGTCACAATTTCTTTTCTTTTTTTACTGTATTCTCCCAAATGAAAATTTAAATTGAAAGGGTATATTTTGGAGGGAGAGTGTATAACATGTAGGTGAAAATATTGCACCAAATTTAAAATAATCTTAAAGTTGTAATAACAAACAAAACCGGAAATAAGAACCTGCTAAAGAGGGCTACCAACATGGACATGCAGTAAAGCAGTACAGAGGCAACAAAATATCAACACTGCTAATGGGGGATGATCTTATGAGTAACAGTGTATCAGTAATGTTGCTCTATAATTTATATTAACTAATGATAATACAGCTACAGTAAGTAAATCACAATACATTATATCCATGATCGAGGCGTACTGATCATGTTTGTTAAATGTGCACAAATATGCAACAAATATTCAACAAACAATTATTTACTTCACAAATATAAGAGTTAGACACAAAACATCTAATATATTAAGACAGATACAACAGGTAGACAACATACTGAATGTGTGTGTTGTATTATGTCATGTCATTTAGCTGTGTTTGAGTCCTTTACTGTAAACTTGTTTCTAACCACAAAGGCAAACAAGTGGTTTTTAATGTTTACAATGCCACATAGTCTTTAACTATAACAAATGTGCCCGGCTTTCCGCAGAGTGAGTTCAGTAAATTTGTTAATGTCATGTAGTGATTGCTGTGATGTGAGAGTGAAGACCACATGCAGATGATTATGGAGGAAAAAAGCACAAACACTAGGCATGGACGCAGAGCACAAATCACAAACAAAACACAAATCCCACAATATACAATACTCATCAGTGCATGTCTCACCACAGTCTGCACACACACACACACACACACACACACACACACACACACACACACACACACACACACACACACACACACACACACACACACACACACACACACATACAGACAGACGGACACACACACTCACACACATCTATAGAATACAGGTATAAAACACTTAGCATGCAGGCTAAAACTCTATGTGAGTGCACATACTTCTGCTTGTCGCGGGCCTCCCGGGTCTTACTACTACGGTTCTGCCGGTTGGAGGGTGGGATTGAATGAACGGAGGAGCTCTTTTTGCTGGAGGAATGAGAGGAGTGGGAAGAGTGGGACAAGCTTGTTCGGGACTGGCCCGCATTGTGGTCAAACTGCATGAGGCAGAAGATCAGGTCTGTGGGCACCAGCTCAAACTCATAAGGTGGGTTTGTGATCACGTATCTGCCCAGAAAACAAAAGTAACAGAGGATTAAACTTTTGCAATTGAATATTTGAATATTTCTGTACAAATAAAGAGAATGTTGACAATGAAGAACAATATAAAAACCATTGCATTTACATATGAATTATAACATACTTTAAAAACATACTTAACAAGAAGTAATTCTATGTTGTGAATCAAATGCAATTTATATTATTATATGAATTTATATCATGAGTTAAATCAGACATTTTATTACAATAAAAAAACATTTCATAATGTTCAAAACTAAGCAAAAGCAGCTATACCGTTTTGTACATGGGCTTGGTACACTCATATGAGCGTCTCTTAATCTGTAGATTCCAAAACACAGCATGTTGTATGTCTTCAGTGCTTTACAGAATAAATCCCCGTAGCAGCCGCCATCCTGATGAACAACAGAACAAAGACACCATCCGTGTGTGTTAGGTCAGCCTAATGATATGGTTCAGAGGCATTAAATGAAATTCTTTGTAAAGTTGTGGCGCAAATTCAGTGTTCTGCATTACAGAGGATATTCTGCTTGCGAGTGAATACCAGCTGTTGGCAACGGGGACTGTAGCAATCAGCAATGCTTTAAAATTATGCCATAATTAATTCAAGAGAAGAGCAAATTACTTCAATATTGGAAGTTCTTCATAACAATGACAAAAACCTGTGAAAACAAGGTTGGAACGAATTAAACTTGGAATTTCCTTGGTGGTGTTCATTGTTCTCTCCAAAGCCCTCCACCCACTAAGGCCTGCTTTGCGTGATCACTGTTCTTCACATCGGATTAAGGACCGTGAGGAGCGGAGGCGGCCAGATGTGTGCTGCTGGGTAGTGCCAAAATGTGTCATCTCTGCTTAAACAATCACTTACCCCCAAGTCGGCAAATGGCCCATCGTAGAGGGCTAGCTGGGCGACACGACACCTGTCTCTGTTGGCTAGTGTCTGCGGTGTGCTGTAGCCTCCTCTGAGAGCGTTCTCTTCAGCCAACAGAGCCTCCAGCTCTGGTGTGGCTCCCCCTGTGACCAGCGTCCGAATCAGCGTGAGGATGTTGTCGTTGAAGTATGTCTGGAGAGAAGAGAGTAGATAACTGTAAGCAGATGCCATTAGAATCACGAGCACAGAGGTGGCAGATGTGGGAAAAGGGTTGAGTTCCTGTTATTTAGACCCTCAGCCTGTCTTTTCACATAGAACTAACTGGGAGGAGAGGAAGCAGATCTGTAGATTACAGAGGACTTTCTGTCTGGCGCACTATGACGTTATAGTTTCAATGAATTTAAAGGTTTGGTTCATGAACAAAACAAAACAAAACAAAAAAAACCTCTGGTGGTATTTAGGCGTGCACATAGTTTTGGATTTATTGGCTTGGGTTTTTACATCTGTCTTATTGCTTTAGATATCTTATGTGTGGCAGCATATCTTTCCAGACTCAATATCCCTGTTACTCTGGATTATCCACAGATGTGACTGTGTCCAGTTGTCACTAGAACTACTTTCTACAGTAGAAATACTTTCTATGAAATGTGCTGACAGCATTTTATGTATTTATTTTTATTATTTATTTTATTTTATTTTATCCAATATAACATAGGCATCGTTTTTTACACAAATTGTATTTTATTGGGTTTAAGATAAAATGTAAAAGAAGATATCTAAAAACTTTTAGGAAAAAAAACAAATCTATCTGAAATACAGTATGTGCTTTTAAATTTAGGTGATATGGTCCTTTTAGTTATTCTCTGCAAACATAATATTATTAGCTTAAACATTATGTCATATGTCAAATTTGAAATAGGCATAGCCAAATAACACTTGATGATCAAATGTCAGATCAGCACTTTAAATAAAACAGATACAATACAACACTATTCTAACCTCTTTGAACACTGTTCTACACACTATGTCTTTTTTTCCCCTTCTGAAACAGCGTTTTGACTGTGCTCTTAGAGTGTCAGGTTCTCTTGTCCTTCAAGCCGATCAGGACCTGTTTTTGCCACGTGTGAAGACAGCCGATGTCACTCAGCCGCCGGGCCAGAGTGGCAGCTCCTCTCTCCGGGCCTCCGACAGGCCTGCAGAGCCTCATGATGGATGAGCACTGTCCATTAGCTAGCTTCACCTCTGACCAGTGCCAGACTACAGCTGACGCCTGCTCTACTCCCTGCTCAACTCAGCTCTGCACACCCCTCTAACCCCTCACTCAACGAGAGGGCTGCTGGAATTAAGCCATCACAGCACCAAAGGGAAAAAATACAGTTTGTCATGAGAGGGGGGGGGGGGGGGGGGGGTGTAGAAGGGGATTTTCTTCCCCTGCCTCCTCCTTTATCTTATCTTTGGTGCAGCAGTGACATTGTCAAAAGATGAAAGACTATTTCTTTGGCCTGTTACAGTCAAGCTTGTGTCATCGCCACTACGCTAAACTTCAACACTTACTTTGTTTAAAGACCCAATAAGGCTCTTGAAAGTTGAATTCATAATACTTAAGGTGAGAGTGACAATCAACAATTCTCCTTTTGATGTCAGTGCAGCTGGCAGACAAGTCTGATCAATGTACTGAACCATTTCATTTACCAACTTCAACCTACTTGAAATGGCAAATCTCCATCTATTGAAACTTATCACTATACATATGTCATTTTTCCCTACTGAGAGAACATTTTCTGATTTACACCAACTGCAAAGTCTATACTGTTTATGTATGCTTAATTTAAAAATCATGCTTTGTCTTCTTAGGAGATAATGTACCATTTGAAGTATCTGATTGAATGTGAAATATATGAGTAATATATATATATATGATATATCTGTGGTCATGGCCACCAAAGAAGCAAAATAATTCTTTGCATTCTGGGTTAATGCCTTCTAAAGTTTTCTCAGGTCCATCTTTCAAGTCTGACTCACCAAGTTTCTTACCTCTTTCCCTCACCCAACAGTTTTACCACTGCAATAACATGCAATCATTACCCAGTGGGCAGATCATCCCCATGTAGTTTTTGTGAAATGTTCTCCTTTTGAAATACAGACCATTACTGTGTACAAACTCAAAATAATCAGAAAATCTAAATTATAAAACATGTTGGAAAATGTGAAATGTGAAAAAGTGATAATCGGTTTTGGAAAACAGTCCAACAGCGTGTTTGAAGACTCACCGCGCTCATCAGGGAGTCGAGTACACTGACAGCGAAGGCAGTGCCGCAGGCGAAGGGCTGAGTGAGGTACAGCTCTGTGTCTGGGTCGTCATCATCATCTTGGTCCAGGAACTGAACGTTTGAGTCGTTCACTGAGAGAAAGGAAACACAGCTGAGTTAGAGACGGGCACTGTGCGGAAGACTGAGTCAAACACAGACACCAACACACCTGAGAGTTCAGAAATTAAAAACGATTTAAGATTTGTGTTTTTAATTTACAATTAAAAGATTTTGAGATGCCATGCTAATGCAACAGATAAGTCTCAGGTATACAGGTATCAATCAAAGGCGTGCGCTTATAATATAATGTATAATTAGATGTACATTATATTTTGCTTCTTTATTTTATAATCTTACAGTCACACTTATTTTTAACCACAAGATTAAACACAAACTTTATTTGCTCTCCAAACAATTGACATGATCTTGACTGGCACTCAAATACTGTACGTTTAAAATACAGTAAATATGTTCTCTGTAATTTGCTATCTTGCTATCCATGCATTTTATAATTGTTTGGAAGTTGAAAAAAAAGGTTAACTTATTGAAAAAGCTTTTTTTTAGCACTTTGAATATTGAATCTACAGTGTATCACATGCACAGTTCAACAAACCACAATTTAAGGAGAAAATATTGAAACACATTATGCATACACAGTGATAACCATTGCAGAAGTCCCCAATTACAAATCAGTTATATATTTGTTCTCCATTAGTGCCTCAGTAGCCACTGTATCTTGAACTTAAATGACTGCAATACAAAACTACATATACAATATACTGTATATACTGTAACACACAAACAGATTCTCAGTCAAGACACAGTGACCAGTCTGTGGACTGTGTAGCTTGAATACAGAAAACAATATGAATATTTTCTAAGACATCATATGGATAATTCTTAATGTCTATGTTAAAACATTCTTAATGTATCAGTTGAATACGGTAAAAAGTGAGACTTCAACAATGGCTACTATAACATTAGAAATACATGCACTTATATTGTCATGCTATGTTTTTCTTGATAAATGTGTTTGTCACATCATCACTTTTAGAGATATACATCTCAAATATTTACCTGTGCCCTGAAAGCCAAATTAATGCCGATAACAGCACACTTTTTTTTTAAAATCTCAAGATTAATGACAGAAATAAAAAATGAACTAAAATGGCAAAGTAAGAACCCTGAAATAACAAGATTATTTTTTTTCACGTGTAAAGCATAATTGGTTGAACAAAATAAAAACAACAATATATTTAGTGCTTCAGCTAAATCCTCTCTATAGTGCCTGTCTTTTTCCTCAGATTGTATTTCTAGCAGAAGTGGGCAGTGAGAGGTCTAAGAGCCAGCGTAACTTGAAAAACGAGCATCACACAAGTTTTTGTTTGACTCCTACGATATCTGTGCTTCAGAGCTACAGTCTGGAGGAGAAAAAAGAAACTGGAAAATAGATTTAAAAAATAAATAAACAGCTTAAAAGATGGTTTGATCTTGAGTTTTTTTGTTTTTGAAATCTGATTTCTTCCCAGGCTTCCTGTGTGCTGTGGAACAAAAATGTCAGTCAAAGAGACAAGGGGCTGATGCAAACGGGCGTGGGCCAAAGGAGTGGATTGGAGGGGTGGGGGTGGGGGGTGGATATGCGCGTGTGTGAGTGTGTGTGGAGGAGGAGGAGGACTAGGGGGGTGAGGGGCAGGAGGGGTACAGCTATGAAAACAGCCACAAGGACAGACTGAGCATGATCAAAGGCCTAGTGATGCTCTGAAAATGCAACTGGAGAAAAAAAAAAAAAAACAACCCCAAAAAGAAGAAAAAAAATCATTAAAAAGGGGCCAAAACAAGACAGTCAATTTCAACCAGAATGAAGAATAAAAATGTGTTCAAAGTGAAGCCATGGGAGCAGTGAGGGCCTTGACTGCAGCCAGATAAATCAAGACAAGCTGATGAGGAGCAGAGCGGCGGAGCGAAGGAACGAACAGCAGCAGAGGACAAAGGCTCAGCTTACCCAGCTCTGTTATCATTTGTATGTTGGTTCCACTTTTTTTTTCCTGACTGAGTGAAACCAATGGCAGTAGTTTGCCAGGTTTAGCTAATGGTGATGAGACAGTGCAGAGAGGGGGAGAGATGGTGTCGTTATTGAAACAGTTTCAAAGACTGCAAGAAAGGCATTTTCGCTCTCTCAGACTACTCGTGTCATCTGTGGAATTACTCTAAGACATTCATGGTTGTCCGGTATCAAAAAGTAAAGCACCCTGGATTAGAGTGCACTGTAGATACAAAGCCAGAGCTGTCGAACGGCTATACCACCACAGCAACAATAAATTCTTTCATGGTAAGACAGTGAAAGGGATAAACAAGGTCTTATCCATAAACACACCTACTTCACACGCCGCACCACAAAATTGATCATGCAACTCAGATGAGGCGTGTTTTTATGTTTCAACTTGACTTTAATCTGCTCCTGGCACTGTAAACTGAACATATGACAATGTAATTACATTCTATGGTTCCAGTGAGACATGCAGCCACTCTCTCCTCTGTGTACTCCTTCCTTTCCTGAAGAACAATGTTATCACATCTTGTGTTGCGGTAGCTGGGAAATTCGTTAGCTCAGAGCAAGCAGAGGAACAACAGCGGAGCTTCTAGCAGGGTGAATTTTGAGTCCTGGGCAGAAACCTACGACTCCAACATGGATAGCATCTAGTTTTGATGATTACGTATGCGGTCAGTAGTCTAATGGGAGAGCCCCTCCGTAGGTAATGGCTGGCCCGGTTACAAGTAACATTAGGTAGCTCCTTTCTCTTTCTGGCCTTTTCTTAGCTGGCCTCATGCTCCATTGCTCCCTAATTGGGTCAAGGGAGACAGAGTAGCCAGTCTCTGGTGCTTTAGAAGGCCCCTCAGAGATCTGAAAGTTTCATGAGTCCCCACCACCAGTGGGAATACAGCCACTGCCATTGTTATTAATAAATGGACCCATTTTGCAACCAAGGCAGTTTTTTTTCCTTCTACCTTTTCACTCTCTTGCCTTTTTTCCCCTCTCTCACCCTCTCCATCAGGCTGAGTTTCTCTTGTGCATTAGTGTTATAGTCCTGAAAATGCCTGTCTGACATCCTCAAGTTACACCAGTCCACATTGTCTGAAGAGCAAAGACATGTTCCAGTCCCCACAAGCTAACATTATCGTCACTTGACAAAAGCTAGTCAGATCCAATAATTCACAGTTGGGTCGAGTTGGGCAAAGCTTATAACACCATGAAGGTGAACAAAAATTCCACATGACACATTCCTAAGTCCATTTGACCTCGAATGAGTTGGAACTTTTGGTAGCAGCATGATGTTCAAGTCTTTGATATCAGCTCTATGTGCCTATGTCTGCAAATGAATAATGAGTTGATCTGGGTATGGCATGCAATGTTTGCATTCAAGGTGGGTATAAACAGTTTTACCTAGCTCTGTGATGATGGGGATGTTGGATCCGGTAGTGACGGAAGCCTGCCGCACGAAGCCATGTACTGGACTGCTGTCTGGAGATGACCTGTCCATTCCAGGAGGCGTGAAACCTGAACACCACAGAAAATACAGACAAAATGCATTTATTTTCCATTATTATCTAGGGAAAGAAAAATACAGTCCAAGCAAAGTTTTTTAAGTGGTCCTACTAAAAAAGATATCATAAGCAGGCCATGACCTTGATCTCTGTATCAATGCCATTACTGTATACATAGTGCATGTCAGCTCAGTCAGCAAGAAGTTGTTAATGTGCGCTTTCTGTGTCATTCAAATGTGTGGATTGACAGAAAAAAGGAAGTGGTGGAAGAAGGAGGAGGACGATAAGTGAACAAGCCGCCTGCCTAAAAACTGCAACATGGATACTTTGCTTTTAGGGGTCAGCGAAGACATATTTAGCATTCACATCCCTCCATCAACGGGCAGACATAAATTTTATATGTTGTTCATTTTGTTACGATAAAATTGGTGAAGTGGATCCGGAAAACCTTTTATCAGAAATGGCGTGGCTCAGAACCATGAAATACAAGTGCAAGTGACAAGAGTATGAATTCACATGACTTCACATTTTTGCATTTCCTCAAAGTGACAAGTAAACACCTTAAATCTGTAATGCTATATGCATAATGCATCAACTGTGTTTTGACATCCATCATTTAGTGCTGACTACAGCAAAATGCCAGCTTATAGTGCCACCACCAAGGAAACATAATGCAGGGAATATATTCAGGTCACAAAGTTTTTAAAGGATTGCAGATTCTCTATGTGTGTGTGTGCCTGTGTGCGTATGTATGTGCCTTCCCTGTCAAGAAACTCAATGAGCTGCTTACATTACAAAAGAGATCTTCTAGCCCTTTGCAACAGAAAACAAACCCAAATAGTTGAGTACACAGCGGGAAGCACACACTGAACCACAACTCTTGTTATACCAATTATTGAACTTGGGAATAGCAAAGGTTTGACACTCCGAGTCACCCAGAGAGCACAGGCTTAGACAGTGCGAACATCATTTTGTCGATGTCCATAAAAGATGATGTTTACCCCTCTGGAGAGTGACACTACGTTTTTGAATATTGCCTCTAAACACTGCTCTTACTGTATCATAGTGAACATGAAGACCGTACGCAGATGTAGAAAAACGGCTTCCGTTCTGCGCACTGTGTAGAGCAGAAAGTGATTGTTGGTGGAAACAGGAATACATGAAGCCTGCTGCTGAGCTGCTTTCAAAATCTGTTACAGGATACCAACAGCTCAAAAGTTGAGTTTTTGAGTTCCAAACAGAGAGCTGTAGGTCTTTCTAAGACAGAACCAGAGCAAAACAAAACTTGAAGAGTTTAAATGCGTTTATTTTGCTGATCCTAATCCTCTAAAAGTGATTTAATGCAATGATTTAATTCCAACATGAATCATTACCTTCTATGACTCAAACAATATTCATGTATCTCTTTATAAAATTAAACCTTAAGTCATTGGGCAAACATGCTGACATTTTTTCTGCTTGAATCCTTTTAATAAAAAAAAGTTGAATTACTAGTTGTTTTCGTATTGGATTTCATAATCAGTATAAACTGTAACATTTTGGAAACTAACTCATCATTTACTGCCCCAAACAGACAAGCCAGCGTTCACATCACACAATGTCTCTCCTTTTGGCTGTCTGCTGCTACTGTGAGGCTGTAACTTCATCTGTTCAGCTGCATTGTGCAATAGACAAGAGAGATCTGGGTTACATACCCCCTTATCCCTGTAGCCCCCCGGGCACAGCTATGCTCTGTGGTTGACTACATGCTACAGCAGCCGTGAGAAGCTCTCCCCCAGGAAAGCGCATGTTTACTTATTCATTTGCACCTACTTGTTTTAAATTCCACAGACAGTGTCTGAATGGAAGCATCGCTTAAAGGAAGGAATCCCCAAAGCAATACCTATGATACAATAGCAGTGTCTGGGCATGTGCATGTTTTTCCTGGTGTATGCATGATTGCATGTCACTGTGGTGTGTGTGTGTTCTCTAAAGTGAAGTATTTATCACTGAAATGGGTGGTTGATGTAAGACCCAATCATTGATGACAATAGGCTCCATCCATCGACCCTGGGAGACGATATAGGCTAGTGGGTTTCCATATTGAGGTGACTTTCTGTTAGTACTGCTCCCCAGAGTGGCGTGCTCTTAGATTTACCTCTGCTTATTGTTCCTCAGTGGCACTACTATCGACAGCATATCATTCACTCAAGGCTGGAAAAATAACAGCATTGACATTCTCCTAAAACATGTGGAAGTGCTCTGCACTAAAAAATAATTGCATCTTGGACCTTCAACTTTGATTTGTATTTACAACAGTCACTGTGGTGGCACTAAATAGTACTGAGCTCAAGGCATGTCATGGCTTTCAGGCTAATCATAAACCGAAGATTACCTGTCTGTGAATGTGCGAGTATAGATTGCACTGACATTGTTGTCTGTGTGTCTGTTTTGTGGGCAAACACCTTCGCGTTTGAATGAGTGTGCATGCGAGAATCGCTGTTTTGTTGTGACTAATGAGGAGCAGCTGAATTGGCCTGCCTGGTGATTTGTACTAGCTGCTTAATGATGATGAGGCCTGATGGGATGCCAGGTTTGTGTGTTTGTCTGCAAACATCAACAATCTGTTTCAGATGATCTGCCAGACACCAGATCAGGGGGAACAACATCAAATGACACAGTCGTGTTGATTACATCATTAAAAAGTATTATCAAGGAGGTTTAGCAGCATGTAATTACCAGGGACAAGACTGAAATCATCAGAAAATTACGTGAAGTAAACACTCTTTAAAGGTTTGATGAAGCCATCACCACAATGTTTTGTGTGCACACGTCTTAAGGAGTTACAGTTAAGTCAGTTTATAGATGCCATTCACAACAAACTTGCAGAGTATTATAATAAAGAGCACTTTGCAGACTTTGTGCTTTACAAACTGTATTAATCCCTCCTATGTGGCCTTCTCATTTTCCCTCCAATCTTTTCCTCTCTTCACTGACTTCCCTCACTGCTACAACTTGTCTCCTTTGGGCAACAGTGCACATGGAGTCTAATAGGACGCTCCTTACCTTGGGAATTAGCCTGTAAGACCCCAATGCTGTCATCAAACTGCATAGACTTGATGTTGAGTGATGCCAAGATGCATTCCTTATCCTGCAGTGAGGCATCTTCGATATTGTTCTGATTGGCTGACAGTATTACGCACATGTCGCAGAGGTTGATGTTGACAGCCCTTAAATCTGCCCGACTTAATGGTGTACCCTTAAGGGTGAGGAGAACAGAGAGAGAAAGAGCAAGACAGGGAGAGAGAAAGCAAAGAACAGACAGACATGGGGGAGAGAAAAACAAATTTAAGAAGTGAGCGGAGTGGAGCTTTGGGAAATTAGTTAACAAGTATTCTTGTTTTGAGGCAATGACATTCCACTGATGTAACTGGGCATCGGCAAATCAGAGACATGGACTAATCTAAAGGCTAGCCTGCGCTAAGGGCTGTGTTTGGGATTCTCCTCTGATCATCAGTCAAGCCAGGCCTAACAAGCTCTAAGGCAGCAAGCCACGCCATCTGTGATGGGTGCTGCAGCTGCAGCACACATAAAGTCCATGTTGGATATGCAGAATGTGTCACTGCTCTGGGTGAGGGGGGTTGACTGAGCTCTCATGGAGTGATCATTCAATTGAATAATGTGTGATCAAATCAAAGTGACAATCCCTCTCAGGATTTTAATGCGCATGTAACTCCAAATGTCAATGCCTCATTTGTTGAACAGTGATTCTGGTTAATATTTGTCTCCTACGGCGGTGAACTCACAGGTAAGATGGACACTTTTGGGAAGTTGTGTAAAGTTTCCCATTCTCTTCGCAGATATTCCAGAGAGCCCACAAACACTATAGGCTTCAATTCATGGTAATGGAAGTTGCTGGCTCTTAAAGGCATCACCAAGTTTCGCAGCCCCACTAAAGCGGACGTGACATCCCCAAATATACAGACCACTACATGGCCGCTCAGCACCGTCATGGAGGCTTCACTCCGGGTCTGCAGGGAACACAGGGAAGGGGGAAAAGAGCAGAGAGAGGGGAATGAGGAAGTGTAGACAGAAGAGTGGAAGAGAAAAACACAGATTTACAGAGTAGAAATGAGAGCTGTTCACAGAAAACTGGGCAATGTCCATCAGGTCGCAACTTGTAGTTTTAACGGTTTTAAACATGAAATTGTGTGTTAACCACCAATGAAGTATAATTGAATTATATATTTAGTCCATCATTAAAACATTCTATTTATAGGCTTTATCTATAACAAAAAAACTATTCTTTTTATAAGCAGTTTATTGGATAATCAGAAATAGGGTTTTATAAAAAACACAAAACAATTGGTCCTTCTCAAAGGGCAGCTGATTCAATCAGGTGCCGATAAATGCAATTTGTAAGCTTTTAGGTACATTCTGTATGTATGACAAAGACCCCTGTGATAAATCAGACAGGTATAAATAAAGTTCCTCTGTGAAGTTCACGTTGTCACAGAACAACGCAACACCCTGCTTTCAAGATCTGTCATCTGTCGCACCAAGTTGATGTGCAAACTCAGGTGTACGTTAAGCACACTAAAAGCTACTATGATTCATTCAAGTTCATTTGAAACTGAAGTTGTGTCCACTGCTGTAAATCGGATCATAGGTTCCCAAGTTGCCTGGTTGGCTTTTCTTCTTCTTTGCTCATACTAAGCTTTAAAGTCTACATCAAGTCTTCTGGAAGAAACACGGTCACTCTTGTCTTTGTGAGACTAATGTTAATTATTATGAGTGGCTGTTGGCTCTCTAGTTTTTATTTGGACAGAGATGCTATACAGTTTGCAACAATTCTGCCAATCCTGCCCGAACAAATTATGTGTTAACCTAAATGCTTACAAACTGCCAAACTTGTTTATACATCTGAACAAACTCATGCATGGAGTGTTGCAATGTTGTTCACTGATCCTTAGTGGGTATATGAAAAAAACAATAAACTCACCTTGAAACAACAGAGAGGCAGTGAGAAAGATTTCAATAGATATTAGTATGTGATAGGATTACTTAAAAACTGAGGGGAAACCTTTGCTCCTGAGCATACTTACTTTACATTCTCTTTTTCCCATATATTCTGTTTTTGTTGTTAGTTTTTTTTAAATGCAGATAGAACACCCTTGTTCCACTCACCAGGATGACTTTTTCGATCTCCTTTGATGGGCACCAGTGAAACATCCCTGTCGAGTCATACCTCTTCACGTTCATGTCCATGTTTTCGATTTGCTCATTTCCAGGAATTAGAAGGGGGTCGTGTCTACTGAGAAAACAGAACAAGACGTTCATGTTAGACCAATTTGTGAAATGACTGCAGCAGTGGAAAAGTGGTAACATGAGGGAGATGAAAGAACTCTTTGCTATTCATAAAATGTCTTAAAAGTCCATCCCATTCACGAGTGTTTAACTGCTTTAGGGTCAATTGCACTACATACTGTAGGTCCCATAGCTACTGTATCTTTCCTCCATTACTTCTTGTCCTTGATGTCAAGTCATCAGAAAACTCACAGACCCTAGTGCTCACAGTGGTACAGAGAAGAACAGCAAGACTTGAGTGCTACTGACTGAATGGCATGGCAACACAAGGCCAATTACCAGCTTTTACCCTCTCTTCCAGTTCCTGACGCCACACAGCGCAAATAGTAAAAGCTCCAAAGGCTCACACTTTAAATATTTCAGGAATTTGCCCAATCACATTTTGCTTTCCCAACTGATGGCCATTAATGTTTCAACAGCATGTCACAACCAAACAGGCTAATCCACAGCAGTGGGCTGCTGAGTTTTATCTGGTGTAACACTGACCATGAAAGGGCTCCTGTCAGTCCTGTTATACCGCTTCTCCTGTTGTTGCACTTATTCTACAAGACATGTTCTCACAGTTCCTCTAAAGGCAATCCAGAAAATGTAATCCAAAACACTGAGTCAGGATATTGTGCAGAAATGTTGTGCAGTTCTTCAATAAACATTGCTTATTTACAGTAATACAAGAGTAATTTATATACAATTCAGCCCAAATAATGAAAGCAGCGCCATACAGACTCAAAAAGGGAAACTGAAGAGAGACAGACATTTGAGTAATATGGGAGAAAACATCTCAGGAATTTGGCATACATCTCTCTCAGTATCACTCTCTCTATCCTATATCAACACTGTCAGTCTCTGACAAGGCTTTGATGTTGCCTCTTCCTTCAGCCTGCATGCCATCGCAGGAAAAGTAAAGGTAAGGGGGGGAAAAAAGCTGTCAATTAGCCACCCTCTCTCTCTCTCTCCGCCTCTCTTTCCCCCTCTTCCCTCTATCAGTTAGTGCAGGTGATAATAACACTGACAGCATTTAGTGTTTTTACACTTAGCCTGAATCTTTCATCCAGAGCCGCGTGTTGCGCCAATCAACTCCACGGAGCCCCTGTCACTTCAATCTGCTCAGCTCTGCTCGCCTCCACACAGGGGCTGACTAGCGCATGCAGGCGGGCTGCCGCTCCACCTCTCTGCCAAGACAGCTATCTTTCACAGAGCTGTCAGTGGTGTGACTGGCAGCCTGTCAAAGGCTCCGCACACCTCCTCCTCCCTTGCCTTCTCCCTGCCTCGGGTTGAACCTACCACAAGGCTCAGGGAAAGCAGACGTGTCGTCTGTGCCACAGTGCCACGCCCAAGGGATATCAGCTGCAGATGATACTGTGACATCTTCTGCGATTGAATACGTGTCGTCAGTCGTGACCCGTCAAAAACGTTTGTGGCAATGGTGTTAATGCCATGGCGGCAATGCAGCTCGTTAGCACAGAGACATGTCAGATTGGCTACTGGGAAATTAATAACACAGCCGTCCTAAGGATAGGTCAGCTAGAATGCAAACTGTGTCACAATTAGTTTTTACAACAATATACAGATAACAATTTCTTAAATATAATGTAAACATTTACATTTATTTGTGGTTATTCCTCATTAGTATTTTTAAAAGTCCACCCCAAAAGAAAATAAATGACCAGATAGAATCAATTTACAAAGCAGAGAGTTAATATTTTCCTTGGCTATTTTATCAAATGCACTTATATAGGACAAATATTTATCTTATAGTATGTCAGAGAGTGTCTCATCCCCCACCCCCCCCCCTCCCTCAGTATATATTTCAAACAGAGTTGAGTTATTCCAGTGTATCACTCAGCAGTCACAAGCTGGGGATGGGCGTGCTCCCCCAATCCATCTCTGCCAGACTACGAAGGCAGCCTCTTGCTTTGAAAATTTTCCCCATCATGCAAACTGACAAAGGCATGCTTTTCAAAAGCCCACAGCCAATCTGTTGATCATTATTTATTTACAAAGGCCTTCAGGCTGCAAGTCCTGTAAAAACCATACTTGATACGTATGCTTGCTCTCTTGCTAGCTCTGAACTGTGTTTTCCCCCTCCTTGCTTGTAGAATAAAGTATCCCTAAGGCTACCTCAAACAATCACTTTTCATTGTGCATAAAATCCACCTTGTAAAGCATAACTGTTTAATATATATGGTGTTATATGTTGACAGGGGCAGCTGTGAAGGGGGGCTGTGGACTGTGATGGGTAATTTGATGTTTCGCTGAGGGCTAAGACTTGGAAAAAAAATCTACACCTATAACAGAGGACCTGTCATCCCAGTACCCAAGAGCCAGCAGAATACAGAAGCACCCCTAAAGCAGAGAAAACTTTGACACCGCTTTGAAGCGTTTTCAAAACTGAGTAAATAACTCGCAAGAATTATTATCACTGCGAGATCAAAGCAAAGATGCATATATTACATGACAAACGGGGACCATCTCCTAAGCAGAAAAGGAAGAGAAGAAAAGGTTTTGTGCTTTAAGTTAGGCAAACTAAACACCCTTTTTAAACAAGCAGTTAGCTGGAAATGTGCCAGTGTCTACAGCAGTTGTTTTTGTAGCAGTTTTCTCCCTTTGAGCAAGGGCATCTCAAATGATGCTCTGTTGCAAACTAGACTGAAGGGTATGACTGTGTTGGGCTAATGGTTTGGCAAGTGTGAAGGCTTATTAAGTGCTTGTTTTGTGGAGAACTGAGGGGGAGGCCGACAAGTATACTGGACAAAATCACACAAGGCATTCCAGTGCAGTAGGAGGAAAGCTGCCTAAGGGAAGCAAGCGGGGCCAACATACAAAGAACTCAACTAGAATGTAGAGAAAAAACACTACAGTAAAATAATAACCAAAAAAATAATAATATACTGAGTGAAAACAGACATGAAAAAGTTCAATGATAGAAATTAAAAATAAACTTGTATATTACCCTTATTTGCAGATGGAATTTGTTTTGCTTTTAGGGATTTCAATTCCACAGTAGACAGTAAAAAACATGATTAAGAGTTACAATTCAGATACAGGGGTTTCTACTGCACTGCAGCTTCATTGCGTAAACACTAACAGTGACAAGTGCATGTGACAGAAAACACACAGCCTTCTCTTTGATTTTGCTATTGTGAAGTCATAAAGATGATGACCATAACACTCACCCTCATTAAGAGACAGGCAACACAGCATGAGTGTTCCTGTCCTGTTAGATCTTCACCACCATGCCTTTATCCTGCTGTCCCAATGGGCGCAGCTCGGCCTCCCTGTATTTTCCTCACTGTCGCGTTGCTAACCCCGCCTCGCAGACAGAGGAGCACAAAAACCTACCCATTTTATCTTTCAAAATCAATTAACAGCAACTTAATTTCACAGGACAGGATAAAAGGAAGGTAATATTTGAATTCATATTTGATTGTAATGATACATCTCGCATATGGCCTTAAGTACCAGAAACAGTACTCACAGGGGTTCCCACAATAGAAGAGTAGCCTGAGGGCAAAGTAACCATGCAGGTCCCTCTGATTGGTTGCCAGTGTCATTAGTGTCAGCATTGTTTAAGGAGTACATGTGGACCAGACCGGAGGAGGTGACAGCTGGGACTTTAAAGCCAGAGGAGTTTTCAAAGGGCTCCTCACAGCCTCTTTTCATGACAGAAATATTATTTCAGCTCTGTCATTAACAGCTGACAGCATGCCATCCTAAACAGCTAGAGCCTAACGGGGCACTTCGCCTCTCTCTTTCTCTCTCATAGTTTCTTACCTCCTTCTTCTTCTACCACCCCTAATTTGCCCCCTCCTATCCAATCCAAACTCCCACCATCTCACCATCAGCAGCCTCTGAAGTATCTCTTCTCTCACACACATCCCTCCATCCCTCCCTCCCTCTCCTCTTCTTCCCTGTATCTGACTTCCTTTCACTCCCTGTTTAAAGGCTGGAAGGAGAATAAAATCAGCGTCTCTTACCTCATCATTTTGGGCGAGCAGTTAGGTGAGTTTCGCATCCCTCCATTGCGCTGCTTTTTTTTGGGTGAGAGAGTTGATGGATGCTCGTCTTCGACTGCAAACACATGCGCAGATTGTCAGAAAAGAGACAGATGGCTGGGAAAGTGTGCTGGACCTGACACAAAAAACTAGCCAACAATCAATTAATCATTGCAAACAAACAAAAAACTGAACAGAAGAAAAGGAAAATTAATAATTCAGTGTCAAGTTGAGAAAATACAGATAAAGCATTAGTAATGGACAAAGGTAAATCTGAGAAAGGCAGGAGAAAACCACAGAGAAAAACCAATGTATGACCTGAAAATCTCACATCCCAAAACCCCCGCATTTGACTCTTCTAAAGTGCACTTTTTCAGGGCCTTCAGTGATTCATTACTGCATCTGTTCAGTACACCCCGAAAATTGTGCAAGTGGTTGGACCTCTAGCAGTCTGCATCAGAATGACCATGCTTACCTGCACCATTAATTGCCATGTGATGGTACAGACTGTCATTGTCAGTTGGGCACAGGCAAAAGCAATGACAATGATTATGGAGATGGCTCTTGAGTGGGTAGTTTTGTTTGTTTTGAATGTTTTTACATTGAAAACTATAAACTATGAATCCCAGTCCGTTATTCAAGTTCTAACTAAAGCACAGAATGGCCCTTCTACAGGTCTACCTCCATGCCAAGAGAACACTTAGCAGTCGACACACATCATGAAAGACAGGTTACACTAACACGGTATAAATTAGTGAGCTATGCATTTCAAAAGCAGCAAGTGAATGCACATAATCCTCCAGTAGAAGAATTTCAAGACTAGCCTTAAAACTTAATACTTGACTGAAAATAAATGATTTATGTAAGATTAAATATTCCATTTTTGTGTTTGAGACTTTGGTGTTAAGCGTTTGCAGGACGCTGAGCCACAGCCACAATTCTTCTTTTTTTAAATATTATTTTGATTTAAGTTCAGTTCTCAGTCAATCATGTTTAACTGTGTTGTGAAATGAAAAAAAAACCTCCACTTTTCAAACTTTGCTATAGTCCCAGACAGAGAGGACAAGAAAGAGCAGCCAGAGTGAGGCCAGGCCCAGCCGTCTGAAGATTTCAGTCAAGCTAACAGTAGTCTGATCTTCACTACTGTCTGTGAGTTTCAAGAGCTTTCAGACAGGCACCCAGATACTCTTATCCACTCTGCACTCTCCCAGCGCAAATGCACGTCACTTCAAACCCATATTAGTCCTTTAGTTAGAAATCAATAACA
Organism: Scomber scombrus; assembly: GCF_963691925.1. NCBI lineage: Eukaryota > Metazoa > Chordata > Actinopteri > Scombriformes > Scombridae > Scomber > Scomber scombrus. The sequence continues at coordinate 16,374,077 of NC_084981.1, read as the reverse complement.
CAGCATGATATTAGTGCAAATCAATGTGCACACTGCAAGCCGTGACTATTCCAAGCATGTGGAATTTCATTATTGTCTGAGCACCCATTCTAGGCTGTCACCTAATTCTGCTAATAAAAGATAAGAAATATGACTCTGCCTTCTAATAAAATGTCATTCTCTGACATTTCCTTTATGCAACTGGGTATTTGAAATAGCTAATATCACAAGCACTGTCCACTTTACAAATAATTCTCTTTCTAATGTACTATCTTTGAAAATACCACATCTAATAATATGTATTCCTAACCATACTGTTTGACAGAATGGCTGTTAGACAATAATTGATTAAAAACTTCAGTTTATGCTATATTTCAGCTCCCAAAGCTCAGTTCCCTCTGTACAAAAAGCTCACAACTCCTGCAACATTATTGAAAATAAATACTGATAAGCAACACTTGTTTTTCAAATCTAAATTCTCATGTTTTAGAACTCCTTAGTTTAAAAGTTACCCAGACATAAGCAGCCACTGCAGTGGCAGGCAAATCGGTGCAAAGCATTGGTGGCATCGACAGCAGCAGCTCCAACAGAGTGAACCGTCATGCAGCAAACAGCACAAATGAAGGGATGGTACAGGCGGGGTTACTGACTGATGCATCCCGCTAAGGGGGTAACCTACAGTGCCTACTGTGACTGAGCAGCATGGCATTACTGGGGTGGTAGCGGTATTTCACCGGCAGACTGCGGGCCCGATTCAGCCGACTCTCAGCCAGGGACCTGGCCATCGTGTCTCCTGGGCCTGAGATACTGAGGCGCAGTTGTGAGCGGTCAGCCCCAGGCCTCTGGCCCATGGGGAGCAGGCTTCCTTTACGATTATTAACAAGGGGGATGTTGATAGTGCCTGGTCTGACCGGGGGGTCCTGGCTGGGGTGCAGGGTGTTGGAAAGGAATGCATTTGAGGTGATGGAGTTGGAGGTGCAGGCGGTGGTTTTAACTGATCGTTTTTGAAAAGACGGTCTAACTTCATCCTTTACTGTCAAACAATAGAGAATAAAAAGTGTGAGAAAGCCTGTATTAATGATCATAAATTAGTTAGTAATAAGACTATATTGTTAAATAGTAAAATGTAAAAAAACTACTCTCACATTTTCCTTTATTAGTTTTTAAATTATACAATTGTTATATCAGAGATTTCATGGAAAATTACTTAAAACAAAAAATAATAATCTTAGTGTAGCATGTTAACAAGCCAAAGGGTAAAACTAAATATGTGATAAAGCTTATGTACTGTAAAAGAATTGATTGCTTTTAAAAAAAAAAAAAAAAAAGTAGGTTAGTATGGGCTTTCATTTCACTTTTAATCGAGTTTATTCCTAAAAGCTAAACAATTATTTATCATTTTTCTAAAACTAGTGTTGAAACTTAATTTGTATTTAACTTATCATCCTGGCATGTGCTCCAACTGAAGCTTTCACAGCGACATTTAGTTTGCATTTGTGACAAACATGAATTAATTAGAAGCCGTTCAGTTTTATTTCTCGGGTTGTGCTACACTTTCTGGTACAACAAAGCAGAGACACGGCTTGGCTACAGCCAGTCAGATCTTATCAGATATTGTGTCATTTCAAGCATAATGTGTAGCAGAGTACTTTCCTTTCAACAAATATAAAATCACAACTAATAATTTATAATATTATTCATTTAAAAACTGTAATCATTAAACATGTAAATGGTTCATTTTGGATTATGTGTAGAAATGTGTTTGAATTCCAGACCAAAAATGCAGTCATTTTTGTCTCTAACTCTGCTGATTTTTATTTAACTTTGACAGCAATCACAGTATTTCCTCTGACAACCTGCTGTGTTTAATGTGAGGATAAATACTCTGTTCATGTTCAAATGCACGCACACCTTCACCCAGTCCCACCAAACACACACACACACACGCATGCACACACACACACACACACACACACACACACACACACACACACACACACACACACACACACACACACACACACAATCCGACTAAGTCTGCAGAGTGAAAACGTATGTTTGTATGTATTGAAGAGGTAATGGCACTCTGCAGGAAGACAAGAGAGGGAGATGAGTCAAATATCTGGTTGCAAAGTTGACTGGGAGAGGAGGAGCCCTTTTCCTCCCTTTGGTAGAAGGGTGGATGGTTGGTTGTTTGGAGGAGAGAGCATGCTTGGGTGGCCCTGGGCAATAAACAGACGTTTATCCCAGCCGTCAGCTGCCTCCTTGATTTACGGGGCGCCACCGATAGCTCCTGGATTCATCTGGCCCTTGTCAAACACGTGCAGCGTTAGAGAGTGTTCACCCGCCCTGGCAGGTCCACTGTGCATTCTGAACAACCCAGACGGCAACTGTCCCTTCCTGAAATGCTAATCACATGACGGTACTGTCCTGCATGCAAGTCTTATCAGATAGCTGTGACCCAATGTAAACTGGACGATGAGGCAAAGGAATAACAAGTAAAAATGTTTACTTTTCTGTGTGAGCTAAGCTGGCTTTGCATTTACCGTGTTTGCTGCATGAGCAAGCATTGCTCTTCATCTGCATCGCAGTTGCATAAAATAGCTTTTTTTTAGGCCATGCATTGATGTGTTATTACAGTTAAATGTAAATAAATAAAACTGATATTTTGATTATTGCAATTCCTTTTCCGTTTTGCTACAGAGGCAGCCAGTATTTCAAAGAGGAAACAAAAAATGTCTTCATATGAATATTCTTATAAAAACAAATATTGTACAATAAAAATATGCATATAAAACGTTAGCATTTCAAAACTAAAATGTATTCTTAACCATTAATAACAATTATAATTTACCAAAGATTTACCTAAATTGCAATCAGCTTTGAATCGAACGCCAGCCTCTTTTTGACTTCCACTGTTCCCTGGTGTTGTAGTGCCATCTGCTGCTACATGCAGCACAATACAAAAAGAATAGTTCATGGAACTACAAGGAATTATCAAACACAAAAGAATTTCTTATAAATGATAAATGCCAGGAACTATTTACTAGTGGAGTTTTAAATATGCAATTAACTGTCAACATATTTTTAAAAATATTTAATGATATGTAAGTTAGAATAAACAGTCTGAGTTTAACATTGAATTTGACACTCGTTAATCTATGGGTTTACTTTCACATTCTGTCTCAGTATAAAACACAACACAACAGCAGTATATTCTAAACGAAGAATTGACAAAGAGGCAATACTAAGGCAAAGCATCAGTACTGTTACATGACATACTAGTGAGGGGTCTGCAGTCTAAACACAGAGCTGGAGCAGTATGGAGAAGGACAGAAAACACACTTACGTGATCTGACATATCCATTAAACTTATATTTGGCTGAGGAGAATGCAAAGACAAGTGGCAGGTCACACAGAGGGAGAAATGATGTAATGAAACGAACAGATTAGGAAATAGAGTAATCAACATAAGTGCGGTGAATTGAAATGAAACCAAATGTAACTATGATGAAGTACAATCACTGAAAGGCATGAGTGCATTACCCAAAAATTAAGGCTACAAATAATGAAAATAGAGGAAGACAAAACCCTAATGGTGGTGATTATATACATAGGGCATGATGGCACACAAAAAGGCAGACAGGTGAATGAAATAAACTGTCCATGCTTTTAGGAGAGTGTACTAAACCTTTCATGAGATGTAATGGCAGTCTAATGGTTGATTTTATTTCATTTTTGTAATATTTCTCATTTAGAAAGCCATTAAACACTTTGACTTTTTTAAAATAATTTCATTCAACTGTGATGAACATTGTGGGGTCTATGGACAGAACACATAAAGCCACAATGGGAAACAACTACATACAGTACTCTAGTAATAAGCATGTAGACATCCAAAACACAGACAGCAGACACTTGCTACTCAAAACAGCCACGATGACTGAGCACAAGTGCAAAGAGTCTTGATCTTTACATGTTTAAAAAAATGGAAATTTTTAACCATGGGTTTAACACTACACTTTTAAAAGGTTTCCACTTGTGCCAGTACTATTAATTGGGAATTCATTTTACAAGACTTTGACTGAGGAGGCACTGAGGACTGGTACCAATAGGAGTATTGGTATAGTGAGCACTTGAACTGAGCTCTGAGCTGCTGACACTCCCCACTCTTTCCCTGAGTCTCTTCTAGCAGTAAAGGTCACAATGAGAGCCCAGGGCTGGCCTATGACACAGATCCTCAAACAGCGACCCACAGTGGCCCTGGCATCTGTCTCTAGCAATCTGCCTGCACCGCAGAGGCGGCAGACTAACTGGCTAGCATCTGGGGCGTAGCGAGGCAGCATAGGACAGAGGGTAGGAGGGGGGACCAAGCCTGCCTGGTGGACAGGAGCTGTCAGGGCAAGTTTGTTGAAGGACCAGCAGGGCTGGGAAAATGAAAATGCAAACATAATTTCCATGTCAGGATGGATAAGGTCCCCAGCAATGAGATGCAGATGCACACAAATGCACAGACACAGAGAGGGAAGTGCATGTCACTACACACACAATATGTGCACATGCGCTCACACACCACCCAGAAGGTCGTGGACTAGCCTTAGATCCAGCTAAAAGCTTCTCCCAAGCCATCATTCCCCAACCCCTGTCCATGGCCCAGCTTTAAAAGCTTCATTAGCCTCTTCATTATATCAACCCTCATCACATCTTAAGTTCTTCTCACTGAATGACGCTGGACCACTGTGATGATGGTCAGGTCATAAAGAAAGACCATAAATACATAGACTGATAAACTTCAGCTAAAGTTAGCTGCAAGTCAGAATAAGTTTTAAAGTAATATTTGAAAACTTAAATTGTTAGAGACAAGAATCAGTTTACACAACAACACAAGGGGGAATTACAGTAAATTTATATTGTACCCTTGCCCATCAATACAGTTTTTGCTTGGAACTGCTCTCCTTTGCTCTCTCGCGTCCAATGGTTATACCTCTCCATCTACAAATGTTATCCCCTGTATCTCAAGTAATGTCTCATCTCATTTTCATTCCCATAATTCCCTATTTGAACTGCAGGATGTCAGAAAACAGAAAACAAATTTAATTTGACTGGCTAATTTGTCCGGAGACTGCTGCTTGCGCATATGTTTTTTTTCCCCCTGCATTACTAACTTTCCAGAGCTCATATTAAAACTGACTATTACTTTGAATATTGTATCACTAAAATCCACAAAGCAATACAAAAGTTAATTTTACTAAAGAAATGTCTGTGTTTCACTGTATATGTGTGTGGTCTGAATGGGACTAGCATCAGACCAAAGGGTGCATTAAATGAAATAGTACTATCAAAGAAATCAGTTATCCAAGCACTCAGGATAGACAAATCTGGCTCAGATGTACAAGAGCATGAAGTCATCATGGATAAAGATGTCTTATCCTCTCAGTCTGGCGGGGAAAAAATAAAAGGAAATGGGGAGCGGAAATCCAGCAATCCCTAACTGACAGAGTCCAATGCACTCCTTCACTAAACTCACTTTGTTCAGACAAAGTCAGAGTTAAAAAGGGAAAGAAATATCAGTGGAGGCTTTCCTGAAATCCTACAGGGGGTTGAGGGAGAAGTGAGATCAGTAACCATGTAATGGCCAGTAATTGGTACCGAGGGATATCAGCGAAGGCTGAACTACAAGAGGCCAAGCCAAACTCATCATGGCATGTTTGACACTAATCTAGGCTGAGTCGGCAGACGGTGGGAGAATGTTGAGAAGGAAATCAGATCTGTATGTCTGAACCCAAGGCTTTGATAGCTGGGCCTACTGCTGCCATGTCTAATTGACAGACAATTTACTATTTCCGATCCACTCAAAAGGAAAATGGAAAGAAGGGGAATCTTCTTGAAGCCTTAGTACTCTTACCTTTTCTTTATCAAGCCAACATCACTTTTTTTTTTTTTTTTTTTTTTACAATTTCTCCATTTGTCTTTTTCTCCTCTACTCATCCCTCTGCTTTTCCATTATCTATTTTTGTCTTCTGACATACAAAGTCCCCCCCCCCCCCCATCCTAATTTTCCTTCCTTCTACTGTATCTGCTGTAGACTGTTCTCATATACACTACTTAAGACAGAAAACTATATTTAAAAAAAGTTAATTACAGGCAGAATTGTGAGTGTTTTTCAGTTGAAGAACTGCTGGTGATATTAATAGTTTCTTGTCATCCATCATGATTCCCTGGACTGATGTTACCAATAAAACATGTTTTAATATCTGTGTAGTGTTCCTCACTTATGAGGCATGGCAAAACTGGAAGAAATCTTCAAAACACCATTTCAGGTGTAATTTATCTTGTTGCACTTTGTAATTTCTGGCTTTGATATATGCTACATGAAAAAAACTACTACTAAATACTATTTTTTCCCCAAGAGACACTCCGTAAGGTAGTTAAGCCAAAGGTAAAAGAAAATGTGAAACAAAGACAAAACTGCATTAACTGAGAAATGTAGAAACTGAAAAGTGTTAACTCAGAGATTCCCCCAAAAAATATACAAGGCCGTTAAAGTACACAGACATGATTTAACAAACATCATTATTAAATTGCAGTATAAAACCTGTTGAATAAAATAACATATTCCATCTTTGGATATACAGACATCTTACCTTAAACAGTTAAAACCACATCAAACACCAACCCTCCAATGATATTATCATACAACTGCATGACTGATGCAGCATGCGGTAGCCAACACCTACATTACTGTACAGTACAGCAGCACCACAGAACCACACCACCACTAACCCACCACATATATTTCACTAATGAAGTAAAAATAAAAATAAAGCAATGATTAATAACGAAAAAATCCTGCTACAAATAAAAAAAAGTTACTTTTAAAAATAGATGATGTTCATAACAAAAAATGTAATGAAATAGACACACGAAACATGGAGTCATGGTAAACAGATCACACCACATAAACGACACTAAAGGTACACAAAGGTACACCAATACACATACGGTACCTCTACATGGTACAATACAAACGGAGCACACACCACAGACATGTAACAGCATGTGTTGGGCGGTGTAACTTACAGGCACGTAAAGTGGTTGCGCAATCATGAACAGAGACAGAGGAAAGTGGGTAGGCCCTCTGAAGGGTGTCCATGTTACTATGTACACTGCCTGACATGCAAGAGCAGTCTTGCTCTGAATGGCCGCAATCAAAACAACATGCCAGTTTCATTCGTTTGTAGACGGACATCTTGGCTACAGTCATGTTTTGGGATGAGAGGAGAGGAAAAGCAGCAGGTTAATGGCAAGAGGAGAAATATTCATCCAGGGGAAGTCGGAAGGTAACTTCATAATAAAGTGCAAAGCCTTAGCCACCTGCTTCCACAGACTTGAGCCCCAATTTAAATGAACATACTCAAAGCACAAAGGCTTATTTAAAAAATGACTTTTGACCAAAACAAGTCAACCAATTAATTTATTTTTAAAAATGTCCTTGTTGGAGAAATCAGAATCACTAAAATGTTGACACATTATCATTACAATATCAAAAATAATTTATAATATAATAACTCGATGCCAGTGCATCATTTGTCATTCATATTGACATCAGTCTCGAGAGCTCAAGCTGTGTGCTAAGGCTGTAACAGATCAAAAGGCAAAACTATAACAGTTGGAGAGAGAGGTGAGGAGGAAGGGGAGAGGGAGGGAGGCATTCAGGGAAAAGAGGCATGAGCAATGTCTTCAGCAGCAAACCTCATACAATGTTTCATACATTAGTACATCCTCTATCCATTTGGCTAAAGGAATGGATCACGTACCTGTATCCCGTCATGCAGCTGTAGCGGCTTTGTCCAAGGCATCACACTATTCTACTAGACTGGCCAATTCATGCTATATTCAAACTTTCACTTCTCCACTCCCCACGGAATGCTTCAATCTGAATTTGTATTTTTGTATTTGTATATTTGTAATTGTATATATTTGTGATCTTTATTTGCTTTGTGTCAATTAAAAGTGAGGATTAGTTTCATAGGACTCATTTGCCGATTTACTGATACAGTTTTCCTGGGTCTGGAATAAAGAAGTGTTTGGTGGCTAATGTTAGCTACTGTTAGCAAACTTTAGATACATGTTTTTGCATAACAGACACTACTGAGTCAGTTTGCTGATTTGATGACTTGTATCTACCTGTGGTAATGTTATGGTATGCTCTATTTATATATTTGTAGATTTATCAGTTGACAATTACATCCATCTAAATATAATGCATTAATGCTGTTAAACATTAAAGGGAAATGCATTTCAGCATTTGACTAGCAAAGCGCTATATTGTTTGTTTGGATGCCAAATATCTCATGCACTGTAAGATCTCGAACAACAAGAGCTCCGGGTTGGCAGGTGACCTTCGTTAACAATTTTACATAAGTGAGCCTGCATCATCACAGTTGCTGTGTTTTTAAAAGAATCAGTTCAACACGAATGCCCTACTGCCTTTTGTATCGAAGAATTTCATTGATATTTCTTTTCAGTAGTCATCCCTTACTTGTGTCCTTGTTAATGTGAGACTGAAAGTGAAAGTAATATTACACAACATAGAGATCATTAAGTACTGACGAGTCTGCAACTAAAAAACTGTATAGCATCGACTCTATCTTGATGTGAGTGTGTGTGTGTGTGTGTGTGTGTGTGTGTGTGTGTGTGTGTGTGCGTGCGTGCGTGCGTGCGTGCGTGCGTGCGTGCGTGCGTGCGTGCGTTCTTGTGTGCCTGCGTGTGTGTAGTCCTGAACCCCAAGGGAAGTGGGAAAGTGAAAGTCCCCAGAGTAGCATCTCTAGATTGCTGTGACTCTGGGCAGAAACAGTCCCTGGTCCCCATTCTCTCATTGCCAAGGTGCAAACAGACAGTAGACTAATAATGTCTGGCACCTTTACAGAGACACTTTCAACATCTTTGACTCTGAGTCAGATCAGGAAACAAGATCCAAAATGAAGTAATATGTTTGAGCTTCTGGCCAAGGAAAGAATGGGAAACGCAGATCATAACCTTTGGGATGAAGGCATCAGGGACTGTTGTATCCTGCAACATGCACATGTGCCTTGTGAGCATTTAATAAGCATGCAGGAGATATAATTTTAGTCTCAGCAACAAGGGGACATACAGAGATAACTGTTCATAATATTGAAACAGTTTTGAGGGCATGGCAGACAAGAACAGCAAGGCTATCAGGTCATGCTGGAATTTCTTAACTTCAGAGTTTTTGCTTGGGCGGTTGGACCACAGTATATGTGTGTTACAATGTGGGTTATTGACACATGGAAGGGGGAGCAATGGAAAACACGAGACGCACACACATTGACAATGTTTTTGACTTCTGACTTCACACAAAGATTCTGACCTAGGATTTAAGGTGTCCATTTCAGGGCATTCCTATTTGTCGATTCAACATGACAACTGCCCTGATAATCTTCTCTTGTACTCTACCATGGCACAATATACTGAAACAGAAGCTATCAGGGCACTATGTTGAATTAGGATGTCCCATAGAAAGCACCATTTTCTTATATCCCTGCTAAAGCTTCCATGTTCAGCAAGAGTGTGAGGAAAAATGATAGTGTTGGCTCAAGTGTCAACTTTTGAGCAATAATAAACACTGTGCAGTTTTCTTGGAAAGGCAGGCTGTGCACAAAAACACACTCATCAAGGACTACAAAATGAATAAAGTGTCTCAGGATGATGAATTTGTCAAATTGTATAATTGTTTTTTGATAAGATTTAATATCCCAACACAGAAACACACATTTGGTCCTTGCATTTTTGCTGAACAGGTTTCAGGGGATTTGAGTTTCCTCTACAGACATCACCATTTATATAGCTATTATTGGACATGACTCTGGCACGGCACCACCATCTTGTGGCAATCTAATGCAACGACAATTAATACTAGGATTTGAAATGCAAAATACTGGTGCAGTGACATTTCAATTCTGAAAGGAACTGATGATCTCTGAAACCTCAGCCTGAGCTGAACAGGCACCCAGCATTTAGAGAGGGGCTGAGATCACAGGGAAGTGGGGAAAAGGGGGAGACCAGACTTTTTTGATTGTGTTTTGGCAACCTAGCTCACTAGGATTTGAAGAACTTCCCACAAGGACGTTTTCTGCTCTCTGAAAACACAGTCACACACAAAACTTCCTTTGACAGAAAGCAGATTTAAACCTCAGTGGTTCTTGTTAATTTTCTTCCCCTTGTGTTAGCTCTTCTATAAGAGGGTTCATGACTATAAGGGGGTTAATCATGGGTAATTACATAAGGCTTGCAGCAGAACGGCTTCCAAATGCCAAATATGAGTTTGGTATGATGATCAAATAGTGAGGAAAAACTGCAGAGTTCATCGGCCACATCCGATTCGAAGTCACACTCTATTTAATTGTCATTTCCAACTAGTCTGAGCATCAGCTGACTGCACCAGGGATGAGAAGGCCTGATGCTGGTGGGAGTTAGATTTCTGCTGTTTTGGTTTTGGTCTGGTCTGAGTACAGTGTAGAAATGAAAGACGAGGAGAGGGATGCAGAAGCTACACTGGTACATGCAACATAGATACAGTATACTATTTGTTGAGGGAAAAAAAACACTTGCACTGCACTCTGGGTAAAAGGACACCCATTTTCTTTTACTCACAATAAATCACTACCAGTGAGTAGTTAAAATAAAGTGGTGTTTTCCAATGGCAGCAGGGAAGAAAATACATCAAAAAGTGTGTCACTGGTCATAAAGAAACATGGAATAAACAACAGAAGAGAACATAACATGATAGAACAGAAGATACTGTTGGACAGATTTCCATTGCAGTAATAGAACTGTCATCTTTCTAGAGGCAACTCTCTTGTTAGCAGTGACTGTAATATGATAAAACATAACGCCATGTTCATCACTGAAGTTTGAGACATGAAGATATTAAGAAAGCAAACAAAAGTAAACAAAATAAAACTAGAGTGTGATAGGCCAGTTGATTCTATTGAGCTGACAGTGCCAAAATTGTCAGAATAATTGAGATGACACAGACAAAAGAAGAAAATGGTGGGTATCTATTTTAAACCCAGCTATGTATGAAACAAGCTGTTAACTATAATTGTGTGTGACCTTTTGTGGAAATACAAGGTATTCACCTGAATTATTTACCCACTGGCTAACATGACCTGACAAGTGACTACTGTACATAGGTCAGATAATATAAATGTGTTCCTGTCTTAATGGTGATGTTGTGTCTGCATACAAACAATGATATCCTTTATATCCATATATCCATTTAACATTTGCAAATGTTACTGGTCTATTGTGAAAAGTCTCAAGTTCAACAATTTAAAGAACATCATATTTAGGTGGTGGACAATTCATGATGTGTGTGTGTGTGTGTGTGTGTGTGTGTGTGTGAGAGAGAGAGAGAGAGAGAGAGAGAGAGAGAGAGAGAGAGAGAGAGAGAGAGAGAGAGAGAGAGAGAGAGAGAGAGATTGCAGTGACTGAGCTCAATACTCTCATAATTTACATATAGAAAGAATAAAATTAGAAAGGCCATCTCCCAAAATATGTTAAATATTATAGAGGAAGAGCTCATCGCCTCATGTAGAAAAACTATAAATGGTGCAAACCTCACTATTCTGACTTTTATTGCATATTTATTTTTTTTCTTTCAAATGGCTCAGTGGAATAGAGAATTACTCTATGTGTAATTTATTGTAAATTATGATTTCCAATGTCCCAAACATATTAAGATATTAGGGTGTATGTTAATGTTTTACCTGTACAGCTGTAGATGAATACAATTTCAGTTCTATCTAGTACCTCTCTCGCTCATTTCTACTCGTCCTGTATTATAGTTCATTTTGTGTCAGTTTGGATAGATAAAAGAGTGATGTAATGGTTAAACCAAAACAAAAACAAAACATATTCATGATAACACCTGAAATTATACCAGGGGAAAAAACAAAATCAGATGTTCAAGTGGGACCCATATTAAACCCTTTCCTACATTACAATGGTGTGACGACATGTTACCTTTAAAAACACAGTGCCACAGTACAGAGGAACAATGACACTATGACATATCTTTAAGTATCATGAGACAGAACAGACAGATCCACAGGTAGGTTGGGGGGGAGAGGGAAGGAGGGGTGTGGAGAACCAAAAGAAAGGCCCAGCTACTCACGTCGTTTGCAGCCACACTTCTTGATCCGTTTGGGGTCTGTGATGTCATCATGACAAGCTTTGCAGTAGAAAAAAGCTCTAAAAGAGACGCAGCATAAATTTGATCACTATAAACAATTTAATGAGCCCACTTTAGGGAATTTGTGATTTTTTTATGATTACCTCTTTACTTCTTTGGCATCACTGGCGATAAAGAATCCCAGTGTTCCCTCCTGCATCTTGACATGGTTGCCCGGGTTGATGAGGATGCTGGGTAATCAGAGAAATAGACATTTCATGCTCATTAACTTCTGTACAACACTCAACTCATGCACACAACATGCTAATCAAGAGGAATGGTACACACACACTAGAAGAAGGCTTAAATCAGACCTGGACTGTGCTTATCTGGACTGGGTTTTTGCCTCATTCTCAATCTCAACACTTTATCCCCACTCAAGAGTTTGTTGTTGAAGGGTTTGTTTTCCTGTGCTAGACTTTATGTAAGTTATCATAAACAGTACTAGTTATACACACACCTGCTCGTCTGAATTTGGTTAATTTGATGATTTTACTCACATGGATGGACAGAATGTACAACAATATGATCACACATTGAATTTTAATTATTTTCTTAACAGAATGATATTAGACTGCCCTAGGGTGAAAAGTTGGACAGAAAGAGGGGACAAGGGCAGAAAGAATTAAAATTATGGCCATGGAGTGGTTTTAGTCTCAGCACTCTGATACAGTCATCAAGTCAAAACAAATGTTAGCGTTGCTACCTGGGTTAGTATTTGACAGTGGTATGCCAGGGAATGAACAGCTCTTTTTTGTGTGGAAACTAGGCTGATTATAATTGGTGACTTTATTATAGTTCACAGGAATGCCTGAGGAATGGACTCAGACCTGAATTTCAACAGCCACATTAAGACAATTACAAAGTCAGCCAACTATCACCTGAAGAATATTTCAAAGATTAAAGGAAGAATACATCAAGGATAATGTCTCAGCAGGATTTGGAAAAATGTGTCCACGCATTATTTTCCAGCAGACTCAACTAGTGTAACAGTGTCTTTACAGGTATCCCTAAAAAGTCAATCAGACAGCTGCAGCTGATTCAGAACGCTGCTGCTCAAGTCCTCACTAAGACTAAGAAAGTGGATCATACCACTACACATCTCAGATTTTTACACTGGCTTCCTGTCTGTCAATGAATTGATTTTAAATTACAACTGTTGGTTTATTAGGTACTGATTTCTGATCTGCTACTATGTTATGAACTATCCAGACCTCTTAGGTCATCTAGGACATGCCAGTTTTCTGTCCCCAGTCAAAATTAAACATGGAGAAACAGCGTTCGTTTTTTAAGCTCCACATATCTGGAACAATCTCCCAGAAAACTGAAGGTCTGCACAAAACTCTCACTTTTTTTAAATCAAAGCTGAAGACTTTCCTGTTTGCAGCTGCCTTTTATTAAATCAAATTTGAGGCTTTTGATTCATATCTTATGCTGCATTGTAACTTTTATTCTGTTTAATCTGTTTTATCTTTATCTTATTTAATTCAAGCTTACTTTTATTTCCAATATTTTTTATTGTGTTTATTTATATTTTTAGATTGTCTTGTGTTGCTTTTACATCATTGTCATCATTGTCTTGATAACTTTCATATTTTGGTGTAAAGCACTTTGAATTGCCTTGTTGTTGAAATGCACTATACAAATAAATGTGCATTGCTTTGCCTTGCCTGGGAAATTCACATTGACAGAATAAAGACCAGAAGTGGATTAAGTCTGCTAAAGAGACAGTACAGATACTGTCCCATTGAAGTATAATAAGGAAATAAGTAGAATATGTCCAGTAGGATCAATATTGACTTAAAATTTCACATACAGCATTTTAAAACTCAATTGTTACCAATATATACTAATTAAAAAATAAAAGGTATGCTGAATAACAGATGCAGTTAATAATGTAACTATTTACACTTCTCATACTCTTTTTCTTATAATTTAATACCCTAAGCAATTAAAGCGACTGGCTGTATCATTCCCCATTAATTAGACTGAGACAAATAAATAGACACCACACACACATACTATACGCTCACACACACGCACACACACACACACCCTAGTCATTAATGGTTACCTGTTGGGCAACAATCATCAATGATGTGAGTGTGAACTAAGAAATCAAAACATTGAACCCACAAACCTTTAAAAGGTCATACTCCTTTAAATTTTGAGCCCAGATGAAAGACAATTAACTTTTGATTTTGCTTTCTTACTTTTTCAATTGAAAATAATACTCATCACATGGCTCACAAGATCAACTCGGGGCAACACATTTCTTACCAGTTTAATTAAAATCTTTTAATCAACCATTTGAGACTTTTAGTAATTCATTTTGAAGGAGTATCTTTTCTTTGTTCTTAGGCTCAGGGTAGAAGTAAAAGTAGGACATCTAAGAAAACATCTATCATAGTGCATCTTTCCTCTGGGCTCTGGAAAAGGTTACACTGGAGTCAATAAACAAAAAAGTTAAGGGAGCAATTGAATCCATTTACATATCGGGCTGCGATCAAATTGCACCAGTCATGCAGATCAGATTTTTCTTTCCACACTGCAATAAGTAAAATAGCATCTAACATTCACTCAAGATTGAATGGCCCCCAGAGTAGAAAACAGGCATTACGCCTGGCATGCTTTTTAGTGAAAATAAATGAAAGAAACAGTTCAAATCAAGACAGTTCCACAAACATTGCTGCCCAAATCTGAGATTTTCCAGGTGTATCTATCCAAGACATTTTTCTTCAGTCGGGTGCAAACTGGTGAATAGAAGCTTAAAAAGCATCCAAACCTCATATTGTGAGCAACAAGGCAAGCATCAACCACCTTATGTGATAGTGTCATAGCATGCAGTTACAAAACAGCATGAAGAGGACAATAATCAAACAGAAAGGCATAGCCACTGCAGTACAGGTATAGGGACAGTTACGTAGATGCAGACGGTTGCAGTAACTTCTGTGCAGTTGGATTGTTTCTCAAACACCAAACTGACAGGAAGTGACCTCACTTAAGAACATCTACTCGAGAGACGCACGAGCATGACTGCACATGGTGGCTGTGACGCACACAAAAACACACAAACGCACACATTCGCTCACAAACTCTCCCTCTCGAGGTTATCCCACACACACTTACACACACACACACACACACACACATACACACGCACACATGTGCGGAACGACATACATTTACAATGACAACATGAGAAGGTGATGGAATGCAAAAGTGAAATGTGGGGCAATTGTGAAAATTGTAGCCTAAAGTTATTACAATTTCAGTCTGGATAAACTTAATGCTATCCAAATTCAACAATTTCATGCCTTTCCTTATGTGTGAAATGATTAAAAAAAAGAAAATTGGTGAGGTGCTGCTTGTGTAATAAAACCATGAAGAAAAATACATGCTATTATATCAACCACTGCCTAGAGCAATGGCAGATAATCAGTCAAATTATTTCAAGATTAAATCCAAACTGCAGAACAACAGATTATCAGTGTTATAAATACCATATCTGAGATCTAAGATATGTGTATAAAAACTCCTCACTGATACTGAATCAATGAACCATGAAGTATTATTTGGCAATGATTTAAAAACAACAAGAGTGAAGTAATTAGCTTGACAAGTCAACATACAGCTGGGTAACAACTGAGCGACACTGAAAAAGAACTGAAAGTGAGAGAAATTAACTAAGCAAAGGACGGGTAAAGGACAAAACTGAAAAGATCAAATAAGAGGTAGATATGAAGAGGGTGAGTGTTGGGCCTTGGTACACCGACAACAGTAAAGACAAGGAAACAGCACTCCTACAAACATGTCCAATTTATCTATTCTCTCTGCCTGCAAAGAAGTTAGTGCATTAAGCACAAGGGACACCATAAAAAAAGAGATAGAAAAAAGAGGCCTGTGAGATAGTGTTTGGCAAAATATCCTTGGGGAAACTCCCAAAGTCAGAAGCTTTAAAGTGGTGGAGATTGGGTGGAACTTTGGAAGTAAGATAAGGTAGAGGGCATACCGCTTTCGGCTTCTGCAAACAACAAGAAAAAATCTCAAATCAAACAGTTATCATGAACATAAAAAAAAGGAGAATATGACCAACTGTTGCCAATGTTTGTATACCTATTTATGAGTTAACACAAAATATGGCAATATCAGTTAAATCATTCTTGACCAATGTTGAGGTCTAAAAGGACTGTTATATATCTACTATACAAAAAAAATTCATTATAACAGTTATCTTTTTGCAAGTGCATACTGTAAATGGCACAGAAAAGTATGGGTATATATTTTCTAGAAGACGTGGAAGTATACTAGAAATTAGTGTGTAGCATTTCCACATGCAATTATCAAAATCACTATAAAACTACCCCCAGAAAAGTATTATTTATAACAAAACTACCTGGAAAGAATGAAAACCACAAAGATAAGCCAACTGGGATAAATCCTAGTACAAGATAACACAACTTAACTATATATTTAACTAAATGATTATTATGTTAAAGTTCAGCTTGTGATGTCAAAATGGCCATTTGTGTAAACATCATTTACCATGAAATCCTGTCAGTACACAAACACATTTGACACAGGTGAATGGGGAAGGGTGAGTTGGATTTGGCAATTGAGATTACTGAAAAAAATAGCACTTCATGTTGTTATTGGTGATAAGACTGACACTGATGTAGAGTTAGTGGTTATCATACAGACTGAACAAGAGACAGTAGAATCAAGTTAAAGAAACACATGACATGGAATTCAAATTTGCAGCTAATTGGTCATTTAGGTGCAAAAGTATCTCTGAATCCACAGTACACTGTGATTGAAATGAAACAGAAGAGGGTTGTAAATGTTATGTTGTGACAGTTAAGTCACCTGTCCGAAACCAAATTTAAATCAAAACCAGACTATTTACATTTATTGCTGTATACCTGAAAAGTTTGATTATGCATATTGTAGCTACCTCCACCAAGGACATACAGTATTCTCAGTCACATATTTGTTTACCAGATAGGAGGATATCTCAAAAAAGCTGTTAACAGAATTTAATTAAAGGAATGAGTGATTAGTTTTGGTGCAGATCTGTATATTTTTCAAGAATAAACATTTCTTAACATTTTCTATTATTGAAATAATAAGCAAGAATACTGTACAGCTTTGGCATAGGTTTCTCTGATTGCTCTTTAGGTGTGTATAGTGATGTCACTGTCATTGCATAAGGTATTGTGCATCTATTATTTTAGAAACAAATTGAACTCAAGCTTTTAAACTCATATTGATATGTTGTCGTTAAAATATCCAAATGTGATGTAATATCAGCTGTGGTAAAAGCTGTAAATAGTTTTTAGGGAGAAAATACAAGATATTTTATTAGAAGATCCATTTGAAGCAAGTGACATACTAGTTATCCAAGTTGTACCTGATGTTACTGGAGGAAAGATCCGACATACAAACCTGCTCTCTCTCTGCTCAGACTTGTATTCGATGGCAATAAGCAACAGCTTCAGCTTCACGTAACACAGCCTGTAAAACATGTGCACTCATTAGAGGAGAGTGGATGACTGATGTTTTCAAACAACTTTGAAATTCAATTCATTTTTTCCCCCTTTAAACCAGAATTACAAGCTGCCTACCACTGACAGTAGGCTTGCCGAGCGGGGAATGAGTGGTACTTACTCGCAGACAGTGGGAAAGGAGAGGCCCACAAAGGCACTGGACAAATACTCTGTGTACATCTCATTAGCCACTCCTTCAAGGTAATACTTCTGCCATGTGTCCTCCTCAATCTGACAAAAAAATAAGAACGGAAATGTCACATGCAAAGTTTTTTTTTTAAAGGAAGAAAAAACCAACACTGTTTTTCCCTCCAATAGCGGCCCAATGTGGTCTGCAGATGTCTTTCCGCACAACATCAGCCTGGTCATTATATGCTGATCCATCATCTTAATGACATGAGAACAGTTCTTTGATAGAGGCAAGCACTTCTTAAATTTTGAGCCACAGAAACACTGAACAGATTCCATATGAAATGTCACAGTAAAATATGATGTGCCAGAATGTCTGAAAACACTCTGATGGAAGTTGTTCTCTGGACAAAGATATCAAGATTTCCCGGGAAACCTACTGCGTTTGATAGATCTACTCCATCTGTCAGCAGAGAACATACTGTATCCACTTATGGTAACCTCACCTCCAATCTCACAATAAATCATTTCATTTACCAAAATGCAATGTCTCTACAAAATGAGTGACTGAGACAAGGCAAGTTAATCTTATCCTCTGTGTTACCTCAATGAAGGACCTCATGGAGAAGAGGTTGGCCAGCATGGTTGACAGGCCCTGAGCCAGACAGCTCTGGGCAATGAAGCCCGCCTTTAGCTCCGCCAGGCAGATAGCATCGTCACCCTCCTTCCAATTCCAACTCGGAATGTTCAGCAGATGGGCCTTCATCACGCGATGCAGAGAGACAAGGTTACATGACACAGAAAATTACACAGAAGATTTATATTTCTTAAAGAAGTAGTTAGACATTTTGGGAAATACATTATTTACTTTCTGGCTGAGAATTGTTATAGATGAAAACACTGATTCCAGGCTCATATGTGTACAGTAAATATGAATAGAGCCAGCAGGCCATTAGCTTAGCTTGGCGGAAAGTCTAGAAATGGGGAAACAGCTAGCCTGGCTCTGTTCTACCAGCACCTCTTAAGCTCTTTAATCAACACTTTACAGTATATCTTATTTGTTTAATACATACAAAAACATCAAGCATCAAGATGACAATTCACCAATTTATGGTGGCTTATGTGTTGGTTTAACTCT
The DNA here is from genome assembly GCF_963691925.1 of Scomber scombrus. NCBI lineage: Eukaryota > Metazoa > Chordata > Actinopteri > Scombriformes > Scombridae > Scomber > Scomber scombrus. The sequence continues at coordinate 16,355,029 of NC_084981.1, read as the reverse complement.
AAACTGACCTTGACCATTAATTTAAGCTGCATCTGAAATCATTCCCTCCTTACTATATAGTGTGCTACATTTACCGTTTGCCATTTTATTTAAGTGTTCAAGTGCTGAGTGTATGAATGTATCCACTATATAGTGCACTCAAAAATTCCACAGTGGAACAAAAAATTAGTTTCTATGACATGAACTACTTTTTTGTCACAGTGTTCAGTGTATACTGTTACTTTTGTCCAAACTAAAACATCTTACCTTATTGTGATATTGCAACATCTGCGTGATTATTCTGATCTTGGGATGGTAGTTTTTGATTGAGATGACTCTACAAGAAGGAAAAGCAGGCAACAGACACATTGAACAACAAAAAGGTAATGCCTTATCTAGACAGTTTCCACTGATCTCAAAGTCCAGAGGATGTGGTACCTCATGATGTTGGAGGCGTCTTCAGCATCAGGATCTGCACAGTATTTATTGGCAAGGATTAAGCAGGCATCTGCTGACTCGATCTATGTGTGACGGAATCAAAGAAATATGTTAACATTAAAATACATGTCAGTATTTATTAATAAGCACAGAGTGCTTCAAACAAATTAAGTCTGTCTTACATTATCTCACATAAAATCTTTCAACAAATCAGTGGGTTTAACTCTGGCCAGTACCAATACAATTTGTCATACTACTCATCAAATTCCAAAGCTTTTTATCATTATTGTTCATGTTCTGACTCTGTCTGTTTTGTTTAAGAATTTAAAAAAATAACTGAAATGGATATTCATATTTTGTCATCCTTTACTGTTTTTACTATTTTTTTGTTTTATTATATTCTAAAAACCTGTAAATCACCTAAAATTCACTGAGTTAATATGAATTTTGCTCTTAATCTGTCAGTTTTAATCAACACTTAAATCTAACATCTGTTGCCTATAATTTTATCTCTCCAAGAGTCCTGTCACCAACTGTACCTTCACTCTGGCCAGATCGTGAGGGTTGAGAACAGATCCCTGGTAGAACTCTACTTGGGTAAAATGCCGTTTGAACAAGGCTTCCAGCTCAAGATTAGGGGAAATACTAGCACACACAGAAGGGGAAGAGGGGGAGAAGGGTTAATACATATACAGCTACCTTGTATACACAGGACGACTGGGCATTGTTTCAAGCATTGTGTTCAGTGCTAACCTACACATGGTGAAGTTAACTTACTTATGGAGAAAAACAATTTCTACATTGACATCATCCCTGTCCTTGTGTAGGAAGTCTTTGAGGAAGTTGGAGACACTTTCGAGGGTAATATGACCACAGACCACAATATGCCTGGAAGGGGGGAAGAAATCATCTTGAGTGGGCAACAGAAATCACTACAGACACTGGCATATTTCCCAATGATAATCAGTGAAACCAAAGCACACCAACATCTAACTCAAATTTAGAATGAAAAAAAAAAACTATATACATGTCAAGAAATGTCTTTTCAAAGCAAACACGTAACTGAATTATATCTTTTTTTTGCCATAAAAGTGAATATTTTCCCCCATATAATGAAAGTGGTTAAATTCTGCACGACAAGTGCAATCAAACACTCAACTCTGAACCACTTTAGAAAATCTAAGATATAATCACACAGCCCGCAGTGGTTGGAGTGTCATCCGTTCTTAATATAAAAACTATCCCTTTGGCCAAACCACCCCTTTGTGAGCTGAATGGATGTTGACAAAGACATGGACATCAATATGCTCATGCTTTTATACAGAACATTACTGAAAACTTTCAAAGTGATTTGGAGGCCCGGGGTTGACACAAATTCTAAACAGGACCTCAGAGTAATTGACAGCTCCCTGGCAAGATTCAGTAGTGCATTACAGCAGAGAGATCTGTCAGACGGTGCACAGAGATGATTACAGCAGTGAAGAACTGGGAGGTTAGATTGGAATGATTTCTGAGTTGAGGTTTTGTCCCTGTTTGCCCTCTGACCGCACTGTAGGCCAGAGTGATCAAAGTTTAAAGGTCAGCTGTAGTTGCACAGCAGGAACTCCGAGGTAAGAGTTATTTTGATCTCTGATTAAAGTATTGACTTTTGCAACAAATGTGGTGCTTCTGTAAATATTAAATGCAGCTGTCCCAAAACTGAGAGAAATCATCATAATCAATTCCAACATTATATATCAAATATTGTTGAAAGAAATGTTGGTTAAAAGGTTTTTCCTTGAAGCAAATTGATTTGTGATTTGTGATTTGGGTCTGTACACATAAAAATATAACTTGACTTGAAATTGTTAATGAAAATACAATTTTTGCTTGATTAATTTACAATCTATGTAAAGGTTTTATTTCAACCTCCTGCTTTAATGTTATTAAAGGACTATTGTGAGTCCGTTTAATAAAAAAGTAATAATAGAAGTTGTTTTATTAAAGACACTTGCAAAGTAATACTAATGGCACTATGAGTATCAGTATTCAACCATGATATGCTATTTAATCAAACTAATCTAGTGGATTTAAGACACTTTATATGCTTCATTTGCACGGTGGTAAGTTGAGCCACTCTTCTGTAGTTAAATGTAAATGTCACCAAGTCCTTCTGCCAAACCCCTAAATGAGAAATCCAAACATGCTCAATAGAATCCAGCCCTATATTGACATGGATTAGTGTGGACACTCAGCAGACACCCTAATTACCCTATGGAGACCTGTAAGGCAATCTGTGTAATGACAATGGTCTTATCCTCTACTTAGCAGGATGTGCCAGGAGACAATTGAACCACTTTAGTTTTAAGTGCCTGGGTACTGGACAGCTTTGTATGGGTATATGGTTACGTTTTCCTAAAATTAAAAATAACACTGTGGTCATATTTGTTCAATGTTCAAGTTCTTATCATCATTCTCGATTTGTTATGACAGGTTTCCTTCAATCCATTATGATGCTCTTATACACAAAAAGGAAGCTCTGGCTAAAACATTAACCTTTAACAGTTGACATCTAAAATTGTAAAGAACATTACTGAAATCTGACTCAATTTGGCAGGTATGAAGGAAGTAGAAATCTTTATTGATGTTAGAAGAGAGCCATAGTCCAGATCACTAAGTGTTCTGCTATCCTGAACTAGATGGACTGGGTAGGGCTGAACTGAAGTGGACTTGGCAAAGTGATGTGACAGACATATGGAGGGAATGGCAGTTCCTAGATGTTACAGGACATAATGGTCTTCACAGATGTCGCCTCTGTCCTTTAAAGGAATCTAATCAGCAGCCGTGATGGCATGGTTGGCCAGAGTTGAGCAAATGGCCGTGTGGTCTTACAAGCTGATGAGCTGAGATGTCAGTGGGCAGCCAGCAGTATTTGGCACAATATGTTTCTCATTTCTAGAGACAAAAAACATCAGTCATGTTTTCCTATTCCCAGTATCCAGATGGCCTTCTCAAAGGGTTGAGAGAATATATAGATTTATTTGCCGTTATATTTGGTTTGTGTGGGTTCAACATTAGGTTAAGAATCTCACACACACTAAAGCCCAAATCTGAAGGTGTTATGCATGTACACATATAAACACACGCGCACATTCACACAGGCACACATGAAGTGCAGTCTTTCAATCTCAATAGGTGATTTATGCGAAGCAAAACTTTCTTCCTCAAACTGTTTCCACCCCTTGAGTTTCAGTGTTTGAATTGGATCTACCGTTGAGATATTATGCTTCAATTAATAGACATCATTAAGGTTGGGCTGCCTCTACTAAATTTTTCCTCTCTCAGAGTGCCACAAGCAGCATTAAATTCAATACTGAGATCATTGGCTAGTAAAATAGGATATAGGGACAGGATATGGTAGATAATTCAACCATTTATAATTGCCTCATGAAGAAAATACATCCCCCTCTGGTTAACTTGATTATACAGTTACGCTCAAACTATAGGAATAACTAAAACAAAAATTTAATTAAAAAAAAAAAAAAGTAGAGCACTCCAAGGGCACATATTTGTACAAGGAAACAATACACATCTATCAAGACAATTAAATAAAGTGTGGCACACAATCACATTAAATGCAACAGGGGTATAGAGCGTGCACAAAAAACATGCAGTCGGGGAACATCCCAGGATGTCACTGGGGATGCACTACAGTACAAAACGGAAAAACAAAGAGCTCAAACATCAGCAACAGAGGTCACTCACTTGATACTGCTCTAATCCTTAGATCAGTGATGAAACTTACTGCAAGAGTCACCATCAAAACTTTACGATTTGTACAACTTCAGTCCCATTTTATTCTTATATTACCTTTCAGAGAATTATATCCTCAACAAGTGAAACTGAATCTCCTGCAATAAATGCAAACAATCAACAAGTCCATGTGCAGTCATTGCAAGCTTAACAAAATGATGTGTAGATACTGCACTTTTTCTTAACAGTGCAATAGTATGCAGACTTTGGAAACTCAGTCAGATGTATATGCCTTATCATTATGTAAGTATGTGCATGTGTTAAATGCCTGAACGTGTAAAAGTCTTTGGGTCTGCCTCAAGTTGCTAGCCCTCACACACACACATAAAACCGTTCAAAGGTGTATGACAGAGTTCAGCCAGGTTTGTAGCCAATTTTTGTGCCAACCCCTCTGCTGAAGTTGGGGCTAATGGAAACCATAGTGCCGTAATGGAAACCACAGGGCCCCAAGTACAGTGGGCGCCAACAGAATGCAACGCTTGTCATTATTATATCAGCATACACAGGCTGAGTGCGGTCACTGGGCTCATGGGTGTATGCTACACTGCACAGACTAATATAAGCAACACTAGCATGGAACAGAAATCCAGTCAAGACCCAATGTGAGCTCCTCTCACTTCCAAATAACCTTCAAGGTCTGTTTCAAATGACAGCGTCCAGGCAGAGAGATGTAATAAGGGTTAGTTCACAATGTGTCATGACCTCATTGTTTGTGAGGTCTGTAATCAGTCGGATACTTGTAATCTCTGAATCTCATTTCAATGATAGACTTCTTTTTTTCTGACGGCTGCTAAATGATAACGCACTGAACCCCGATGGCGATCCTAAACCCACATAACAAGCCGGTTTTGTGCATGTGTCAGGTCTTGTACATGTAAACACCAAATGCATACATATCTATATGATTATGCAAAGAGCCTGGTGCCACTCTAAGTCTTTGTATTTGTGGCTATCAAGTGATTGTTTCCATATGTTTGAACTGTATGTCTAACCAGATGGAGGGTTGGAAGGTGGTGTGGAAGGAGAAAATAAAGTGTGTGGGAGAAACTATCCTCAGTTTTGACAAGGGCTTCTCTCAACACCCATCTGCAAGTCTACACTGAGGTCACTGGCCAAACATAACATTTCATCAATCTTATCTCAATGACAGGCAAACATTATTGAACAAAGGCTTTTTTCTAATGCTTCTTTCTACCTCTGACTCCCTAGATTCCACACGCTTAACAAAGTGACTGAAAACAATGGGAGTAAGTTTGGAAAAGAGAAACAGAGTGAAAAAGACAAGACAGTATAGTAGTAGGCACTGAGTGCCACAGAAGAAAATGAGAGGGAAAGAGAAGACGGGAAAAAAACACTACCCTTCTGTGTGCTGAATATCAGTAAGGTTTGAGCCACAAGGAAAGGAGAACATTACTGCACAATAAGCATTGTGGTAATCTTGTACAGTACCAAACAGTAAAATGACCACAGTGTCACACTGCACTGGAACCTCTGCTGTGAGAGGCCAATCACACATAAAGAATAGGAGCCTCTGGAGACTAACTCCATCACCACACAAACACAAGAACCACGCAAGCACTGAGAGAACCAAGCAGGTAAAGCAAGCCAAAAGCAATTGAGAGCCTCCAATGAGAGCGAGGCAACCAGCATTCAGGGTGTGGGAGCTGACTGAAGATCAGGGCCAGAGTCATGTCAAGCATAAATGATGCGATGGGCTAGCGATGACAGACAACAGGAAGATAGCTTTTTCATAGAGTTCCCAATCAATGAAAAAGCCATAAATCTGCAGGTCATAGGAAACATGCCAGCAATGGTGCAGTTTATTTTTTTTAAAGTAATTCCATTAAACATGCAACAAACTCAAGCAAAATTAAACAAGAAAAGAAACAATATCCTGCAATGGTCATTGAGATTGATGATACTTAAAAAGACCACCAATAATAATGCACTTGCAGATTTTTTAATCTTTCTATTTTCTTGTGCAAAAAATCCTTAAGAAGCGGATAGTAGGGGTTTCATGACTATTTTCTTTCACTTTGATGGATGATGATCCTAATTCATCCCTATAGGCAAGACAGTATTAATAAGGGACTTGATCTGAATAGAAGAAAATGGGACAACACATATTACACAGATACATTGCATAGAAGCACCACAGGTTAATAAACTGCAAGTCTAAAGTGTAGTAGTCATGAAAGCTCTATTTTCCAAATTAAATTAAAGCTCAACACAGGATGTTTCAAGGAGGACAAAGAAAATGAACAGCACACAAATGAATTCAGGAAGCTCTGAGTGAAGGACAGAAAGAGGCAGATATAGAGAAAGGTAGACAGAGAAAGAAGACAAGGACAGAGAGAGAGAACGAGTGAAAGAAAGAGTAAAGGGGCATGGACATGTGTGTCCTGATGGCCAAGGTCTCCAGTCACGCAGTGTGACTTGACGTTATAATGTAACTTTACTGTTCTAAAAAATAAAGTTAACTAACCCCCAGTAACTATAAACCTTCAGGGAAGGGGGTGCACTTGAGTCACACAACCACACCTTGTCTGGATTTCAACTTACTTTCTGCCTCGTGTTGAGTTATAACTCCCTCCGTATTTCTTCCGATTAAGGATGAGAGCAGCAATTTCTGGCACGTAGCGAGCAAACATGGCCTACATGCATGGAACAGAAAAAAGAAAAGGGCATGCAGAGAGGGTTCTACCGCACACAGAAAAACAGCAGAACCATCTGGAATACTTACTTTCTCCCATTAACCGCACTATAGGAACCACCATATTTCTTGCGGTTTCCTATTAACTCTATGATTTCAGGGACGTAGCTGGCAAACATGGCCTAAGGAGAAGATAGAAGACAGAAGAAGAGACTAAAAAAGAGACTACTACGCTGCAGAGTGGCTGATGGGGAAACCGGTGCATCAATCCAGATTTCTGAGGGGAGAAAAATATTACCTTTGCTATCTAAATAAGGTTTAAGAAATTCTCTCTCATCGTCCATACAGACTTGCTAAACTTCACAAAAATGAGAGAGATCTTATACCAAAAAAAATCTTGTTTGCTGTTGAAAAAATAGCCCCAGTTTTTAAAGGTAAAGGTTTAGGAACAGGTTTTGTTAGTGGGCAATAATTTTGTCACAGTCTGTATTAAGTCTGTGATAGCACCCAAACCCTTTTTGGATGACAGAACTGCGTTAAAATCTGAGGGAGAATAAAAACCTATGTGCCATGTTTTGTCCAACAAACACAGATGATCTGGCAGGTTGATTTGAATAGGCCCACCTGATGGTCCATAGCTGCAAAACACATTAAGACTCATTTGTTGGGCTGGAAAATGAGCTGGATGCATTTTGCAAAGTTTTGCAGCCTGTTACGCTAACACAGGGTTGTGTTAACCAACATTAGGGTACTCACTGACACTACTCATATAGGCTTACATCTACAATAAGAAACCAAGAGGTTCCCATGCCCTTGTGAATACATACTTAAATCATGCTTGGAAAGTTGACTTATACATTCCCAGAAATAATGTGAAATGACCTGAGTTAGATATGATCCCTGGCTTTAAAATGTCTCCAGCCTGGAGTCATTATTCAGCCACTGCTGCTGATAGAAAGCAGCTTATGGTGCTAGCTCTAAGACTTCCAGAGCTCTCAGCACTGAGAAAAACACACATCCTATCACCATGGTCACAACACGGTACACATCCACACAGCTGCAAGTCATCAGTGCGTACTGGTAGCTGTCCAAATACAGAATACAGTAACTGTGATCTGCCTAGATCCTCAATTTTCTGTAAATGAGGATGGGTCTACAGTGTGTGTGTGTCTGGGTATGTATGTGTGCGTATGCGCACTCACAGGTGTGTGCACCCAGGCTTGTGTGTGTGTAAGTTACTGTGCTAGTGGGAGCCCAACAGGACGCTAAATCAGAGGAAGGTGAGAGGGAGGGGGGAGTGGGAGGCTGCTGTTGCTATGGTAACAGTCAGGCTGACCTAAGCCTCATCTCCCTGCCCCTGTGTTTGTTGGAATTGTGGGAAAAGACACGGGAGGAGGGGTGTCCTGAAACCGCAACTGCTTCTAAAAGAACAGTGACAACATTATCAGACAATAGCTTATACTCTATTCAAACAAATACAGAGATGACACATGAGGGGAGGGACGAAGGAGCACATAGTAACTACAGTAGACAAGATACAGTAGGCTAAACAGGAGGATACAACTACACTGTGACAAAGATACAACATTTACTAATACAGGCCACATAGTTCTAACATTTTAACAGCACCATACTAAAATATCATAGAATATACATAAACATATTTAAAATTAGTTTGCATTGATCTAAAAAAAATTATATAACTGTCGAGACTTTTATGCATTCTATTGATGGGGACAGGCAGGATTTAGGAAGGAATAAGAGGCATAAGGGAGCAAGAAAAAGCCTGATTTTACCAAACCACCAAGGATGAAGAAGACCATGAACAGGCGTCCCAAGGTGGTTTTTGCATAGACATCCCCGTAGCCCACTGTGGACATTGTCACCATCAGCAAGTAGACACATTCCCAATAGGATAGAGATTGGGAGTTTTGGAAGTTTTCCCAAGGATCCCCTGAGTTTTCCACCTTAAAGGAAAAAGGAAGAAGGTGGGAATATTGAGACATGACCCTGACATGACCATAAGCACCAATTTGTAAACAGTATCTTTGCTTGAGTCCTATTCTTTATATATTGAGCTTAGGCTGCCATCTGGTGGTAAAAGAGTGTAATAAACAGATAAACAATAAATGTACTTTGAAATCATTTCAAATACATTTGAAATTTACTGAAGAAGAAAAAACACATTACACACAGTCATAAGAGTTTTATTATTATTATGGAGCATTTTGACTCAAGTAGATAGCATGGCAGTAGATAGTGATACAAAGTATGGGTAGGCATACACCAAAAGTGTCTGACAAGAGACAAGTTAAGTTATATGGGATCTTTCAAATATTGATTCGAAAAAGTTTCACTGAAAGTTTATTTACATGTACAGTATCTTGGTGCTTGTTGTTAATAATTTATCCTGCCTCTACCACTACATACTTGGGAGTAGGGATACACTGTACCTGTGTATCAGCGATGATAATGTCTTTGCCTAGAGTATCATTGATTGGACATGAACAATCAACATTACATACAGTCTCCTCTTCAGTGTCATGATAAAACTCTGTATTTTCTGTCAGCTAAATTCATCCAGTCATGGTTGGACTGATAAAATAATGCTAACAATTGTAAATACTGATTCCAGTTCTACACAGTGAGGTATGACGACTTCAAATTTATGAAAAATGCTGGGGTTTTGGATCAGATGGGAAGAGGGGTTACATGGAGGCGTTAGTTACCTCCCAACTGGCTCATTAATCACTGGACCCCACTGGGCCTCCCATCTGTCCACTTACCAAATGTATAAATCCAGCAGCTGTAAGCCAAGTGCTTATGAAGATGGAACACAGGTTCACCAGCTTGATGGAATTGCTGAGTAGAAGAAGAACCAAAACAAACCTCAAAGACATTCAAACCGTAGTGACAGGAATAAAAAGAGAGTTATGAGTTAGTGAAAGTAACAACAGGGATCACTCTGACCTGACTCACAATAACTTACATTTAGAAAAGTTGAAATGGGGATTAAATTCGATCATGGGCATATCATTAAACAGAGTATTGAAAAACTGTACAATAAAAATGATGAAAAGGAAAATGAAAGGCCAAAACATACAGACTGGGTCTGAATAATTAAATTTAACTGCCAAGTCTGCATCACAAAGTAAGATTTAATGAAAGGTACTGTATATTAGTGTAATACTATATAAGGTGTGATAATTACATTTATATCACACCATAAACATAAATTTAAAAATTCAACTAAGATAACTTGTAAAATATGCTGAGGGCATGGTGAAATCTAAGCAATTGATACCACATACTGTGGTAATTCCACATGATATATGAAAAAACTAATTGTGTCAGCAATTTGTGGAAAGTTCAAACTGGCCTCATGGTTAGACATACTGGGGTGTCTGCAACAGTGAATGTACTATTGTAGGTGGATGTGTTTGAAGAGGGCTTTATACTAACCTTGTTTTCAAGATATTCAAAAACTGTAAGATTTCCGAGAACTGTATCAATCTTAGGGCTCTCAGGAATCTTAAACCTTTGAGAAAAAAACAGAGAAAGACAGACAGAGAGAGGCACATTAAAATAAGTGCAGAACAACTGAACAACAAAAACAACTGATTCATATGCATATTGAGTACATAAGTTAGGTGTTTTCTTAAGGAGGATTATAGTGGCAGCTGAGAAGAAATACAACTAAATGTTTATGATGAGATCAGACAAAATGGTCTACATATTTTTCTACAGCATTTAAACATAACAAAGCATAGCACTATCAAGTTCACAATTGAGTCTGTGAGACACAAGAGCTTGAAAGAAAACACTTTATTCTAAATGATGTCTTGGATTTATTTATGAATTCATAAATGTTATATGGCCTACTTTACATGAGCCTCAGTCTGAATCCAAGAGCAGCTCGCTGAGGGATTACAGAACAATGTGACACCTGCCTCATTGTCTTTTTACATAACACAACTGATCCCATGAAATGTGTGCGTGTACTCATGTCTGTGGTTGAGTGCGTGTGTGACAAAATGTGATGTGAATTCCTATTGAGACAATGTCTGCAATCAGTACTAGCTGCAAACGTGGCCATAAACTCATCACCACACACTAAAAAAAAAAAAACAATCTCAACCAACTCTAACTGTAAAACAACAATCAAGATCTGGATTAATTAGGTCATCATCATAAGCAACTTCTGAGCACTAGCACTCTTACCCCAGTTGGAGAGGATGCATAAACAGGACCAGACTGAATGGTAAGGTCCTGCCTGCGTTCCCTTGTCCTCATGTGCATGATGGCCCTGTCTCACCCTGTACCCATTCTGAAAAAGATCACCACAGGACTTCTTTCGCCTCCATCTTTCTTGGAGGGTGTCCAAATTAGTGTCACTGTGTGTATGGCGGTACATGAGCAGTTTAGAAGGAATCATTGTTTTAGACTTTAGAAAAAACATCCAAGGAATTCTTCTGATCAAGATAGGAATTAAAAATATGTGATCCAAAAAAATCAAGGACTAATATTCCAAAAGCCCCTCTGTAAAATAACAAGAGATAATTCCTGATAAAAGCAACACGGGAAGCAAGGCTCTCTCTTTCCCCGCTGCTGCACCACCAAAAGTTCCTTGTAAAAAAAACCCCACCTCAAATACAAACAAATATTGCAAAAAATCGATGGTCACTGCTGCAGACAGTCAAGTTAAAACAGACCGCTAGACTTGTATTGTTTGTCTAATCGTGTCAGATTTGCGAAGGATTGTGTCTCCGTGAGCAAAATGTCAGCTCTAATATAGGTGGGGGTTTTTTTTTCATTTTCTACAGTGCCTTTAATCCCCACAACCCAAACAGATTTCACTTTCTCATGCCCCTTTCAGTGCTTCACTATTAACACTTATTAAGCTTTGTCCACATCAACACACAGCTGTGTTGAATATATTTTATTAAAAAAAACTGCACCCTGCCAGGGATAAGAAGAGATGGGAATAAAATGAAAATAATGTCCAACAAAAGCAATAATCATCACTTCAGAAGTAGCGTCCTGTTTCCACATGGGAAATTTCAAAATATCTCTACAACAATAAGCTGCTGGTAACGGCTATTGTACAGTTCAGGACTGGGGTCAGTTCTTATTACTTTCAGCTCAATCAAAGTGCAGTAAATCTGATTTGTCTGACATGTAAGAACGTTTGTTAGAACAGGGATTGAAACTTAATTCAAAAATCATCTTAAAAGGTACTTCTTACTATTTTAGAGCACTAATACCTTGTTATTATAATGTTACTAGTATTATTTGTATCTTAAATTGCATGCTTGTCAGGTTGTCCCAACACGTTTCCGACACCGGAATTGGAGGAGGTTGTCTGATCATTTCTGTAACTTTCCAAAACAGACAATGCAACCATCATTTCCAATTCACAAAGTCATTGGCCAGATGTGCGGAGGTGAATAAGTAGGCCTCTTAAACTCTTATACTATCTTCCATTATCATACTACATTAAAGCAAATGTGTATTTCAAATGTTTGAAGTCACGTTGTATAACTCTCTTGGGGAATCACCTGAGGAATGTTATTCAGGTATTATTCCTTTTTAAACAAATGTATAGAGTTTAAGACAATATGAATACAGTAGTGTTTGTGCTTGGCAGGACTGTTTATGTTTTTTATGCAAAAGGTTTAAAAAAAGCAGACCATCTTTGGCAATGTAACTTTGGAAGGGGGCATGTAATCTACAATTTGTTTTTTCTATTTAATTCTTATTTCTGTCTTGGAATACATTTAATTACTAGAGGTGTATGTGTGAAATGTTGTGTTGGATACACACACAGAAATTATTGAAAAATATGAATAGAACTTGTCTGCATCATAGTATAGTAAACAGAATTGCTAATTTTGTATCCATTACTGGGGTATTAATATTACACTGGACCAAAACAGTGATGGCCTCCAACACTGAAATGAGTGATACTGTACAGCATTTTACAACGTCATCATTAGTACAGTGGTGTTTGTGTGTTTGGTATGTGAATGTGTTGAAAAACTCTCAATGAATTTCTGGTCCCTGAACAAACACTTCTGTATGAGAAAATCTCTTTCCAACACATGCCAAAGCCTCTTGCACAAACAACCGTTGCACACACGTGTCAGCTGGCCAGATGCTCATTCAAAAGGTTTTTATGATCTGTGCCCACTCTTATTTCATTGAGGCTTTGGAAGCCAGAGCACAGCCTCTCTGTCACATGTTCTGGCACAGCAGCCTACTGGGACCTTTTATCAATCAGCAGTCTGGGATGGTTCATCTGGGATAATACTGACAGTCAACCCAGCCAGGATTAGATTATATGATGCTACCCTGCACCAAACAGACACACACATTCTGTTAGCGCATGTAGCACTTGTTGGTACAGGACATTCATTCTGTGTAGACAGAACACACATATTAATGTATAATTTTAAAAGCAGCAACTCATATTCACTTTTTACTAGGTTTTAATTAGAATACAACTCATTGTGTATAAAACATTGCAAACATGCAGTGTAACGAGAAGCCTGGATAACAGCAAAGAGGCTTAAACTTCCCACAAATGAGTTTCCCTCCCATTAATGTACATGGAGGCTTCCTGCCAGCGACTGAAGGGCCATATAAGGCAGATGAACTGATTCCAATGTCAGGTACTGTAAGCCTCTTTCAGCAGCAGAATACAAGAGATCAACAAACAGTCTGCTAGAGTACCACTAGGAGGCAGTAGCAGGTTAGAATAAAAGCCATGACTGACACAATACTGTACATTTTCAGAGCCAGTACAACTTCAAATCCCCAACATTTACGTTGATACCATATAATATTGACATCAGTAAACTTGGGATAAATGATCTTTCAATAAGCTTTGTATTCCAAAATCATCCAAACCCAGTGCAGTTCCCTGTGGTTTTTATAGATTGAGACTTAAAGTATGGAGTTAGCTGGCGAGGTGTGAAAGCTGTAAAGAGCTGGGGCTCAGTAGCCACAGTTGCTACAAGCATATTTCAAACAGCCATATGCTAATACTTCACCACTAGGTCTCTCTAGCAATGGCCAGTGCAAGATTAATTCCCTTTTCCTAGGAAGAACTCTGCATGCCCTCTTACATTAACCGCACATCGTTCTCCTCCTCTTAGTACAATGTCCAATTTGCAGAGGCAGAGAGAACATAACTTTAAATGCATGCAGCATATACCTCCTCGGGTACAGAGTGGGTGGCTACACTACCACACAGGTCAGGGCAGAACCCCTATTAATGGTCTTTTTTTCTTTTTTTTTTAACAAAGCACACCTCCACTGGTTCTCCAACAGCCTTCTCATGCAGGACCACAGCTGAAAGAGTAAGATACAGTAAGGTACTGTAATTATGATGTATTACACTGGCTGTGGTGTATATTCCCCAGAAGTGAACAAAAAGAAAAGCTGAACTAGTCTATTGGGAATGCAGAGCACAACGCATATTGTAACAACTAACCTGGTTTTCTCTAACAAAGACTGTTAAGGGACAGCATATACACTTAACTAAATGAAAGTAGCACCAATTATGGATCAGTCTATCGATTATTAGCAAAATCATTATGGTCCTGAAAAGCTTCCTATGGGAAGTAAATGAAGATATATAGGGGAGAGCAATGATCTTTATGGAAGTAGCAATGTCATTTTTATATCAGTGAAGGTTGCCATATGAAACCAGATGAGGAATAATGGAGAAATGTTAATTATGATCATTTCCCTAGATTCTTTTATTGATTAATTGTGTTTATTTACCTGTCACAGCAGGGTATTGTATGTTCTAATTTCCACAATAATACAGGATATAAGTTACTAATCATGAGTCTTGTCCCAACTCATCCAAGCATGAACAAACACTTACAGTGTCCCCATTAGTATTCTGGGAGCTAACACCAGCCTGTTAGGGTATGCTATATCCTCTTGCAGATCAACACACTGTTAATTTTATAACTGAGGCTTTGCAACATTTTATGCAGCCTTTAACATGTGGACAACCACACCACCAGTAAACACACACTTAAGTCATTCCAGTGGGAGTTCTGTTACTGTACCGTGCTGTGGTTATATATGACCGACACTGCAAAAATAAACATGCTCTTTAATGTTTGAAGGGGATGCCACCTGATATACTGTGCTTGTAAAAATAGTCAGTGATTTTAAAAAGTAAATTAATAGTACTGGAATCTAGAGTATCTGCACAAACAATAAATTGACATTTCTCAGCTGCTGTCAACAGTATACACAAAGCTGCAGCTGCAGCTGTACTGTATATAAAAAGGAGTCTCTGCTTTATATTTCTACCCCATATTCAGGGTGTTTAATGATCACAGGTAATTATTCACTGCATAATGTCAAGCAGAAGCCAGACCACCATTTCACAGTATTTCATCATCCTCATCAAGGTTTTCTTAGGATGAGATGAGGACACCTTACATCATGAATACCAGAACCCAGATTACTTGACTTGGCCATATCTAATTAATAGCACAGCTTGTTCCTTGTGATATTCATGAGCCACAGTGAGCTCCTTGAGAAACCTTCATCACCTCGGAGATCAGACATTCACAGTTTCATATTACTTCACAGATTTTGTGATTCCAGTGGGCTTGTAAGAAAGAAAGAAAAAAAAAGATCACACACTGACAGATAGAAGGCAGGGCTTTCAACATCCCTGAAATTCTGAGAGTATGTCACTAGTTTATATCATGGAATAAACAAATTATTATAGTTTGCAACACCTTGTGTTTAAACTTCAGATAAACACACCAAAATAATTGCCAAGATCTGGAAACTTGGAAAAATTGCTACAACTATATGCTGTAAGTCAAACAGGGCAAGATATGAACAATCAGACGACTAGACAGGTTTTGAACAAGTCAACAGCCTGGCAAGAATATCTAAACAACTTTATTTTGGGGTAAATTTTAAATCCCAGCACAAGCAATATGTTGCTTATAATCCTTCATTACACAAGTAAAATGTGTGCTCAAACAACTATGATAAGTATGAGAGGAGTTGAACCAGTGTTTCACCCCATCAGATTTGACCTCATCTCAGTAATTCAATTTCAGAAATTGAATTTCACAGCAGACATTTTGACTTGTCATAGCAAGAAATGTACAGGTGTCATTAATAATATTAACAATTACTCTGTTCTATTCAAGTGTTAGATGAAGTCATGACAGTGTGACAGTGAGCTAGTGTATATAAATACCAGGATGCTGAAAATGAAAACTAAATGGAATTCAGTCTTCATTATTTTATTATTTTCAGTGAATTTCCTACAGACAAAAAGCCCTACTACTGATAGGAGAATTTAGAAACAATGTTGGACTAGCATTTAGCTATGATTCTGAAATGAAGTATGGCAACAATGTCCAGTATTATATGTGGTTTTAAAAATGGGGTTGCAGTGCACCCAAAAAAGAATGCAGCTATAAAGAAACACCATACTGCAGTGTAATTTAGGCCACAATACTCAATGCACTGAGAAAAGTAGGTTGTTATGTAATGCAGGTTAGGGTGTTTTCCAGTCTGCTCATGCAAGGGCATGTGTCTATGTGTGTTTGTATATATGTGAGTATGAGGATAATAAGACATGTGTTTGTGATGCGTGCATTTTTTGGGTGAGTGTAAATGAGCCTATTTGATGGCAGTTATGGTCTGCTGTGAGGTATTCCAGGTGCAATGCCTCGACACGGCAACAACCAATAAATCTGAAGCACAAACACACACAAACAAGACCACAGCCTGATTCTGAGTCACTCTCCCTCCCATTAGCCCATCCACTCTGCTGTGTCTGTGTTCCCTGAAACATCAGAGGAGCCCAGCCCTGTCACTTTCAATGATGAGAAAAAGTTGACTGCAGCCCCGAGCAAGAGGGCCTCCGAGACACACTCCCAGTAATGGGGAGACAGAGGGAGGACTGAGAGGCTGAGGGAGAGCTAGGGAGTGATAAAAAGGAGGGGTGACACGTGAAGATTGAGGGCAAAAAGAGAAATGGAAAAAGAATAGTGGTTGGATGGTGGGGTTGAGGAAAAAAAGATGCAAAAAAATTGCAAAAGAAAGCAAGGCGAGACAAGGCTATACAGTAATAAGAAAAAAGAAAAAGAAAGAAAGAATGGATTTATGAAACAGAGAGAAAGAGACAGCTGAGAGATACATGCAAACTTACCAAGCCAGCTTCTGTTTAGGTAGACAGAGACAAACACAGGAGGAACAGTGAAGAAGTCGACCACTGAGTTGACCTCCAGCCAGAACCACAGCTTATCATTGGCTGCTATAAACTATCAAAAGAAAGAGGGATGGCATTAAAAAAGTCAAGTTTTAACTTATTCAAAACACCACCATATCATCACTGCCCACCATTTAAACGGCAGGCTGTGTCTTCCCCTGGCATTGCTGACATACTGTATAGAATGACAAAAGCTTCACCCCACTTGCTGAGTCATGCGAAGGGGTTGGTGGTGTAAGCAGCTTATGAGTTTATTTATTCATTCATTCAGGATGTCAGGCTTGCATTTGCACCACTGGAATGCTGCACTGGCATGACAGCCATGCTAGCAACATTATTCAAACAGTGTCGTTTAAACTAAAGGCATGCTATGTGAATTTTCAAGGGTGACTTAGGTGGTTGTCTGCTTGTGTAAGCACTGTTGATTGTCCTGTAAAAGTGTTGTGTCTAAAATTATAATTTTTTGATTGATATTGATTTACCAAAACTTTAAAATACTTAATTCAAATTATGAAGCTGTGTGCATATTGATACAGTATTGTATATACATGTGTCGTATGTCAGTGAATGCTTATGTGCATGTGATCATGCAAGTACGTGTGCCATCTTACCCGCAGACCAAAATAAAGAAGGAAGAAGACGTTGAAGGCCATATCGATCTGTAACGTGAAATCTTTGTAGAAGTTCTGGCAGGATTCTATAGGGCTAGAGAACAGAGACAAAGAGAAAGACAAAGAGAGAGAAAAATGCATTACTCACAGGTTAAACACATGCACTGATACTGTAGAGTAGGGGTCTCCCTCCTCTTTACAATCATAAACACAACAGTTGCCAAAACTGGGGGCATTGCCACATTTCAACAATATGAATGTTATTTCCTTGGCTTTTTGTTTGTTTGTTTGTTTGTTTGTTTGTTTGTTTGTTTGTTTGTTTGTTTGCAGATAGTGTATGAGCTTTGTACACTGGTGTGTTGAAATAATATCATTGAAAAAGAATGCATAAGAATTTCACATATCACATAAATCACAATCAAATGTATCCTTAATGAGATGAACTTTATTTAACTGTTATGTATTCCATCAGAAGAACACACAAAAAACAACTTCAGTATCTTATTTTGTTGGTTTATAATTCATAGTCATTAATTGAGACAACAGAATTTGGTAAAACAATATGACCATATCATCACAAAACAATCCAACCAAAAGATGAGTGATTATCTTTGGTCCTTTTTCTCTTCTGTCAAGAAGAAAAATCAACAGTATGGAAACAACAGCTAGCTTGAGGTTGAAGTGAATTGGTACTGACCAATCCTTGCCATTTAAACTGACCAATCTTTGCAAAAATACATATATATTTGATATCTATTCAGTAAATATACATATGTCAATTTTAATCCATTTAGTCAAAATATGGAATTATGAATACTATTACTAAAACCAATTTAGTGGTTTGCCATTGAATTTTTACTGATATCCTGCAATTGTTTTGAGCCCTAAGGGGTCACAGAGCAAGATAAAAGACCTACAGTAGTTCATCACATTAAAAAATTCAATGAAATCAGGAGTTAAGAACAGTTGTTTTGATATGACGACACATTTAGCACACATTAATTATTCAACATCTGTCAAACACAAAAATTCCACACAGATATTCCCTCATATGACAGAAGCTCCACACAGAGAAAGAAACTGCACAACTCTCCACATTTAAGAGA
This sequence comes from Scomber scombrus, assembly GCF_963691925.1. Lineage (NCBI taxonomy): Eukaryota > Metazoa > Chordata > Actinopteri > Scombriformes > Scombridae > Scomber > Scomber scombrus. The sequence goes on along the minus strand of NC_084981.1, from coordinate 16,336,183 downwards.
GTGAAATAGCTAGCCAAGTGTTCCTTAAAAAAGGCTGATGATAAATGAGTCGTGATCACCCTGGTCTGTCATATCATCCATCTTAATGTTTACCATGTGATGATTAACCATTAGAAAGTGGGTGCTCTCAGCAAAGCAATAATAGGCAGCATGCCCACCCCATTCTTCATATGGTCATGGGCCTATAGTACTCCATGTTGCTCCAGAGGAATGAGGAAATCCCTCTGTGAGAAAATCATGAATATGCATGAAGGCTTCCTTGGCTATAGATAACCTTTGGGAATGTATAGACTGGCAAGGGAAGACACAAAAGGCTGTTACAAGAGTACACAATTACAAGTCCCATACGTTCAAATTAAATATTAAAGTGTACAGTTGTATGTATGGAGCCCATGGGGGCACAGTGTGAGACCCATGATAGAGTTGATGGTATAATGAGAACCTCCAGAGGTTGAGGAGTGAGGCTTAATCATCTTCCAGTTTACATCAAACATTTTATCCCATGATAATCCACTAAAATAGATGACTGAGTACAGACATGCCAGAGAAGACACATTTCTCCAAGAGGATGATCCAACTTCTAATTCATGAGAGTGTGGTCTGTCTGGAGCATATTCCGAGGACTGATGTGATCTTTAAGATGATGTAAAACCCTGGCCTATGTCCAAGATAATTAGAATGAATCTGGCTTATGGGTCAATTGTTTTTTAAAAACAGATTTCATTTGGTTGAAAGGCATTTTCTCATGAAGTGCCATCAGACTTCTGACAAAGGTTAATTTGCATCTGACCCCTCAAAGAAGTTAACATTGATCTGGCCTAAATACTCAATTATTTACTCACCATCAGCATCTCCACGTGGTTCTATAGGCATCAAACTAAGAAAACGTGCAACACCTAACCTGTGACCATGAATCATAGATGCAGCCTAAGCATACACAATGTTCCTGGGGTGATTAAATGCCATTTTTTCTCAATAAAGCCCACAGGTTGAGGCAGACCTCACATCCATCTACAGATTAAAGCTCACTTGCCCCTCTTCCTCCCAAAACAGATCTGAAACCAAATCCTTAACTAACCTTCACAGACAGGCAAATACACTTACAAGCACATATGAGCATAGACACACACACACACACACACACACACACACACACACACACACACACACCACACATGGTGCATATGGAAGATACCATTTGGAGTGGTCACTGCAGCGTTTCCCCTTAGGACCAGCTCTGGCCTAATTCTGAATAACTGGTCATCTGCAGTCATGTGACCCAAAGCATTCTCAATAACACATTGAGAGCATGGCACCTCACAGCAGGGACTGAGTGGTACATTGAATTTGTCTGGATTTTGCATTATAAGACAAGACAATAGCTACACTCTGGAAGCTTTAATTTAGTCATTATTTCATAGTAAAGCATATCATTAACTAAAGTTGTGGGAAGACACACCAGGCAGACCTACATTTTCTTTCTGTTAAACTCAGAGGCACAACAGAAAATCAAGACTTATTCAGTACAGGATAAGATAAATTCCCACAGTACATTACTGTGGAGCTGCTGAACAGGTTTTCAAAACAAATGGCAACATGGACTTAAGAGTAAAAATAGAAATAACCAGTTAAATATGGCAAGTCAACCTGTATAGTATGCTGTATATATATAACACAACTGTGCAGAGTACTATAGTACTCTAGTAGAGCTAGAATACATGTATATATACTCTACTAGAGTACTATAGTACTCAACCATGCAGCTCCCCTTAGCTCTACTGAGAATTTTAGCATCTTTCAGCTCATTGTTTTGTTGTTACAGTCCTCATCTTCACCTTTTTGGTTCAAACTCGTCAACCTTGTGCCAGACAGCTCTTTTGTAAAAATGCTCTGATAAATCTAATGTTCGCGGAGATCAAAAACAAAACTAAAAGAAGACTGAATATTAGACTTATATTTGTGAGGTACCACTTTATAATGAGGTGATTTTTTTTTTTCTTTTGGGGGGATGGGGGTTGGTACAATAAAACAACAATACAACAACAACAACAACAACAACAGTCTCAAATATTCAGCTTAGTATCCATGGGAATTGTGTTCATATTGGATGATTCTGCAGCATGCTCAGTGCTACTGGAGGAAGTAATGTGTCAGTTTGAATGTCAGGGTGTAGCACATCCAACTTTAATGCCAGCGGCCAGAGTTTACCCATCACCACTCTTGACATGAGTATTATAAGCTTCAGAAATGTAGTATTTTGCAGAGCTGTTGTATTGGATTAAGTTATCCAATACATGTGTTCATGTGTCAGTGTTTCCTGCAGAAAGAGCATGTAAGACAAGTCGAAATCCTGATTCCTGCTCTCAATGTCACTTCACACTACACATGGGATTCTGGCCACAAGCTGCCAGTGTCCTGCAGAAAATAGATCTGCCCACCACAGTTCTTATTACTCCTTAAGCCCAGGCACAGCCTGGGGTTAAACCATCCTGCCTGACAGGAAGAAGAGAGAGGAGAGATAGAGTGAGGCAGGGACAACAGACAGCAGAAAGACACAGACAGATAAAAGAGACAGAAAGAGAGGAGACATAGTGACAGTAAGAAGAAGAGGAAGATGTGAAAGTGACAGAGTTAAAAGGGAGGGGGACAAAGCTCCCAGACGTACTGAGGACAATTTGTCTCATACATATATATATAGCACACATTGCTAGTTTTAGGCCACATTATTGCCTCAAGATTTCAAAGCTTCTGTAATAAACTTGCATATTTTTGTGTTTGAGTTGGTGAATGCCTACAACACACTACACCCTATTCTCCCTTCTCTTACCCTACTACTGCTTATTAGCAAGGCCGGCACTAACACACACACACATGCAGACAAACACAGGAGAACAGAGACTGCCTGAGGGAAGGCTGCAGAGCATGTGAGTCTATTTCAGGATATAAAATGTTTCCTCACGTTAACCTCCTCTGACCAGGCACTCTGCCTCTGGAAAACACAACCAGAGAGGTAAACCTCATTTGTTCACAAGGGCAAAAGAGTATGTTCATCATGAAGTTCTAAAAATAGTCCTAAACACCTTCAGTCAGTCAGCAGGAGCCAGCCTTTTGTTAGCCTTAACATGACCTTGGCAAGCTGCAGGAGCGACAGCAAGGTTGCCCCCTGAGAAGACAATAACAACACACTCCTGGTGGCTTGACTAATGCTCACAACCATAATGCAAAACACCAAATCTGAGTCATTCTTCATATCTCAAAACTGTGTTACTGCTCTAGTAAGATCTTTTTTGGAATATAATTACAGAACTGTTGTTAGTATTCAAATCAAACAATACAATCAATATACAACCAAAAATAAAATTATAGGCACATTTAGAATGTAATTCGAGCACAATAACTGAGTCTAGTTTATAAGCCATATTTCTCCTGAGGGTAGTGCATGTACTGTACATGTAAGGGACAAAGCAGGGAGGGGTCTGTGAAGCCGAAAGAAGGCCAGGTTAGTACTTAAATGATTGATTTAGGTCAAGGCACCATTACTAAAATAAGAAATACTTTAGTACCTACAAGGGCAATGGACAAATAAAACCTCAGCAGGGAGGCTAAAGATAGATAATTTGATGTTTTCATCTGAATGCAAATGACTTCCATTCTGCTTCAAGCTTTTCCTCTACAAAGATGTTATTTATTTTAGACTCTAAAGCAGTACATTGTGAATAAAAATAGCACATTACTAAAAGAAACCACATGGAATGAATAACAATGCAATAAACTAAAAGGGGAGAGTAAATGTTTAAAAGAAATCATTATCCATATTCTTGTCATTTGTGGTTTTCACTCCATACAGTGAGCACATTTCAAGAAACCTGAAAACTCACTTCCATGAACACCTGAACACTTGAGCCCCTTAACCTTTTTAGCACTTTGTTTATTGTTGATCTTCTTATTTGTTGTTTATGGTATTTCTCATTCACTTGTCTAATTCTTGTTGTTTCTTACTATATACAGAAACTCTTTTTCATAGCAATTGTAGCTGGTCAGTTAGTCCAGAGTTTGTACCACAGCTCTTTCGGACTCACTTTCCCCTAACGCTCGACTGTCTTTGCATCCTGCCAAATGACAAAATGTAAATGACAAATTACACTTCTACTATTTCATGGTTAATTTATTCAGAAGCCAGTGTTACAGTACAATAGCTAAACTACACACATCACTTCTCTTTTGAACACAAACCAATTAGAAGATAAAAGCTGCAGTTATGTGCCAAATGCAAAAAATAACAAATAAAGACCTTATCAGCACATTGATAAACATTGTCAAGAGAATTGGTTCTGCTAGTATTTGTTTTTTATTCAGGTCATTTAAAAGGCACATTGAGACTTGCGCAAGATAACTATGAAAGAAGCAAAGGATTGCCCCAGCTTTCTTTCAATCAGTACATAAACACATTTACAAACTTTACTATAACAAATCCTCCCTTCTGACCTCTTATTTTTAGATAAATTTCAAATATTAATTCAGTAATATTCTTTTTTTATTTCTCATTAAATTATTAATTGCATTTTCAAGCCGACTTTTGAGTTCACTACAGCACTGAAACAGCCTGAGTGGAAATAAATTATTTGGATGATAAAAATAAATAAATACATTTAAAAAACTTTGGTGTTTGGTGTTGTTCAGAGAAACTCTGCTGCATTTCCCCATTTGAATCCATTTGTTTTGGCAGGTGTGAAAGCTCTCAGACAAACTTGAACACAATGAGTGTCAGTTCACCTCCAACTGTACTCTAGTGTGAATGCAAATTTAACCAACCACAGGGATGATTCATTTATGATTTTAGCTTGGATTCAAAAGGTAAACTACTAAATATATATGATCCATGTGCTGATCATATAAGCTGTTGCAGTCATTTGCAATGTATAGTATACTATATACTGTATATACGATCATTTTGCAACTGTAGAAACCGATCAACCCCCACCTACATCCCCAAATATTGTATGTTCTTGTTTCTTGCTGACAGTTATTCATGGCTTATTAGGCCCAGTTGTAGTCTCAAATAATAAAGTAATGTAAACTGTTGTTTTCCTATAAAGTCATTCAAGAACACTGGTAACATTTTTTATGAAACTACTTTTTTCTTGTTATAACATTGAACAATGAATGAATTATAGCTGAAGAACTTGAACTGAATTTACAATGTATACAAATTCCAAAAAAAGCCACAAAGTCACTTAAATAATTTCAATTTCATCTCATATTTCTAATGAGAGTGCGTTATGCTATGTTCATGCTCTTGTCTAAAAATAGTCATTTCGCTCGGCATGGTGGGATATCAGGAAACTGCAACAGCAAATGGCCTTTATATTTCCACGGTAACTCCGATCAACTAAAGAGGTTAGACCATTTAGTGCAGTTCCAGTGCTGGTGCTGGGCTGGTGCTGATGCTGGTTCACAGTCGGTTCAACTGTGAACCAGCTGAGAACCAATTTGGAAAAGGGGTATTACCACATGCGAGCTAAGCAGGACTCCAAAGTCTGTCTGTTCTCAGCTCATGCTAAAATATCAAAAACAATTAAAAAGCTGAATTTTTTTGCAGTCTCCAGGGAGAGGCCCCATGATCATAACACAGTACTGATGTTCCATTAAATGTACAAAAGCTCATTATCTAGGAATGTGACATTGATGCTGAATTTTCTCTGTTTTTCAGAGCAACTCTCTCAGTTAAAAAGAGAAAATCTCCCTAAAAGTGCTGAAAAAAATATTAAATGCATTTAGTCTCGTGATTTTGAAATGACTCATTTAAACCAGTCATTGCCAGTTTGTGGATTTAAATCTAAATCCACTTGGGATTGGTGTTAGCTACTAATAAAGTCCTCTCATGGTTACATGGTCTTTTCTGATCCACTTGGAGACTCAGATACTCCATACAGACCTAACAGTACTGTCAACACCCCAGGAAGAAGAGGCCCTTATATAGGCTTCATTCTTCGCCACAAAGTCTGCCAAGCTTGTCTCACTGCTCAGCCATATTTCTCACCTTACCACATTAATTAGTTATTAGACACTGTTTCTTTTTTCAGTGCTGACATTGATCGCACACTAATGATAGAGTTACAGGCACAGGCCACTGTTTATAAGGCCTCCTAAACAGAGACAAAATTATGTTCTTACATGTATACGTGCACAATTTTGTGAGTTAACGTGCATGTAAGTGTGTGCATGTAATAATCTGTATGTGTGACAGGGAGGGATCAAGAGAGGAGAGAAATATAGAAACAGAAGTGGAGCAGGAACAAGGGCATCCCTTTAAGAGCAGCCTGCAGAGACTTTGTCCTACATTCCCCTTTATTTGTTTGATGGGAGCACAGAAGAGGAAAAAGAAGGGATGAAGGATGAGCCAAGGTATTAAAGCAGATTCAGATGTGGGTGAGAGAGGACACTGTATCCTCCCATTGAAAATAACACCAAAATAGCATCAGTTTGGCAAGAAAAGTGTACTGCAGTGGAATAGAAAAGGCAGTGTCTTATCACGCCATTATTATGTGGTTCATAGAACTGTGGTAAAAAACGACTTGTAAAAGCAAGCAGATGGACGGTCATTCTCAGTGCTTACTGAAGCTACATCTTCATTCCCATTCATTAAAAACAGCTGTCTTAACAACAAAATGGTTGCCAAGTCAGTGACTAGTATCTATGCTCATTTGGGAAGGCAGCCATTTAACAATTCAAACTCTTTTCAAATTCTGTCTATCTGCTTCCACACAAAGTTTTGCTGGGTTTAGTGACTCTTTGCTGCAGAATACCGGCCAACAGAGCTCCTGCTAGGAAAAGCCCACCTGCAGAAAGCTAGAGACAAAACAACTCCTCAAAAACTGGTGCCCAGCCACCAGACAGATACATTTTCTTTAGCATTTTACCCAGTGTGTGTATGTGTGTGTTCTTATCTGCCCCAAGGGATTACACCCTGCTTCACTAAAGTAGACATAAAAGCTCATCATGCAGTCCCAGCCTCCCAAGACCCAACCCAAAAGCACTTATTCTACCACGTGTCCCTTTTCGCTGTTACTACAGGGACTCAACCATTACTGTTGCCTTTTTCACAGACGATTTCAGAATGTTCACTTCATCCGATGGCCAAACTGTTTGGATGAGAAGGGAAAGCAAACCATAGAACCTGAAGAGTTCATGAGTCTGTAACATGAGGCCTTCAGTAGGCTATTTGGTAGAGTAATTACTACCATTAAAAAAGTGACCTATAAATCTGTGCTCATAGATTTCCTCAGTCATTAACATTTAGTGGCAAGGAAGGTAGATGGAGAGAAGGTCATTTGTAGAGCATTTTTAGCATTTGAGCAGGGGGTATAAACGTGGGTCAGTTCATTTATGCATGTAGTATATGCCTCACCTCTTTTACACATGTAGGAGTATGCAACCCCTCACACAAGAAGGTAATCAGAAGAAGACTATATGTCAATATTTGTGTCCTTGGGGTGAGTGTTCTTGGACTGATTGAACGTCACAAATGCAACAAAAGAAAACACAACTTTGAAGTTCAAGATAAATTGAGATCCAACACTATCTTGTTGTGCTGTTTACTTATGACAACTAGTTGTAGATCTGACATGTCTTTCTCACAACTGGCAATCATTTGTCCTTGGTGGGCTATATGCTGAATCTTGGATCATTTTGAGTTTGGCAGCTTCAGACATCTTTGATATTACATCAAATAGATTTTTGCAGAGACAAAAATAGTCTTAATAGATCACTCAATAGACAACTAAGAGAGATGTACTGTTAGGTCAGCTCTATGACATGTAACAATGTCTGTAGTGCACATAAGAGGCTCCAGCTCCTGCAGTCAAAGTATGCCTGTAACACAAGCCTGGCCATGTTTAGGAGCCCCCAGAGTCAGGTGTACCTGCCTTGGGTTGATCGGTAGTCCCCCTGAGAGGACGTGCACACTCAAATAACAAGTTTAAGGTAATCGCAATGATGAGGGTAGAACGCAATGGGGGATGGAAGGAGGGGGACATTTTGGCCTTAAATAAATGGGAGCAAGGAGAGAGATGTATGAGAAACTACAGCCATACAGAAAAACAAACGATTAATTAGTCTCTATTTTTGACCCAACTTGACATGTCATGATACATCTCTGAAAACATTACTGTGTGCTTTCAACCTTCCTTTTTGTTGTCTTTTGGATAGTTTATTAATTTGTGCATATCTGTCTGTGACCAAAATGTACAATATGGATATGTGGCACAGTGTGGTACAGTACCTCCCAATCACATAACCTTGATGGATATTGGCAGTTAAATAATAAATTATTCTAAATGCAGAAATGGCCTGTTACTTGCATCCCATCAGTTCTCTCAGGCTGTAGTTTACACAGTCATTTACTGTTTCATTGATTAATGATCATAACATGGCTGTTGATTGATTTTGAAAATTAATTTGTGTCCCTAGTCATCATCTAAAAATTAAGGAAATGTATGAACTTGTATAATATGCAAATGTGTCTCCCCATCTGTTTCTGCTCAAGATATGCTAGAGGCAGAGAGGAAAACAAAGAAGGAGCGATGGAGGGATAAATAAAGATAGAGAATGTGGAGGAGGTAGTAAAGGTTTTCATCCTGAGGAAAAAATAGGTGACTGGATTCATGTTGAGAATAAATTTCACTCTCTAAAGATGAGACAGGTTGTATTGCCTTTTAGATTTACTTCTTTTAGCAATTTTACATCTCCATCCCTGTTTTAGACAGTCAGTTCCCTCAGGAACATAATTTCACAGTTCACAGATAAAGTATTAAAGTGAAAACAAACTACAGGAAGGTAGTCATTACTAAAAGATAACATGCGGCAACAGCCAAGAGTGGGAAGGAATATAATGAAAAAGTACCATATCATGGTCAAAATGTTACAGTCCCAACATTCCATAACCGCAGGCATTACAATAAATATTTGAGGCTTTATATTGTGTGATCAATGGTGTATGAAATAAAGTTCACTTAAAGGCACACAGTGTTGGTGTGAATGCAGGGCATCTTGACAGATTTTGGTTATTTTATTGCCAAAGGCACATGGTACAACTCTAAATAATTGGAAGCAATATATTGCCTTTTTTGCTTTAGTTTTGCTCTAAACCATAGTACTTTGATAATGTGGGAAACAGTTAAGATTGGCACAATTCGTGGGGTGTAGAATTGTCATGAAGTGTATTTATACAATCAGAATGTGCAAAATATAAAGTAGTACCTTAAATTAACTTAGCTTGTAAAAAAAAATGTATCATATTTTACTGCTGTGTTCTGCTGTTCCTTGCAAAATAATGTTGAATGTTATCATGACCTAAAGAAAGGATGACCAAAACTATCATCAAATCAACAGAAAATACAAGGTTAGTGAACAAAATCATTTTAACACGTGACATGAAAAAAGATCTTTTTTGGTAGTTCATATTATATGTCAACAATTGTTTTGTTTGCTGAAAAAAAGTAAATGTTATACTATTATTATAATCCCCATATCACACCACCTACAAAAGTGAAAATTGAAATAGCGTGAACAAGATTTTCATTTTTGTCCGGTGGCCCTGAAGGGCAAACGACAACAACAAAAAGAAAAACACAACGACATTAACAAAAACACAACGACATTAACAAAAACACAACGACAAAAAGGAAAACACAACGACATTAACAAAAACACAACGACATTAACAAAAACACAACGACATTAACAAAAACACAACGACAAAAAGGAAAACACAACGACATTAACAAAAACACAACGACATTAACTCATAACGGAAAGGGTAATGCTTGGTTCAACACCAAGCATCTCATGAAGCCCCTTGCCACAACCACAGCAAGTTAGGCCATTCGAGGTTTTCAGGGACCTTTTTGCCACAATGAGGGCAATACATCTTTGCTAATCTTCTTAATCTGATGCCAAATGAAGTCCGTCCGAGTCGTAAACTACCTGGCATGGCATAAAGCAGCCTTTCCCACCTGTTAAAAAGACGGACATGCTTTCATCCAATCAGCAATGATCCTTGTCATAGCAGGTACCTACCCTTTCCGTTAGGAGTTAATGTCGTTTTTGTCGTTGTCGTTTGCCTTTCAGGGCCACTGTATTTTTCTTATGCGCAATTATCTATATATATAGACCATTGTTGTACAGACAAACACACATATATATCTTTTAAATTCCAAACTTTCCCTTTAAAATGGTACAGTTTGGGTCTGGATGGTGTGAAAGTGGCTGCAGTGGTTTTCGGACAGATGCCAGACCTGAGGCCTGTACTACAAAGCTGGATTAACATACCCTGGATATCTCTCCATTACCTGGATTGACTTACCCAGACATTCACAATCCTGATAAACGGTACTACGAAGCTGGTTATCAACTCGGTAATTCAACCCAGGGTTTTCCAATCTTGATCAGTGCGCGTTCACATAAAAGGGGTGGTGTTTGCAGCGTCTGACCAATCGCAAACATGGAGAAACCCTGCAGAGCAGCGTACTTCACGACGGAGGAGCAGACAATTATTCTTCACAAATATGAACAATTAAAACACATCATCCAGGCCAAAAGCAACACTGTTGCCGCAGCAAAAGCCAGGAAGGAATGCTGGTAGAACATTGCCGACTCTGTTAATGCGTAAATTCGTGAGACAATATTAATTCATCGGACAATATAAACGGACAGCACTCTGATCATTCAATTTCACTTTATTACGGCACAGACGTTTCGGGCAGAGCGCTTCCTCAGTGCCCTCCCTTTCGTTGCGACATTAAGTTAGTTTAATATTCAACATTCATTTGACATTCAAAATACAAAACTATTATGCGCTTCAACCATTTGAGTGAATGATGTCAAACCAACTGTATAACATACAGAATAATATCCCTCATGTGCCTCAAGGATTATTTTTTAAATATATATTTTGGTCAATTAAAAAATATGAATAAAATTCTGCTTTTCTGCACTTTTGCAGCGATTACTCTCAAGATGTTCTTATTGAGACTTTTTGTGAGGTTTCCTGACACAAGTTCTGAAACTGGAGTGGTGGTATGGTTATTTATTTATTTAAATTGTTAAAAAATTGATGAAAAGATATATTTGAAAAATAATCCTTGAGGCACATGGGTGATATTAGTCTGTATGTTATACAGTTGGTTTGACATCATTCACTCAAATGGTTGAAGCGCATAATAGGTTTTGGATTTTGAATGTCAAATGAATGTTGAATATTAAACTTAATGTCGCTTGAAAATCTGTACCTTTCGGATAGTTTTAACCTCTCACGATCCGCGCATGTCGACAGGATCTTCTATGAATGGGCAGGCCATTTTCCAAGAGAACTGATTGGTCAGGAGGTGGTGCTTTTAGAACATAACCTGCTCCAGAGCAGGTTAGCCGTTCAGCATAAGTTACCATGGTGATTTACCCCGGTAAGAAGTGAACCAGCGTCGTAGGACGGGCCTCTGTAATCTGTCTCTGAATGCCGGCTGGGGATATGCACAAACTGACAATACACACACTCCCTTACTCACACACAGAACAAGATCCCCAACACATACAGTATCTGCCTGTCTCTGTTGCCATGGAAACTGACAGGCCTCCCATTGACAAACCTCAGATGCAGATGTGTGTGTGTGTGTGTGTGTGTGTGTGTGTGTGTGTGTGTGTGTGTGTGTATCACTGCTCGGGAGTGCCTGTGGGGGTGTGAATATGTGCATTTGCATTTCATAGCTTGCAGTGTGTGGAGAGGAGTAAGAATGCATGTGCACCTATCATTCAGATACAGTAAGTATAGTATAGTATAGCCAGTGTTAATGCATGTAAAGTTAACTTACCCAGTATAGCTGTAAGAGTATGTATTACTTTTCAAATGTTCTAAAAAAATAAGTAATGAAATTTATACTTACTCTGAGGAATCTATAAAGTATATCCCAAGGGCCCCGATGCTGAGTGCAAAGACTAACACCACCTGAAGAAAGAAAGAAACACACAGACTTAATTAATTGTATGCTAAAGAGACTTCTCATAGAGCTGCAACATTTCTAACTCTGCTTATTAATGTACTCTATGATAAACTTGTATCCAGTTAGTGTGGACACAGGGTAGACAAAATTAGTGACATAGTCTGTAATTAAACAGCAACTTGCTTGCTGTAGGTTGCAGAACAGTGGACATTTTCAAAAAGCATGCACTGAATAATGAATGCTCACCCTCATGTCAGCAAATACAGCCTATTGAATGCTAACAGTGTAAAGTCAAGGCAGCACAATTGTAGGAAGCGAAGAAAGGACACACATTTGTAAGCCTAACTGTTCAGAAGAGCAGTGACATTGTGTGGGGGTGTTGAGAGGAAGTGCTTAGAGAGGAGCACAGTTATCAAGTGTTGACGTGTACTCTTCAACTACTACGCTTGAGTCGATGCTTGCATTGTGTGAGATTATGACCCTGCTGGACTGTTGTCTGTATAATCTTTCAGTGACTATATATAACGTCAGGTAAGGGAACTTGCAGTACTAGCAACAAATACCTGTGTCCAGTATCTTAAGTTAATTAATCTTGTAGAGACCCTAATGCTGGATTTCCACCGGGTCCGTCAGCGGCACCTTACAGCTGCGCCACAGTTTAGCTCCGTCCTCTGCCCAGCGTCAACTCACACCGGGAGCGTTACAGCAGCGGAGCGGTGCCTTGCGAGCCAGCAGTATCCCCGCGAGATCACGCGATAATCGCGAGACCGCGAGATCCCGCGAACTGGGTGTATAAAGTCAACAACAAGAAACAACTGGTTTCTTTGCTTCTCGGACGTGAAACGAGACCCTTTGATCATTGACTGCTGACCTGGGGCCACCGGTTATGACGTAATGTGGATGTGAGGTTGTGATCTGCGCATTGTGTTTTATTTTGAAAGGGGACGGAAGTTTTATTATGCCGATTCTGTGTCTGACTTCCTGTCTGGTGCAATCTGCTCTGTTGAGCTTGTCGCGAGTTAGAAACGTGTCCGTGAAAAATAGAAATGCTGCGGATTGATAGCGCTGCGGCGCGGAGAGCCGCTGCTGGGACTTTGCTGAGACGTTGCTGACACGCTCTCTGTGGAAATACTATCATTGATTATAGTGTTACCTATCAGCTCCGGTGACCGCAGCGCAGCTGTAACGTGCCGCTGACGGACCCAGTGGAAATTGGGCTTAAAACATTGTTTTGTCCAAATAATAAAAAAGAAAAATTTGGAATCAGTTCAAATTAATTTAAATGAGACCTATTACTTGAAAACACAAGAGCTGCACAAATGTAAGCACATAAAAGGACTTTTTAAAGGACAGCAGAAGCCAAAATGTTTGTTCTGTGAAATCAGTTTTACTTTCATAAATCTTAATTAAATTCTCATGTTTTCAATCACATTCTAGCAAGTCAAAAGAGGACCAACCAGGGGCTGATGAAGACTAAGGGCTGTTGGTGAGACACCACAACCATATCTCTGTTCCTTGGGTACTCTGTTATGTTTCTTGTCTGAAATTATTTTTATTAAATAATGCATTTCTTCAGATTATAATGCAAATTAAATCCTTAATAAATTGTCAGTCATGTGCTTTCAGACTGAATACCTTCCACATTGACACAGGCTACCTTCATCTGCAGGAGGAAGTGACTTAATTAATGAATTACATTATTCAGCCACTGAAATCATCTATAGTGCTATAGTTTAGCAGTAAAGTCCGAACAAAATATGTAATGCTGTATATCTTATCACAATAATCTTATAGAGAAAGTAGAGATAGATCCTGTACAAAATATTTTAAAAATATGAATAATTTTTATATCATTAAAATTTTTCAGCTTCCTCTTATTCCACACTACTGGCAAAAAAAATGACATGTGCCTCAATAATACCCTTCAGCAAACTGCACTTGCAAACATTAGAGGTCACATCATTGTCATCTTCACTACGAATATCATCGCAATAATCATCTTCTCAACAGCTGGCTGGCGTAGAGAGGCACAATAGTTCTTCCATTGCGATCCGTTTTCCTATTCAGTGAACTCACAATAGAAGCCCACTGGTGTGGATTATGGTGTCATTCATTATTGATGATAGGAGCTTGATTACATTCATGTGATGGTCCTTTGGATTGATCCAATGCATTGTTGTTGAGGTACTAAGTAAACACCCCCCTTCCACTGAATTTTTAATGGTTTGCTGCTTGAATGGACGATGATGGCGATCCTGGGCACCGAGTCGTACAGGGCCAGAATAACCTTACAAACCAGAGGCATCAATGATGTTCCACATGAAGGAGATAGTGAGCAAGCTGAAACATGAAGATAACATCTGGCTTTTTGAATAAAAGGCACTTCATTGGATTGATTAGGAAAGGACGCAATTGTCTGGAGGGAATCATATGATCCAGAAACTGCTGTGCTTTCTATACAGGAATTAAAATCGGTGTTTTTCCCACAAGATGGTATAGTATGGTAGTGGTGACCTGTGGTGCAAGGTGAACATCGAAGCCAAAGTGAAAAAAAACCTTTACACACAGTGGCAGTTGGATGTTAATGCTGCAGAAGCTCGCACAGTACATATAGATGCATATACACTCACATTTCCTTGAAGCTAATCTGTGCCTCGACTGTTCAATATAAGAGGGTCACATGGGGTTGAGAAAGAGAAAAGGGAGAAAGAGAACACTGGAAAAAGGGGTAGAGAGAGAGGGATAAATATGACTGAGCAGTCAGTGGTTGGTTGCTGTAAAGCTGAGCAGTGAACAGTGAAGACCCAGCAATGAGATGAGGAGATAAGAAGCGTCATCATCTTAAATTGACCCAGTTATTCAGCTGTGAAAGCCAGTCCACCCCTTCACCCCATCCCCCCTTTCTCCCTCTCTCACACTCACTTTCTCTCCACACAATGCCTACGAAGGCTAACTGTCGACCTCAAACCCACAATCTACCAAAGACAACCAACTAAGCAACTGCCACTGTAAATCAGGACCAATGTAATAACACAAAGGGGAAACCTACATAGTGATGGTAGAGGGTCATCCCTCCACGTACAAAAGAAATTGAGAAACTAAAATAAGACAGGCTGAAATAAATAAATTGTTAAGTATAGCTGTTGCTGCAAATGCTCCTGTAGTAATTGCAAATACGTTTTTTAAATTCCTTGATTCACATGTGATGATGGCATGAGTGAGTCATGTTTGTTTGCAACAAACTGGGTTATGCCGGCATCATGACCAGCATTCAGAGATGATGTCTATGTTTTCTCCTTAACAGCCGTGTAGGTTTTCATTAGTGTATCTCTTTCTATATTTAACACGCTGAGCTAAATCTGTTGGATGTTTTCTGAGGTGCACTTTAGCAGGCACACTGCAAGACTGGAAGTGTAAAAGAGGGCAGCGTTAAACCGTGTATATGTGTGTGCACTTCAATGGGTACGGGTTTCAGGTTCCAGGATTGCAAGCGGGCTAAAGGTGGCAGCAGTCATATGACGCCTGCAGAATTGTAAACAGATAATAACATTAACTTGCATGTATAAACACACGTGTGAGTCAGACGTTCTCAGTTGATCTGGCAGTCTAGAGAATTTCTAGGGTTCATCACGGCTTGTCTGCGGAAGCAATTTGAGGTGCCCTAAGACTGAGCCAAAACTTTACACAAGACTTCCTCCTCCAACAGGGAGCCTGTGTATTGACTCCCTCTGTCCATTAAGTGCACCCAGTGACAGGGAAAGAGCAGAGTCTCACAGAACAACATACAGAATAATCACTTTGCACTGAGACAACTACCAAGGTCAAGAGAGTGGTCACGCAAAGGCTTCTGTCTCCTCTGCATTTCATTACAAAGTCCCTCTTCTGGGAAATATGAATATAGTACATAATACAGTGGATAATGAGATGTCTTGTTTTTGGCAAATTCCAGTGAATTGTATACCTGAAAAATCTAGTTACTTCCATCATGTTGCTGTCCTCCTGAGAAAAATGACAGCACCAGTCGATTTATTGATTCCAAAAATGGCATTTATTCATGTTCCAAGTTGAACAACCCACTAGCAAGCATAGTGATTATGACTCTTGTGCAATAGTACCAAAAAATGAAGGATGAATTTAGTACAGAGCCACAAAGTTTGCAAATTGAGGAGGCCAGGGTGGATGAGTGGGTCATAAAAATGTCAGACTTTGCCACAGGAAAAAGCTGTTCATTTCCTGTTTCGTTCTTCATTTGTTTTATTATTTTAACCATGATTATACACTAATTAAAACACACTTATGAATATTATATTCAATTTCTGCCAAGTACATTCTTCTTGATGATTCATGTGAGCATTCTGATGATGATTCATTAAATTATACATATTGGATCTTTAACAGAGTGGTAATTTTCTACCCAAACCAAAATTATTTTATACCTATGATCACAGACTTATTTGAACCAAAAACATGCTAATTGCCTACATTCCTACCTCTACATAATGAAGTAATACTAGTGGAATTATTGTAGCTTTCTGCAGTTGTAGATACAGAGTACTATCACCACGTTTTTCTTCTCTGAAAGCACTGCATCAAAAATACCCTTGCTGGCAAATTGTTCTGCTGATGAGGTCAAATAGCTACATCATCAATTGTGATTAACTCATATAGTACACATTACTATTGGTTTTAATTCTGTGGTTGGTAGTTTAACACATTTTAAAACCAAACTCTACTCTTACTTCAGTATAGACAAGACAAACCATCTGCCATAAAAGTGCATTGTTTTTTGTCCATTTAATTATTCATCTAAGCAAGCCTTACAGGTTCAAAATCAATTAATTGCACAGCCTCAAGGACCCCCTCTGTCCACATCATCTCCAAATAAACCTTGGCTCACACCGAAAGTTGGAAGTTTTATCTGAAGCTATTTTAGTTAATTTATTAATTTAAAAAAAAAAAACGACTTGTGCAAAATATTAATAAAACCAAATCCTGGGGCTAATGAGGCAGCAAAATTGTGAGCTGATTTCCATGCAATTGTTACAGAGCTTCTATAGGTCGACATCAAAAGCAGAAAACATATATCCACAGGGGTAGTAGAGAATTGAGAGAAAATGTCAACCAGAATATTTCTGTTTCTCTTTCTGTCAAATACTCAAATCCATACTTTCTAAGAAATGTAATGGGTTCCCCAAGATTACATGAGTGGGAATCCTCGGTGGGAATGCAAGAATGCCCATCAGTACTGTGTAGCATCAAGATAAGCTTGTTCATTAATCCAGCCTGGCTCGATGGGTAGCCAGAAAGAGGAGCTCCAAAATGTCCGATTGATGTCTCAGCCAGAGAGGATTTCAGAGGGTCACAGCCAAGGAAAGCTCTTTCAAACCAGTGTACTGTTTCTGTTTCCCTGTGGCTTTAATCCCCTAACATACACATCTGTCTTTTATAACAGGTTTCAAACAAATGAGATGAGCAGCAGTCAGTCAATATTCATTCATATCCAGTACAGATTTTCTCAGAGTAAATCACATCATTGAAACATGAGACAGTAACAGCTCTATAGTGTTTGCTTGTTCATTTAATTGCCACGATGTTCGCAGTGCAGAGCAAACATGCATCCATTCCAAGTGTTTGCTTTCAAAACAAATACTCCTACATTATCAGACATTGCTCTGGTGTCAATACAGATTTGGACTGTCACTAGGGGAATGTCAACAAACCTCCATTAAACTTTGATGGCATGCATCCATACATCAGCACACAACATGATATCCCTCGACCTTAAATGGCAGGGGGCTGTACAGGCCTTTGCAGGTGTAGGTATGATCTGACATTCTGATGGAAAAATACACACTCTGTATTCTAGTCATTCACTGCATAACTCAACCCACACTACTGATTCCTGCTGTGTGACTGAACAGACATACCACATGCATACCAATTCATACCCAACCTTTCTTACAGGTTTGACAAGGATTGCCAAACACAGACAATTTTGTGAAGTCAATTGTGATTAATAATTTTTTTTAAAGCGTTATAAACATTTTTGTGTTCAGAATATGAACAAAGGACTAACACACATAACAATCACTGAATATATGTATTACAATCCTTTACCCAAATCAAGAAGTCCAGAGTGAAAGAAATTTTCATGAAAGAAAGACACAAACATTTTTATGGCTTTAAATCTAAGGCAATACCATCTGTCAGTTATGCAGCCTTGACTGAAGACAATCCAGTCCAAGGCAATCAGAGTACTGGAAAGTCCACTTCAGACTGTCTAAGGCTCAGTCTGCTGATGGCTTTCCTTTGAGCAGACTTTCCAATGACATGAATGCTAATTGTCCCTTTCAATACAGTTTCTCTCCTAGTTAAACATGGAATCCAAATATGTCTTATTTTCATGGATAAAAAATAGGCAGGGAAGAATACAATAACTTATTATTTTTGACTGTCAAGACAGTGGGGCTATTTATACCCATATTTCAAATTTATGAATCATAAATTATGAGAGCTGCAGACTCAAAGGTGCAGAGTACAAAACAAGGAAAGATATAAGATACAAGCCTTTGTATGTTTGAGTTGTTTCATCATACAGTTATATAGAAAATGAGAGTGAAATGATATGAAGAAGAGGGTAAGTGCTACATGTGCTACTGTCCTGTAATGAAATGTCTAAAACCACCTCAGTAATGCTTAGATGCAAGTCAGGATGGCCTAATACATCGTATCTGCTTATTCTATTTATTTTCATTAGCTGTGAAACATGCTTTGTATTTTTTTCAAGAAAAGAAGGTAACTGACAGAGTAGAAGATGAAAAAATAGCCTTAAACTGACACACACTGCAACATAGTCCTGCTTCTCTTTTTCATCTTATCTTTCCCTTCCCTTCCCTTCCCTTCCCTCCTCTCGCCTCCTAAAGCCAGCTTCTTTTCGTTTTACCGCCCAAGGTCACACTGTTCCCGTCTCTGAGGCACAGACCAGGTGAACAGAGGATCAGTGGAAGGACACTAACCTGTCCTTCAATAGGTATCAGTCATCCACAACTCCACCCACATGACAGGTCTTTTCCAGGACACTTTTTGAAAAACATCTATTTCTCACTATTCTACATGTATTTAAGGGTTATGCTTCATACCCAAATGAACCAATGCAGCTTGTATCTAGGAAATATATATTTATGTATTATTTTATTTATAGATTTATTTTATAGATTTTTGCAATTTCTTAAAGGTATTCATTTGTACTTTAGTTACAGATATTGTGTTATGGAAAAGTCAAATCACCTCGAGTCTGTTAAAACCCTAGAAAACCTGGCAGACAATGGAGTAATCAGTAAACTTACAGATTTTCACTGTCAATACTATTGCTGATACCATGACTATTGATTGTTTTGAGCAGTGCAGGAACCACAGCCCACTCTCTCTACGTTCCAACACTCCCAACAACTCTATCAACTTCCTGTCACTGTCTTCTTGCTCCTGTCAGCCATTATGACCATGGCAGGTGGCATCTTACAAAAGGACTTTCCTCTCTAAAGACATGATTTACCAGGAAGGAAGCAGGAAAAACGAGAATTCTTTGAGATTGCATGTTGATGAAAACAACTGGAAAATTGAGCCCTCTGGGTAAAGTTCCAGTTTAGCCCTCTGGCTAACTTGAATGGGGTCAAAACACTTCAATCGTGCAACTCCTCTAGACTTTCACAATATGATCAGACAACCCAGTCTCACAGCAAAACGTATCACAGCTACGTTGGTCCACAGTGCAAAACGTAGCCATCTCACAATTTAGGCTCATAAATTGTGAGATGGCTACGTTTTTTCTGCCCTATTCTTTTCTATAGGACTGCATTCACGTCACGTGACATTCAAGTTTTTGTCTTCGAAGACAATAAAATGGCTGCCGTTCATTTAATTCTCAGCCTAAAATGTAATATTTTAAGATAGTTTCTGCATTAAAATGTGTTTTGGTGACATTTCTAGCAAGAAATATGCATTTTGTTTTCACAATCTCTGTTCAGTGAATGTATATGATGTCTAGTTTATCACTTATTACGAAGTAGTTTTCAAGTGTGCCACAAAATTGTAGGATTACAACGTTTTGCCCGGCCACGCACCAATGAGGTTACATTTAAGAAGTGATTTGAGATCGTTAACAACAAATGATCTGTGTGTGTTTTTCCACTGGACGTGCTCATTTTAATGAATAGATTCATTTATAATTCCCATGTATCTTATAACTTCATTGATATATCATGCTTTGCGCATCATAACCGCATCATTTTGATCAGCTGTCATTGTTGAGAGGAATAAAGAAAAAAACGGGATGACCGGGGGAATCCCAAGTGACATCATGCGCTGCCATAAGACCAGGTCATAAAATCAGTCGCTTGAGTGTTTAAATGCCCTGTGATGTGTCTATTTATGGAGAGATGGTCTTGCCCCCGCCAGCAGGGTTTTTGGTGATGAATAGGTTAAATGCAAAAAGCATATATAGCTACAGGAGAGAGCTGTTTATTTCCTGTTTCCAACCACGAGTGTAATGTTTTCAACCTTGAGCCTGACATTTCTTTAAAAACCACAAGGTGGTGTTTACTCTTGCCAACAAGGGTTGCCTAACTATCAGGAAGTAGTAACCACATTTCATAATTTTAACGGCAGAAAGCAGCAGATTGCACTCCCATCAGTCATTCTGGAGTGCAGGTACCAAGGACCAATGTGGTCATTTAATTTGGAGGACTTGCTTGGATTATGTTCCACACACTCAGAAGTGGAAATGAAGAATGAAAGTAAAAGATACAGCTTTCTGCATTTTGTTTATCTATATCAAAGGTCCAGTGAGAGCTTTTAATTTATTTGAATCAGTTATTGAAAACTGGACAGATGATACTACCAGTGGCGTGCACAGATAGACCCTAGGTGGTGCTATAGCACCTGCCCGTTGCCCTCTGGACCAAGCAAGTGCCCTTTTGAAAGTTTGTTGTTTTTTTGTTTTTTTTAACAGTCTACTGTATGTGGCCCATGTTGACATGATAATCTATAAATGCTCGACGATTAAAAGCGTGTGATAATAATAATTTTCAGTCAGCATTGTGTATACCCACTTCTAAATCCCCCCTGATGCGCACCATTCAGTAGTATCTGCGAGCCAAATTGCCCATTTTTCCCTAGGATGGTGAAGCCATGACCCACGCTACTCTGCCTCTAATTGGCTAGTACACGCTGTCAATCTAATCAGTAAACTGATGAGCCAATCGGAGGCAGGGAAGGGCGGGCCATGCCGAGGTAAATATTGCTAACCGACGAATTTACTTTTACAAGTTTACTTTAAATGATTTGCCTTTAGGATATGCAATGAACCGGTAAGTTTAGGTAGATTGCTAGTTTGGGTAACTTCTGAAACATTGGACACATGGAACAGTGCAACACAAATAATACAACATGTTGCCAGTGAGATGCAGAGCAACATGTCAGTAGCATTAGTGCATCATCCTTAAATTAGCTGTCCTAATTGACGAGGCGTCTTCTTTAAGTCACAAAGCTGTCATGACAGTTTCTATTAAAGCATCAATTCAAGAAGAAAGCACTTTTGAGTTTATCTGATTGATTTTGATGTGTGGAAGAGAATGATATGTGTTTTTTTTTTTTATCTAAGGTCAAATATTAACAAGGATGCATTGTCAAATTCAGATCTGAAGTATTTTATTTAAATAAATATTCAAAAGATAACTGAAACCCCATGTTTGCCTCATTTATAATTTACATTCATGCAGGCTGCCTGTGTGACCATTAATACCTACAAACTGCTCCTGATCCAGTCATGTTAATTTTATAATAGTGGCACATCTGGCCGACACTATCTGTTGCTAATCAGCTGTTCAAAGAGACAGTTTACAAAAGAAACTACTGACTTGCCAAGGGAGAGAATAGGTGTAATTCCTTATTCCTTAGTCCATCCACAGTGTAGATGGACTAATAGTTCACTCACAATGCATAGTTGTTTCTCACTAGTCTGTGGGCCAGTATTGGTTTAGTCATTTCATAATCCTTCCTCCCTGAGATCAAGCAGCAGAAATGATGTGACGATGAGCAAATACTACTGACAGATTTTTGGGTATACTAAATAGAGTCTTACATGTCACTGTTTCTAAAACAGGGCGTTTTTCTGGTCTGCGTTAAAAAAGGGCAAAAATTGAGAGTATACCCACTTCTCCAGGGACCACTACACCACTGATTGTAGCTGCCTAACTTGCTAAAAACCTCATGTGTGTATATTCCAGAGAAATAAGACAACAGTGATTGACTGATCAGTGCTATAGTCCAATTGAAAGGTCAATATTAACATATTGACATAAATAAATATGCAATTACATTCAACATGTAACTGTAATGTTTTTTTGTTTAAAAAAAAAAAAATCTCACACTGCTATGATAAGGCAGCCGGCAGTTCCACCTGCCACACAGTGCCCTTATTTTTCACTGAGCACCTGCCCCCCAGAATGTCTGTGCACGCCACTGGATACTACTATATGATACAATGGAATATGCTCAATTTTGATGTGTGAAAATAAAAACAAGGTGTGAAATGCAACACTTTCAGAGTGCTGGATCCACTTAATATAAACTTTGGCACTGTCAATAGGACAGGTGCAAACCAACCAAGCCACAGCAAGAGTTTCTCCATATAAGAATGCAGATAGCCATGGTTACTCTGCTAGTGTGCATGTTTTACTGTACCCCACCACACAGACTGATATATTAAAGTATGTACTTTATCAAACAAATACATTTGTAAAAAGCTACAGGAAGAGGTTTAGGATACACAACTAAAGGCATGTGCCCTACAAACTGCATACAGAGCATTATTTCATATAATATAATCCCAAGAAATGGCAATAGATAAACCGACAGGCTGCCACAGTGTTTTTTTCATCTCTGGAAGGAAATGCAATCTCATAAATCAAAAGGTGACCACTGATGCTGAACCCCTGGAATTGGCTTCATTTAACCCTAGTGGTCCGATGACACCAAAGCCCACCTATTGTTGTACCTAGGCAACAGAAACAGTGATTGACGGGGCGTGTGGAGGGGTCGGTATGAAGGAAGGCCTCTCAGGTCTGACAGGATGACAGCTCCTAAAATGAGCATCTGTCAGAGGGAGATGAAGAGGAGACCTGTGGGGATCTGTTACAGATGGGCAGGACAACCTGTCTGAAAAATCTCCTCTAAAAGTTTCTCTGTAGCATCATTAATTCATGAAAAGAGGATGTTTTAGTTGCTACTTGTGCACTGTGAGAGGCATGTTACTGCTAAATTAAACTTTAACTTGGACTTATGGACACTGTGAGGATGTACAGTATGCTCTAGATACTAGAAGGGCAGCTCACCCTTCCTCTACAGCATCCTGTTTTTCTAATGGCAGCCATCCCAAGAGACCAACAATGTGACCATGACCTTGAATGTTCGCAGAGGATTATAAAAGGACAAAAGAAAAGGAGAGGCAAAAAAGAGAGGGGAGATTAAAAAAAAAAAAAGATGGAGGTGATGGTGACAGGAGATGGAAGGATGAGAGAATATTAGAGAGAACCCACCCCATGGGACATGAGGAGCATAAAGAGGTGGCAGAAAATGGCTTGTGGCAGAGACAGAATGAGAGCGAGCAGCTGAAGAAAAAGAGGGGTGGAGGGATGGAGAATATTAGAGCATGTCCTCTAAGGCACAGCAAGAGCTTAAATGCCACAGCGTGTGCGCGTCTGCGCAAACGTCCTCACCTCTATGTGTGTTGGTGTGCATATATCATGTGTGTACATCTTCAACCTTTCCATGTCTTCAACCTTTGTATGTGTGCATTGTCCATGAGAAAGATGGGAGGACCCCTACTGGGATTGTGCCAGCACGAAGAAGATGAGAGGATGCATGTGAGCAGCCTGCAAAGAGACGCTGACGGAGAGGAAAATTCTTCTAGTCAACCATCATATCCATTCATATCTGACATAAACCATATGAGCTTATAAATGGTGTCTTTTGAAAACTGCAGTATATCTGCAGAATATTGAATGGGTTTTATAGAAAACTACTGCCACTGCATTGAGTTCATATAATGTCCATTATGCATAGTTCTGTAGCTGGAGGCAAATATTATTTTTAGTGAGATGCAACTGTTCAGCTGTTACAGCAATGCTACATCAGTGGTAAGTTTTCCATGTATTAAAGATTCACTGCAGGAGTTCAGTGGTGGTTCTCTGTGACATAACACCACAGGCTGATGAACTCTGGGTAAAGTGTGGCTTTTCGCTGCCAGATATCAGAGGTCCACAAACTTGTCCCCAAGCCTCATGGCACCTAGAGTCAGCAAGTGTCAGTATGTTTTCCACAGTCAATTACTTAACTATGGAAATATAGAAAAAATGATGTAAAGACGGACAGCACCCAGCACCAAGAAACATTTTTTTGGTTTTACTGTTGAAGGACAAGGCAATTAAAGTCAACAAAATGCAAGCTTCAGCTGCTTCAATTTACAGCCAGTTATTGGGAGTTCTAATTGTCCTTTGTATAATTTTACTGTGTTAGCAGGAAAACATGAATATAACATAGTGAGATAGTGAGCATAAAATCAGTAATACAATAACAGTATTTTGATTATGATTGTTTATGTGACTGAAATGATCTTGTCCTAATGCAGGTAATATCATGAATCTAATAAGTCTTTCAAGTCTGTCAAACTTTCACAAAACCTTAATTACCCTTTTTAGGTACCAACATATTGTCTAGGAGTTGCCAGCTCTTGTTGTGGGCAGTAAATGTAAGTGCAAGTAATAATGTTTAATAATGTTCCCTTTAATTACGTACATTTAGCATCCTTTTTTTTTAATGTGTGAGACTTTGTAAATGAGCCAGCTTGATTTGCCTTACTTAGAAACTGTCAAAATCATTACAAACAGAACACTATGACTTGATCATTTTCCAGCTCAGGAAACTCTGGCTTCCAAGGTAATCTTCCACAGGCTTTTTCATTTAATAATTTTGAGTACCTCCCTCTGATTTAATTTGCCAGTAATGCTGCTATTTTCTAAGAAAAATAGCTACTAGCTAACCTATAAATTGCTTCAAAATTGCAGCAATATCATTATGCTGTGAAGTATCAACACAATAGCATAGTTCCCTGTGGTTGCCATACAGTACGTGTCACTGGTCACTCTGCAAACATTATTTTTTTAAGTGGCATTTCAAGTGCAGGAGCTTTCCTCAGGTAAGAACCTCTTGAGGAATTCCTCTACCTGATATTCCACTGGAGGGACCAGGCTCTAAATTAAGATCCAGGGAGAATAATTTACTCTCGAAAAAATCGCTGCTTGGAGACTAGTACTACACAGAGGACAATTGCTTCAACTTGTGTCCCTCTTTATTCATAAAACAACAAAGTATCCTTGTATCAGTTTAGGACAAGGAGAGGACATTTTCTTCATGTTTTATTGTTAAAAATAAAATAAGGCATTGTGTCCCCCAAACCACCTGTTTAATATGCCCCCATGTTCAAACGGACCCTATGCCCATGAACTCACAGATAGGTGAGACATTCCAAAGCTTTAGGGGGCAACAATTACCTGGGTGCAGACCTCTGAATCCACCTACCACTCAAAGCTGAATATTTTACTGAATAGAATGATTCTGTTGGTCTGGTATCATGACATGAAACAGCGGTTTCAAGGTTGAAAAAGCAATCGATCCAATGAGTGCCATGGTGGGACTAATGATTAGCCAATCAGTGCCATGAGCAGGATTAATGCTTTTGTCAAGCAATGTCAAACTGTCTTCTGGAACCAAGGAAGAGTCAAATCAAGCAGTGCTGATCAAATACAGATCAAAATTATGTTACTGCATTACCTATTTCTCACCTCAAATGTTTTCAGAAACATATTTTAGTATTCTGTTTAGCCATAATGAGAAAGTTTGTGACCTGGCCACCATGTTGAAAACAGACAAGCCAAAACCACGCACCACCAGCCAGGGCATTTAGTAGTGATTGAATCAAATCCCCTTCCCCCATGGAAATCGGTTAGAGTGGAAGCAATGTCATACTGAAGATGGAAACATACTGTAACAAGTTGACAGATCTACCTGATATCAGGCAAGGGCAACAACCCATTTTGACCCCTGACTGGCCGGACTGGCCAAAGTAAATGTGTCACTGGTCCTGTGCATGAACTCATAATTAAATGAAATTTGACAAAGAAGACATTTAACTTAAGTGAGTTACTTACCTTCACAACTGAATGTGACCACTGCTTCTGGTACCCCTGCTGGCCTCAGATTGAACACTGCCAAATTCTCCTCTACTCTTCACCTTGCTGTATCAGAATCATTAAAAAGAAAATACTGATCTCCAACAAGACCTCTCTTCAGACTTCTGCCACAATCCTGACAGTGACAACATGACACTAGCTGCTCTTCTCAGGTGTTTGTTCACAAACTAATCTGTGAATGAAATTCAAATGAAGAGTTTTTTTCTGGTTTTGTGAGGAAAAGTCAAGGCACTGTGACTTGTCACTACTGCCCATGCTACTAATGATTCATGTCTTCACAGCTGTTACATTCCAACTCAGGTGGAGTATCTGCATAAATGTTTAATAAAAGTGGTGTTTGAAATAGCATAGGAAAAGTTTGAAACAAAGAAGTGGGTGGCCTGAAAGAATAAAAGGCCAAAGCTATAATTCCTCTAAATGCATCATCTATGTTAGTCATCATAGAATATAGTCAGAGTAATCATAATGATTAAAAGACGTGTTTTACTGTAGATTTCTGCTCCTACACCTCCAAGCACTTTAGTCAAATGTATTTCGTTCTTTGATTTTTTTTAACTCAAGTGATATGAATGTAATAGTCTCACGTATCAAACAATTACCCACTTGGCATTTTTATAAAGAGGTACAACTTCTCATCAGAGTGATGAGAAATTACCTGTCTGTCTGCGGTAAGAAAATGAGGAGAAAGGCATGTTTTCTATGTGAATACAAAGAGGTTACGTGAAAAAAAGTGGCCTATTCACCATCTGGTCTGCAGGTCATAATGTATTCAGGTCACTACACTGTTGTCTAGGCATCGGTTACTTCCACACAATCCCATTATGTGCCTTTAATCACAGCATAAATCATCCCTGCCATAGTTAATAATATCAAAAGTTTATCACACCAATGCCATTTCTATTACAATGCATGGAGAGCAATTACTTTGTCTGATGCATATTGCAGAATTCAGCAGAATCTTTAATCCTTCTCCAAAAACTGTCATACTGCATTTGGCCACCAGAGGAACAACCAAGCCCTACCAAATATGGAGTTAAAAACTAAACTAAAAAAAAACAAAATATAGCTGCACTGCATCCTGCTTTCTCATTTATTTCTTAAAAGCACCCTTCTATATGATCCACAGACCCCACCCCCGATGGGTGCATAAGTTTTATCTCGGAAGAGAAGCAGCAGTGACATGATCTTTATCTAATTAAATCAGGATTTCGTTTAATTTCCTGAAGGTTAATGAGAAGTTTATCATCCGCGTCAAAGCCCACTTTCGCTCGCTAACAATGTAGTGGGTCCTGATAACGTAGAATGCTCACTCGCAGCAAGGTGAAAGATGAGACTAGGATCTGCAGGAGGAGGAAAAGCTGTATTAGTATTCTGTGTTTGTTGGCAGGCTATATGTGTAAAGTGGAGAGCAGCAGCATCTCAGTGTAACCCTCCTGTGTTTGCTATCTGCCACGTCAAGCCACATACACAGCTGTCCAGCTCAATCAATAAGGTGGGTGGATGCCTGGAACCTGCCATGAATGACCTTAAGATATCTTTGATATGATGATGGTGGTGTCAGTAAATACTTTGCTTTTATAACAGAGCCGGTAATTCCACCTGCCATTATTGGCCATTTTGCTATTATTATTAAATGTATACTGAATCTAGATTATTATTGGTCACCTGACTCTTTTAACATTATGTTATTTCCTTTAGTTTAGATGTGGAAGTCACAAGTTACCCCAGAGACTTGTTTTTTGTGTGCACATGAATTCCTGATGTTCAGCCACCAGTCTGCTGAGCCCTGTGCCCATGGTAGCTGATTTGTACTCAACTCAGTTAAATTATTTTATAACTTTGTTTCATGAGTAAAGGTGTGTCTCAATAATTATAGATTGAGATCAGCTCCCAGTAACCATAAAAAATGTTTGGTCATGATGGTGGTTGAAATTTAAATGTAGCAATTTACTGAGCCGGTTATTCGCTAGCTCAATATTAGCTCATAGCTAATACCTGTGATGCAAGTCTAATCAACAACTGTTTTGTTTCAGTGTATATTTCTGCAACTGTTGCAGTGAGAGTTGGCTGTTGAGACCTAATGCCACTGTGTTAAGAAGTACATGTAATTTGTCTATAAATGTGTATATATGTGTTTATTATTATTATTATTACCATTTTAGTTTGCTAAAAATGTGTGTTCAGCCACTAGCCTGCTGTGTTCAGTTTCCGTTTGCATATTTCTGCAGCTGTTGCTGTGAGAGTTGGCTGTGGACTGCTAATGCCACTATGTCTGTTAATAGGCTGCAATAAATGCGGATTGGAGCCAAAACGTGTCAGTGTGCGTATTGTACTTAACACAATGCAAGAGAGAGTATAACACTGCTACACTTTCATCAAACAAGCCCATAGTTGATGGTAAGGAGGATTACTCTCATATAATATTGAAAACAAAGCATAATTCAATTTCAGTACTACTTACTGGGCCCTCAGTATGCTTTTGTAGGTTTGACATATGGCTGGGGACAGGAACAGAAGGGTAATTTGTAAATGGTTTCTGTTTCTTTTGTCTTTTGGGGTATATATTATTAATTCCGCTTTAGTCATACAGTTATCCATTCAGGAGATAATTAAAGTCTCCCTTGCAAAATAGTAGCTAATCAAACTCCAACAGAAAGTAAATGATTTATCTCTCTCAGTTACAGAAATTAAATTTTAAACCAATGTTACATGTTGAACACCTATTGTAGGCCTTGAAGAGCGTTGCATATTCCTCCATGATAAGTGTACAAACAAATCGACCAGCAAATTAATTATTTATCAATCAATTATCAATTATTCAATACAAAAAACATGTCTGCAGAAAAGGTCAGGCCAGTGAACTCATGTAGTTTCTAACAGAGCCCTATTAAGAAGATACTGAGAAGCAAAACTCCAATTCAGTGGCCATCATTTCCACCTCTCACCTTTTCTCTGATGATAGTCTGCTGGTTTGATTGATTGTTGAATTGAACTGACACCCGTATCAATATTCAATATCCAGCACACTTGTCAGTGAAAAGTTCATTCCCCTGCTGTCTGAAAGGTAGTCATTTCCCCTGAGAGTCCCAAGAATCCCGCCTCTCCTTCCAATGCCCAGTCCTTTGCATGATTGAAAGTGCCACGTAAAGCACTGTACAGTCATATTTGTACAGTGCAAATATACTGTACATTCCTGACTGAAATTCAAACAGGGTTTAGGGTAGAGCTGCTGCAAAAGTGACACAGGAACAAGAACTACGCTACAATCTGTCTTTACTTTTATTCTTTCTAGTTTAAGCATCAGCTTGAACTCCATGTAAATCATTTTAAGATTGCAATAGCGCTGCAACAATAGTTAGTTCATTTTGTAACTGTGGGTGTGTGGGTTTATACACATTCTTACCTTTTTTCCCTTTTTTTTTGGTGATTCATTTCTTATCCAAACATTGTTAATTTTGAGACTTTCTGAGATATCTGGAAATTGATCAGAAGGATGGAGGCACACTTGGTGGAGAGACAGAGAGACGGAGAGGGCACAAAGCTCATTCCTGTGAATAAGAGATGTGTTGTTGCCACGGTGATATGCCACTTGTGGGAATAACTGTGAATGCAATGTGCCAGAGAGACACACACAACTGCAGCAAAGTAATAACAAGGTATCACAAAGACATCACTCAGTCTTCAGGGGCTAGGATGGTCTGGGCTCTTAGGCTCTCTTTCAAAGAGTTTTATGCTTTCATTACCTCACTTAAGTGGCCCTATGACGGAACTCTCCCCAGCTTCTGGTTTACAGTCAATCAATCTATGGGATTATTTTCAGAGCTACTAAAGTAAATAGGAGAAACAAATACTGTCATTTTGAATAACTGTTGAGAAAGTGCAGAGCAGATGTGACACATTGCTTGGAGGGGTGTGAGCAATCAGCAATTAAGTGCTAAGCATTTTATAAAACACTATTAGAGTTAATTAAATGATATGTTCACAATTTTTTAAGTGTGTCACATGGCCATATGAATATCCTGTTCATACTGACCATCAATAGATCCCATTTATCTGAAGCTTGTATGAGGCTTCAGCTATTCAGCCATATTAGTGAAATCAAATGGATATCTTAAAAAGTTACAGCCCCATAATTCCCTCTCTGTGTTTCCCTGCTGCACTGCATTGGAGGAATACAAACAACAAATAAACAAATTTGTACTAAAAAGGTTGTAATTTTGGAAGATATCTACATGATTTGAAGTCTCACATTAACTTCGGAAACACTTTTGAATACATTTTTGCATAGAAGACTTTGGATTTTGTCCTTCACTTACCATGAAAGTGCATTGGGAAGGGATTTTTTGATATGATGATCAGTATGAACAGCAGTAATGATTATGGTGAGCAAAATGTTTCAGTGTTCACATGACTTTTTAAGAAAGAAAAATTATGAACCTATACTTTAACTACAACTTTTTATGTGATAAACATGATACATAATAACATTTCTCAACTTGACTGCAGATGTTTACAGTCAAGGTATTTTTTTTATTCATTAGTATTGATTTAACATTCAACAAATTCTGTCCCTACCCTCACTTTGACTATGTAATAATCGCTCTCCATACAGCCATGAGCATATCAACTAATAATTGCAATGACTGCACAATTTGTCTTACATACTCATGGAAGTGCACGTAGAGGAAAGGAGAGGAGAGGAGAGGAGAGGAGAGGAGAGGAGAGGAGAGGAGAGGAGAGGAGAGGAGAGGAGAGGAGAGGAAAGGAGAGGAGAGGAGGGGAGGGGAGAAGAGAAGGAAGTGAGCAAAGTCATACTGCTTCAGGTCCTTCTTTGATGCATTGAGGCTTTGAAGTCAATACTGATGCAATTTAGGGCTGTAGGCAGAGACAGACCTAAAAGCATTTAATTAGCGCCTTGCTATGGCTCCTAATATGAGAGAGCCTCAGTAACAAAGCCAAAAATGTCTCCACTTCTCTGATTTACTCAAAGGTGAGACTAGACTTTATCAAAATATTTGTCTAAAAAGACCATTTGACTTCGACTATGTATGCTAAAATTGATATCAAAATTAATCCTAACATTCATTTCCCTATGATTTCCTCTCATTCCCTATCTTAATTTCACCTGCTCTCTCATATAAGAATTGCTCTCCTGCTGTTCTTTCCTGTGCCTCTTACATCACCTGCGATCATCCTCGAATGATCTCATGGAAACTATGAGCAGCGGGGCTGGTAGAGGTGATGTGTTTTATGGACACTGTGGGGCTGTCCCATCCCAGGAAACAGAATCCCAGTGGGGGTAAACGGATCTGAAAGATGGCTTAGCAGATGGTCCGCACTTTGCTGACTCCTCTGATGAGCAATTAAAAGCACAAACATGACACGAGTGACAACAGCATATTCCGAACGAACCTGAGACCACATCTACGTCTAGGCTGCTGTCACAAGAGTCACAGGACGGTCAAAAAGGAAAGGAAGAAATATGAGGCATATAGTACTGCAATGCCATTACACTGAAAGATGGCACTAAATCAGTCACCTTCTGAGGCTCTGCGCAGCACAATAGGAGGGTGTTTCCTGTCAATATAAAACATTATATGACAGCTGGTTTTTGCTGCCCCTTTGGTCAGTTTTAGTAGGAGAGAAACAATATCATCTATCTTCCACCACTGATGCTGCCGCAATAATAACCTGTCCACCCTATAAAGCAGAGGTAGGGATGCAGTCAGCCCCAGCTCCACTGATCCTTTCACTCCCACACTATTTCTCTCTATCTGTGTGTGTGTGTGTGTGTGTGTGTGTGTGTGTGTGTGTGTGTGTGTGTGTGTGTGTGTGTGTGTGTGTGTGTGTGTGTGTGTGTGTGTGTGTGTGTGTGTGTGTGTGACTCAGACCTGCTGATGTATATATGGTGAGATGGCGAGGAGGCAGTACTGCTTCACAGAGCAATTGACATGCAGCATATAAAGCCTGCACCAAGAAAATGTTGAATGTTAATAATGTAACATTCATCATTCCCAATAGGGAAATTTTCTTAAAGCTTTGCCCACTGCAGGGAGTTTGGGGCACGGAGTGAGTTAGAGAGCAACACCTGTGGAGCCGGGAGGAATTCAGTTTCTTCCTTCAGAAACCTCAAGGTCATTTTACCATACTTCAGTAACAGACAATGATTTATCTTTTGATTATACTGATGAAACACATTTTTATAGTCAAAATCATGTCAAGAAAAAAGGAATATGATTTATAAAAGCCTCTGAGTGGGTGAGCAGGTGAAAAAAGAATTATGTTAATGGTATCTTATAAGCCCAGGATAGACAGCATTTTGTTCACAGTGATATTGAAGAAGAAATACCAATTATCATCTCTCTTAACATTTGCATGTAAGTTTTTAAAAGGTGTTCAGTCCGCTTAATTAGCTATCTAACCTGGAAACTGAAATTAAGCAGTGCACTTTCAGCTCATTCAGCAAGCCATGGTGGAGGACAAGATGTGTTTGTCGACAAGGAGCCATTAAAAAGAAAGCTAGTGTGGGTTGAGGAACCAATTCCCTGGCTGTTTTTGTGCTTGTTTGTGGCAGGCTGCTGTCTAGCTGTCAGTGTAATCGTCAGCCTATTTCAGAGCAGTGATTTGACTGCTTTATGCAAATACAGCAAAGTAAGAAGTAAAATGTAATGTGATGTGAAGTGATTTCTTTGGCTCTCTGCAAAGACAGCAGCATTTTCACTGTTATACAAACATGGGAGTGCTGACAACCTATTTAGGTACAGATCTTTTCAAGCATATTTTAGGGCATTCTATACCTTTTATCATAGTGGACAACAGAGCGTTGACATGAAATGATGAGAGAGAATGGGAACAATGTGAAGCAAATGTCACCAGTCAGACACAAACTAACAACGTTGCAGTTTATGGCTGTCACCAGGTCACCACGTGATTTGCAATTTACATGCAACTTCTTTCAGGAAACTTTTGAAAATTGGGCATAATACAGTGTGTCCTTCCTCTGCACCACAATAATGCACTTCTGAATCAGCAGGAAAATAAAAGAACATTTATACTAGCAGTAGTACTGCAACCACTAGAATTTTCATTCTTCATTAATCTTGGTAATATCCTCTATCCCTAATCCTGCTTCTGGAAAGCTTTAAGACATGTGCCTGGCAGTGACGGCAGTGTTAGATGTGGTTGGATCAATGTGATGCTGCAAGTTCTGATCCGTTAAGTGTGCGTCATCCTGGAGGCACTGAGTCACTCAGCACCCCTTCCCGAGACCTTACCAGGCAGCCATAACAAAGATGAGACAGGGAGAGTGATGTCACAGAGAAGACAGGGGGCTCCAAATGACAAACAGGGAACATCTGCATCCTCTGTGACTGCCGACTTAGGTCTCTATCTGTCTGCATGCTATTTTCTGCCTGTCCACTTGCCCATTTGCCTGTCAACTGCTTGCTCTGTGACTCTTTGTGTGTTTCTGTCTGTCTGTCTGTCTGTCTGTCTGTCTGTCTGTCTGTCTGTCTGTCTGTCTGTCTGTCTGTCTGTCTGTCTGTCTGTCTGTCTGTCTGTCTGTCTGTCTGTCTGTCTGTCTGTCTGTCTGTCTGTCTGTCTGTCTGTCTGTCTGTCTGTCTGTCTGTCTGTCTGTCTGTCTGTCTCTAGCCTGCAGTCTAATGCGCTAAATGTAATCTAATTTCTGACTACCCTGTCAGTCTTGAGCCTGAGGTTTCAGCAGAGCATAAATAATCACATTGTAAAAAGTAAACAAAATATCATCGCTGCAGTCGCTTGCTGAGACTCAAGGAAGGCCATATTTCAATCATCTAATAGCATGCCCTACTTGTTTAAAAGCTACGATGAGTTTGTTCTAATTAGCTAAGTGATTTTGGATTTCCTTGTGAGACACTCCAAGGGCACTGCGGTTCCCACAAACAGCTGTATGAAACAGACACCTAAACTTTTTACTTTGCTTCGTAAATTTCAGGGACATGATTTGATTAATAAATATTTTTAGAATGTATGTGCTGAGCTTTTAATCTATCCCAGACTAAAGGAAACAAATTAATGTGTACTGTCGCCACAGTGTCTCAGCCACATTGCCTTTGAAGTTACAGGTGACTTTGATCTAATAAGGAGAAGGCCGGGTAATCAGCTAAGTGAAACATCACTCCTGTGTCTGCTCTCTTGACCTTTTTTCTGCTGAACAGTTTTAAGGGAGGGTGAGACAGACAAAGGACCTGGGCAAATGCAGCGAGAAAAGGCAGGTTTAGGTCATTGCCTATTTAGCAATAGAGGTTCAGGTGGAAAATTGATGGGTTAATAGATGGGGGACAGAAAGAAAGAAATGATGAGTCATCCCGCTGAACAGCTCAGAGTTATGATGGGCCCAAAGGGTGGCTGCAGGGAAAATCATTCATGAGGACAAATTGAGACCTACCATTTCAGAGTTGTAAAATTCTCCCTAGTGTATCGCAAATTTATGATGATCAATGGACAATGGAACAAAAGAGGCAATTTAACAACTTTTACTATACATCATGAAATGAATAGTGTTTTACATAGTGATTAGGCATATTTCAATCTACTAGATGTTTTTCCTCCTGGGTTATCTTACAGATAAGGAACTCTAGCTGTAACTCACAGACTGTAGACTATTATCCTACTCTTACTTGACAGAATTTGTAATAGGATGTTTTCTGGATAATATAATACAGTAGACTGTGCCCTGTATGTATCTATTCATACTCAGATGTGCAGCACTATGTCTGCTTGCTGAGTGAGAAAGCAGTGTGTGAATTTCTACCACCTAAAACAGTGCAGCCTGATGGCAGAGCTCCCTGTCGCTTTTCTTTTCTCCAATGACAGCCTGCTTTCCCTCTCATCCCCCTCCCTCCCCCTTCCTGTTGCTACACTCCACCACCACTCAGTGCACGACTTATATTTCTTATGTGGCGTCAGCCCAGAAAAACCAAGACAGCGGGGCTGACTTCACACAGCTGACCTGTGGCTGTGGTATGAGAATACATTTAAAACCAAAACTAAATCCCAGTGACATGCCGTACTAAATCAAACACTGAAACCAATAAAAAGAAAATTGATCAGATGAAGACATACAAATTTTGTTTAACATTACTTAAGTAATATCTACCAACAAACATCACAAATCACAGAATTTCATTTCACACATGGTTTAGAAATTCTTAACTTGTTCTAAAACTGCATATTTGTACTGTACCTTGGTGAACACAAAAAAAGACTGAAGCTGAAAATGTTTATTTACTTTGCTCTAACATTCATAATCAAGCTAAAATAAATCTAAACTTAACTAAAGATAAAATACCTTGTATAAAACAACACTGATCATTGGTGAGCTGTAAATGACCAATCTTGTCATCTTATTCAAATTATTTTTCTTAATTTATGCTCTCTAAAAAACAGTTTTGCCAATACAATGTCCTTTGAAGTCTAGTTTTTATGGATTTTCTAACACATATAGGTGGGATCAGAGGGGACTGTGGCTGGCACCACACCCATCTCTCTCCTTCTGCTTGTTTCTTCTCACTCTCTCTGCTGCAGTGTTTTTGTCCGCTGAGGTCCCTCTGGCCATTCGTCACCGTTCGGAGGATTAAAGTCAATGTCAATTCAATTGCCATCGACTGAACTGATAAATTATGGCAAATGACAAATGAATAAGCTGTGCAGCAAGCTAAACTCAACAACTGGGAGGAATTGGAGGGAGACAAAGAGACAGCCTGGAGGTTTCAGAGAGCACAGAGTTTGAGTTAAGGGAATAAGAGCGAACTGGCTCAGAAATTGAGTTTCATTATGGAGAAACACACCACTAGAGCAGTGTCATGTCACCGAATGCTGAACAGAGAGGTGAAAAATTGAAACATTTGTCTGTGTCTACTGCTATTAATTTACAGAGAAATTGGGTTGTGAAGTGACTGAGACGATTCCAGGAGAGATGGTCTTTGCGGCTATCGATTGTTTATTTCTCATGTCAACTTGACAGACGCTTTCTCAGACAGACACTATGGGAATTGGGTGCATTTGTGTGTATTTGAGTTATCTGTCCATGTTTTCTGGCTAGTGCTGGTTTAAAACTTATTGACATTCAGCAGAATCTAAACATGACAATTCAATATGATGTTATTCTTTTAGAAATTTTCTGTCCAGATTAATAATGTGCAAACTTGTATTAGATAGTTATTGCTTTACACAATTTCAAAGAGTTTGGTTTCACAAAGTGCATACGTGAAATAGTTCATTGTTTTTAACATGAATTTTATTATTTTATTTCATATGTGCTATATGTGTGTGAGTGGATGTGTTTGTTGTATACATCCCTCTTTAAATCTTCCTGGCAGTAACACATACTGCTCCCCCTGGATGGATAAAACATTGTGTTGTTAAATCCTCAAGCTTGCAATCATGAATTATAATGTACAAGATGTCATATCTTTCTGAATGCATATGAAGAGACATATGGTGCCTGTTAGTTGTATGCATAGGGATGAGGCTATTGTCACGGTGAAGTGTGATGCAGGAGATGCTGCTGTGTTGACAGCTGCATCCATGCAGAGGAGTTTACTGATAACAATAAATTAGTTCCACACACTCAACAGGAAAGCGTAATTAGCCAGCCCAAACAGACACACACAAACACACATACTAATGCACACAATAACACATCCACTTGCACGCACAAACACACACAAAGCACGGTGAAACATACTGTATCTACTCAGGCAAACATGCATCAGACCCACACTCATACATTCATGGGTAAACTCAGGGATGCAAACAGACTCTGGCAGTACCCAACGGCTGCTGTAAAAAAAAAAAAAAAGGAAAAAAGAAAAACACAAATATGCTTATGCAAGCCCAAACATTGTCAGTACAAAAATGCATTTTCACATTGAGGTAAACACGCACTGCAGTAATATAAACAATGGCAGTCATGAAAGTAGAACACTGTGAATGACAGCTGTTCTCCGTGCAGGGAGGAAGGCAATCATGGGGAGTGTGAGAGAACACATTCACACTTATTTTCTCCACAACGGGATGTTTGAAGACACATGGAAACACAATGGATCGCACACACAGGGGTCCTTACACACTTTGCACAATTTCACCTTGTTTACTGCCAAGACACACACACACACTGTACGTGACTGCTCTAACACATAAGCTGGAGAGCAGCAAATGGAGAAAATTAGATAAAGGAGGGGTAATCACAGGCAAAGTTGCAGGTGTCAGAGTCTCAAAAAGATGAGCCCTGTTGGGTTTGTTACAATTGCAGTCGGTATGCATGTGCTGTCACTCGACTGCAGAGATAGACAGATGTGTTGTATTTGCAGATGATAGGGGTAAAAAATGCAAAGTGTCATGCAGTGTGGGGGTGGATGGATAGGCAGAGGGATGACCATAGGGTTTAGGGAGCGGGCCATGTGAACAGATGGTCCCTGGTTGCCACCCAAGATCCCATTAAGAAAGATGGCAGAGCTGACCTATTTCTGGACCCACCATGCCGTGCAAATCCACTGTGCAGAGAGCAAATATCTACATTCAGATATTGTAATCCTCGCTCTTTTTGTTGGACATTATAGGATTACATACATTGTTACTGTAGCATCAGCGCAGGAATCAATTAGATGAAATGTTGCGGTAATGCAGCACAAGAATTCAGGCAACTCATATTCATCCAGCTATCCGACAAGTCATTTCCCCGGACACTGTGCCCTTGAGTGCTCAATGAGGTCTTCCTATAAAGCAACTGAGGTGATACGCTTGTCAAGAGACCGATGAGCCATCCAGTGCCAGACCAGAGGTGCTCTGCCTTTCACCTGCTGCCTTTCACCAATTCAGCTGTCTCGTGGGGCTCAGAGACACACTTCCTCCTCAAGCTGCAGCTGGCACTTCCTGCTCTGCATAAGTCCACACAGACATTTTGAGACATTTGGAATTATTTATTGATAAACAATAAGTGTTTTCATCTATCTCTCTTTTTGATGGCTGCATTTGCAGCAGAGGTCACATTCGATTATGTTTTAGTCCATTAACCCTTGGGGTTTTCCCTATGACCTCAAGCTTAGTGTCAACTGAAAACTACACTGGAGGCATGTTGTGCGTGAATGAGGTACTAAATATTTGATGAAGTTATATTGTAAGGGTAATGGGTGATACAAAATACTAAAGACCCACAGAGGAGCAACAATGGTTCATGCTAGTATCAATCATTTCCCCCCCGTATTTCATGAGGCACATAAGGTGACAGAGGGCCTAATCGAAATTGGATATATGACTGTGTGTGTGTGTGTGTGTGTGTGTGTGTGTGTGCGCGCGCGTGCGTGTGTGTATGTGTGTGAGTGTTTATGTGCTGCAAGGGGCTCTTGTGTGTAGGTTACAGAGGCTATGATCACACTGAGACAGGTGACTTTGACATACGACTGAGGAAACAATGTATCATCAGCAGCTTTTTCTGATGAAATCACATAAGATGCACACATAAATTCTCACGTACACATGCACACAAGTGCCAGTGTGCACCTGCTGCTCTTTGTTTACCCTTATTACATGCTCTGAGCAGTCTCACGAGCCATAATAGCTTTCTGCTCTTGCAGCCTATGGCTCAGTAATGGGGCATCAAAAGAGGGCCACTAATGACCAGAATTATCTGTTTCTCATGCAGCACATGTGTGGTCTTAATGATATTGCAGCATGGGTGGATATTTGTTCATTTAATTCCTTTCTCATTAGAGCAAAGAAGTTTGGAAAAGTCACATTAGGCACCAACAACAAAACAGCCTTGTTCTTCTCACACCCGTAATTCGGCCCAGCATGAGGAAACAATATGGGAGATTCCTGGGCCAAACTGCTGCCATGGGTGGATTTAGATTTATCTGGTAATTCAATAAGCCTAGGGGTAAACTTGATCTTTCACTAGCAGTGAAGTCATCAAGGCAAACAAATGAACAGGGATGGAGGGCTCTGCCTACCGTCAGCACAGCAGCTATCTGTCTCAATCTGCTTTGGCTCTCCAAACTGTGCGTGTGTATGTGTATGTGTATGTGTATGTGTATGTGTATGTGTATGTGTATGTGTATGTGTATGTGTGCGTAATTTCTGCTCTGCTCTGCCCAGGCAGACACCCCCCTATTGTCAAATGACTGAGCGCCACTACACAGCAGTTGCTATGGTTACCAACCAGGTTCTGTGTACACGGATACTCATTACAATTTTGATCCGCAGTGAAGCACTGATGGGAGAGCAAGAGTCCGACAAAATCAGCCACCCCCACACATACACACACAAGCATTCTTATACACAACCTATCATGCTTTTACTGTATATGTGGAGAAATTCTAGCATACATGCATTCACAAATGTACACATTCCACTCACATGAGGAGATACCTATTCAACTACACAGAGTATTCATCAGTACATATTGTGCTGTATATCATTAGACTGAGGGCGTAATCAAACACAGTATGCTGGGCAGAATTATCAGCCCCATCAGAAGTAGCACAAATCACAGTAGGTGATACACTGGGATGCCTAGAAACCCCTTTAAAGCAACCAGTGCCTCATTTCTCACCAACTCTCACAATCATTCTGTTTCTCTCTCTCTCTCTCTCTCTCTCTCTCTCTCTCTCTCTCTCTCTCTCTCTCTCTCTCTCTCTCTCTCTCTCTCTCTGTCTCTCTCTTTCTCTCTCTCTCTCTATCTCTCTCTCTCTCTCTCTCTCTCTCTCTCTATCACACACACACACACACACACACACACACACACACACACACACATATACACACGTATACACAGGCACACAGGGCAGATTGGGAGAGCACTCAGGCAGAGCAGAAGATGAAAGCGAGAGGGAGCAGTGTCCATGCCAGCAGAGCTGTGTGAGTGGGGAAGTGATGAAAGAGAGACTCATTTAGTAAATTGACAGCTCTAAAGAATTCTTCATCTTCTTCACCATGAAAGGCCTGAATCCTTCTCAACTCCCAGCTACTCTCACCAAGCCTGACGAAACTGTCACATTCCAGCAAACATTAACAATGATGGTGTTAGAATTTTAGTTTGGATTCATCTCTCTCCTCACTCCCACTGCTGCTTCATTTAGTCCACAGTGTATGTCTGTGCAAAACAGACCTACTGGTGTTAATAATCTGATGCAAGTTAAAATGTTAAAGAATAGCTAAACAAGACAGAACTAAGTATAGATCAAAATTGATATTTTCAATTTCAAATTCTTTCAGCTAAGTGGCAGACATCATGCATTATGAGAAATGCTGCTGATGAAAAGGCAGGTTTTAATTTTAGTTATGTATTTTGCTAAGGTGGTGCAGTCACGTGAGGTAGCACAGTACTCTTTTGAAAATGTATCAAATTTTCACAATGTCATCATTAATGTAATGTGTGGGCAACCTAAATTGTGCCTTGGGATATGCATACTTGAAGACATCCAAGCTACAAGGCACAAACTGCAGCAGTTACTGTAAGTCTTTTGTGACCATAGAATTAACAGTGATTATGTTGGAATATGAACACTCAAACAATATGGGAACAACCTGAATAGGTGCAAAGCATTATGTATATGAACACGTACAACCAGACTCGGCAAAGAGTTTTACAGAATAGAAGAGATTCTGGAGGCAGAGTGAGGGATAAAGCCAAAGGAAGGAGGGTAGGCGTGGGAGTGAGGCTGTAATTCATACAAGGAGAAAAGCCACAGTGACAGCCTCTTACCTACTGCACAAACACCACATATGCTACCTCTCATACTTCACAAATAAATCTGGCCCTCCAATACACACACAAATACACACACTCACACACGCACACTCATCACTTCAGCTGGCAGAGGCACAGCAGAGTGAGTTACAGCGTGCCGGGCATAGGCCATTGCAGCAGAGAGACAGTGCCAGCCAAATAACTGAGATCTTGTAAGGACTGAACATTTGTGAGCTTCTGTGGAGATCAATTTAATTGCCTTACAGCATGTCTCATATGGGACCTGTATAAAACAGGTGAGTAAAAGTCTACACAGCAGTGGATTATAAAGTGGATTAATCTGAAAGCCAATTTGGGTGTGAAAACCAGTAGCAGTCAGTTTGCCTGAGGAAAAACTGCTTCACTTAACTAATTGTGGGCTCATTACTATCAAAAAAGTGCTAATGGATTTGAGTCTGGATTTGGGGTTTGAAACATTTATATCCATTAGAAGAGGAAAAACCTACCAGAACTCTGCCAGTGAGCGTCTGAGCAGAGATCATGACGCCAGCCCAATCTTTGACTGAAGTCATCCATCCCACCTCGCTGGCTGGTTGGACCTCCTCCTTCTCATCACCTTTTAGTGCACTGTCTGTTGCCTGATTGATGGCGGGGTTGTTCACCTTCTGAACCTCCTGTAAGAAAATAATAATAATCTATGTGAGAAAATGAAGCATATAAATACAAAAACAAGAACATGCATCCGCATTTAACAAATGTGGATAGAAAGACATTGTTGGCTATAGGCAAATACATTTTTCTTATAGCAGGAAACCATGTACAGGCATCAAAGCCTCTAGGAACACCCCAGTTTCAATGAATATTATCAACAAACTAAAACACATTACTCATATCAGGCCCTTCTGACCACATGCATGACCACATGTATGACCACATTCATGACGAGCTAAAACCTCTGAGGGTAAAAAAAGAAAAAAAGGACTGCAAATATAGCCATCATGCCATGATAACATCCATCTGCTATATATTGAATATGTGTGTTGGAATGAGTTTCAGTGCATGTGCATTAGATAACGACAGAGTGAATGTGTAGTCACTCCCTCCCGTTTTGCACATATGGCTATTTAAGTCTAACTGTTCCTCAGGGTAGAGAGTATAAGACCGTTGTTCTCCTGCAGGCCTTTCAATGTACCCTCTTGCATCCGACTGAGTGAGCAGAGGAGCCTGGCGGTTTATTGACATGGTTTGCTTAGTAGAGTCACTGTATGCAGTTGTTCCTCTCCAGCCACTCACTTCTGATTCAACCTACAAGCCCTCCAAATTAGGCGATCACATAGGTCAGTTTGACCATGCATCCATTTTTCTGATCAGGCTCCTCTATCAGTAGTAATGAGCATATCATTTGTCAAATGACTGTTAAAAAGTATTATGTTTTATGATGTGACAACATTGTGGTTAAGAACTGGTTAGGTTTATACACCAAAACCCCTTGGTTAGGGTTAAAGAATGATCATGGTTTTGATTAAAGTGATCAATAGAACCATGGCATGGGTTAAAGTTACTACTCCATTAATGTAAGGCAACCTTTGTCGTCATGGCAACAGTAAACACCATCGTAGTTGAAAAAAAAAAAGGACCAAATCACAGTTGGAAACGTGACATTCACGATTGGAAACAGGAAGCAAACAGTGGTATCCTGCAGTAAAGTCTACTAAGTTCCCAATCTGCTATCTCTGAATATGGAAATTTGTCATCTTACATAGACGTCAAATGCGTCATTTCCCCGGGTCATAATTACTATAGCCACTAGATGGCACTCAAATGTAACTATAGGTTGTTTTTGGTGACTGGCATCACGATATATTGTGTTGTTTTTTGTTGGGAGGACGGGGTCAATATGACAAAGGCAGGCACTACACTTCCCTGTCCTTCTGGTAGGAAAAAGTAGATT
The DNA here is from genome assembly GCF_963691925.1 of Scomber scombrus. Lineage (NCBI taxonomy): Eukaryota > Metazoa > Chordata > Actinopteri > Scombriformes > Scombridae > Scomber > Scomber scombrus. Next base: position 16,293,205 of record NC_084981.1, on the reverse strand, counting down.
TCTGTTTACTTTTTGAAATATAGCTAATGAAATAAACCTTGAGGCAACACAATCCCACAATTACATGTCGGTGCACAATGACGCAAAGGTTAGTGTTTGTAAAGCCTCAGCCTCATAAAACTTTTGGTGAAGCCCTGCAAATGGCATCCATGGAGAATCCTTGGAATTGGAATAACTTTCAGTCCTCTTGATGGTGGCACAATGCTCCTCTCCAAGGAGGGCAAGCTCATATTACCGCAGTGTACACAAGCAGAACTTGGATTTTACAACATCCCTCCTCACAGTGACAAACAGCCATAGAGGTGATTACGTCCTCAACAGTGAGTTTGTTTTCCAGTACTGTAAATTCCTACAATTTGTTTGGATGACCCCAGAACATCCAAAATCGATGAGGTAAATAAAATAGGAGATGTGTTTACAATGGGTTTGTTTGTTTTTTCCCCAGGACATCTCATTCAAGGAACCCTATAGGGAACAAAACAGAGATGTAACCAAAGACCAAGCAACCACTGGGGTGACCAATACGTGCCCACATACAACACAAAAACGAACCAGACTGCAACTTGAGTTCTTCTGCAGGGCTAAAGAGCAACACTATCACAGATGAGCCCAAGAGAGTGCTCTGTCCAGTTCAAGAGGATAGTCTCATCAAATTGTATTACATTTCATAATGATATGGCATCGACACAGCTGCCATTTTCCTAATTTGATTCCAACCCATAACAATGCCAATAAACTGGCCCTAAAAAAGCCTGACTTAGTCATTAGATCATTATCTGCTCTTGCCTTTGGGCCTCTCAGAACTGCAGTGTACAATTCAGTTACTTGTGCTTTATAATAGCTTCGTGTTAGGGGACTCACAAAATCTAAAATCATAATCTATAAATATGATTCAAATAATTCAGTTTAGTCTTTGAAATCTGTAACTGGGTAAAAAAAAAACTCATAAATCCCAACACAAGGGAAGAAGGGAAGAAGTGATAAATATTTGACAGAAAAAATAGTGAATGAGAGCGACATGGCTATGTAAATGTAGTAACTGATGTAGATACACATTGGTGGAAAAATGAGTGTTGTGTTGCTAATGTATGTTAGCTTGAGATCAAATACTGAGACCAGACGTTTTTTGCTGTTACTGCAGTTATTTTTCAATCAAACATTAACCAAGTTGTTTTTGTAGTCTATCATTAACAAAACCTTAAAAAATAGTTTCCTAATCTCAACTTTTTGAATTTAGTTTCCTTTGATTAAAAAAAAGGAGGGTATTTTTCCACATAAGAATGCACATTTTATGTTCTAAACACTTCTGTAAACAACATCTGCATTTCAGGCTCATTTCAAATTCAGGCTCATTTCAGAAAACTTTATATGAGATGTTGCTGGCTTGAAGCTGGAAGACATTGTAAATAGTCCAATTACATGTGCAGTCTGCATGATTCAGATTCTGTCTTCTCTTACACTCCAAAGCACGTACAGTACCACCCCACGTCCATACTTGTTCAGTATTCACTTGACTAAATAGTCTACATTCATCTCGCCTGTCACATGCTGCAAATACTCAACAAAGTGTGCATGCATGCATGAGGGTCACTCTGCGCAAGGATGTCTAAGGTTTCACTCCGATTGGCTGTGTGCCTGCTCGATAGCACTCCAGGCATGTTGTGGTGGCATAGTATGTGCTAGTCTTTGCCCAGCAGTTACCTCTTAACCAGAAGGCCCCAACAACATGACACCTGACACACATAGTACACCACAGTAGGAGCACACCACATAACCCTAGAACTACTGTGTGTCACCTACGTCTCGTGGAAGCAGTACTTGTTCCTCACTCTTCTTGCTACTTTTTCCTTCAGATGGGTTTTCAAGTATATGCCTTCAGACATTAGCCCTGTCACAGCAACTTTGTGGTAAATACTGACATGCTGTTAACTGTCTGACAAGTTCCTAGTGCCACGTCGCATCAAGGAAACACCAATCAGCTGTGTCATTGTAAATCAGTTTGGTTTTTTTTAAAGACAAACTAGACAGACATGGATTGTACATTCAATTCATTTTCAACGAATTTTAATTGTAACACAAATTTCGAGGTATAAAAGAGATTTTGATGCAAGTTATTTGTATTTGTTTTCAGATAATGTTGACCTCGACGAATGGCGAGTTAATCTGGGAGCTATTCTCACTGGTACACACCTGAACACGGAGGCTAGAAGAACAACATTCAGACGCAATAATGTGTGATTGTGTGCATACAAGCATGTGTGTGGTGGAGGGGAAGACATGAATAATGGATGCAGTCACGAACTGATGGTTGGGCAGATCAAAAGAGACAATGTAAACAAGAAATTGTTTCTAGTTCATTTGGGTGGCCGGCGGTAGGCCTAGGCCAGAGGAGAGAGAGGCACTGAAGCAGCCTGCCATGGGAGAATCCATCTGCTGGCTATATATACACACCTGTGATGTCAAACTGAGAGAGAGACAGGCAAAGAGAGGGGTGGGGAGGGGGAGTCACAGGAGGCAAACGTGTTCATACCAAAACTCTGAAAGGGGAAAAAATACAATAAGGAATTATTTAAAATTTCTACTGTACCTAAATAAATTCCTACGCCAATGTTGCTAGAAAGTCAATGGCAAGGGCAACATTGCCCCCTTTTCCCTAAAATGGCGGAAGGAGGATTATTCCTAATTTGGAAAATATGCTTGAGTGGTTGTTTTATTTGTATAGCCTTATATCACAAACTTGCCTCAAGGGGCTTTACAATCTGTACAACAAAACATCCTTTATCCTTAACTTTGTTTTTTGCCTGTGACCTCTTGAAACAAAGCATCATACTTGCAAACCTTTCAATATTGGTTGTATATGTATACTGGTAAGAATTTATCCATGAAAGATGAAAGGGAAGCCTGAAAAACCAAACAACATATTGTGTAGCCTAAATATTATTTTCTCTCTTTCCCATCCTGCTTATCATCTCATGACGCCTCAGATTCATCTTGCAACCACTTGCAGGGGTCCCATTGATCTACAGTACTAATGTCCTCTTTTTTAATTGCATTACATTACAAGTAATTTTTATTTTCTAGCTTGTATTGTAATTTATAGAACTTGAGATGCATTGTTAGTCTCATTTATGTATGTATGTTATGGAGTAACTGTCTCAGGTGATTTGACTTCCTTTTTTATTGATTGTTGCATCCCATGTCTGGAGTATATTGTGATTTTAATGCCTGACAAATGTCTATGACCAAACATTGCTTTTAAAATAAACATAGTGCTCAAATGTTGAAAGTATATTAAAGTCCCTTTCCTTCTTTTAAATAATTAAAAATGTATAATATATATGGATAGTGATATATATAGTATAATGGAAAGTGATACACAGCATTGAACAGGTTTCACTTCTCATTTTACTCATGTGCAGTACATGCAGCAGTAAGCAGATCGCAGACACACAATCTTGATTATAAATGATAGTGTGGATGAAACACCTGTTAAATTTTCTATTTAAAAATGTATGTAGTTCATCCTCCTACTTCAAGAAACTGTCTAATAAGACAGATGAACACTGTTAATATTAGGATTGTACCAATTAACACAATACACAGGGGAGGCTTGGTAATAATGAGAGAGAGAGAGAGAGAGAGAGAGAGAGAGAGAGAGAGAGAGAGAGAGAGAGAGAGAGAGAGAGAGAGAGAGAGAGAGAGAGAGAGAGAGAGAGAGAGAGAGAGAGAGAGAGAGAGAGAGAGAGAGAGAGAGAGAGAGAGAGAGAGAGAGAGAGAGAGAGAGAGAGAGAGAGAGAGAGAGAGAGAGAGAGAGAGAGAAACATGACACAGGAAGGAAGACAAAGAGAGGGACTGACAGTAAGAAATCTACAGGACAGGGTAAATGAGACAGTGGCTATGGGAGAAGAAGGACAGCCAGTCAAACAACAAGTTGGAGGGACGCTTAAAGATAGAATGACAGAACAATAACACGAGGGGGCAGGGATAATGACAGAGAGACACAAATTAAAAGACATCAAGAGAGACAGGCAACTGAGCAGGACAGACAGACAAGAGAAGTGGCAAGACGGTGACAGAGAGACAAAGATACTGCAAGGCAGTAAGATAAACAAGTGGGTGAAAGACAGAGCAAGACAGATTAGAAAGCAAGAGAAATTGGAAATTGGAAATTGGAGAGAGAGAGAGAGAGAGAGAGAGAGAAGAGAGAGAGATGAGAGAGAGAGAGAGAGAGAGAGAGAGAGAGAAAGAAAGAAAAGGAGCGAGAGAAAGACAGAAACATGCCCATGTGACTCTGTGATCTAACAGGACTTGGCTTTAGCGCAGCTGTTCCTCTGGCTTTCGTCCGCATCGCTGGGGAAAACTCTATTCCAGTGTGAGAGGCTATTTATAGCCTCACCCAGGGAGACGTGAAACTAGCGAATCTCATAACACGCTCTGTTCCCCCTGTTTGCTATTTTAATGCCGGTACAGTTACCCAGTGTCCCTGGGTTACAGACCTACACTGGGTCACAGCAAAAAGGAAGAGGGAAGAAGAATAGGGAGCCTCTACACATACTAATGCATGCACACAGACACACAGGTGCAAGGCTGAATCTGACAACACCATGTGGAGAAAAGCTGTTATTTCTGTTTGTAGGTCATGACTACTGAACCAAATAGAACAAACAGGGGCTAAATGGTGCAGGCAAATTAATGTTGGGCCATAGGAAGTGACATGTGACTAGAGTGATGTACCTCTGCTAAAAAGAAATCCCCACAGCTGGCGTCACACATTTTACAACGATCAAAATAGAGCATACATGTTACATTCATAACTTGTGTTCCCTACAGTATGTATCATTACAAAACAAAGAGATCAAAGTGCAAAAATAAAGAAGAGCATTCTGATTTGAGATGATGGGACTATGCAGGCCAAAGCCTGTTGATCCAGGGGTTAAGAGCTTACCTAGGCTGACATGTGTTTGATTTAGGGATTACACAGGTACAGCCTGGAATACAATCTGCTCAGGACGGTACCCATACAAATGACTGCTATCAACACAATTTTCCCATCACTACACAAGAGTGATTTATAGAGGCTGTGTCACAGCAGAGCAAATCTGCAGCGATAAAGTAGATACTCTGGATTTAGTCTTTATATGGCATTTTTTAGAAATTTCAAGGAAATGTATTGTTATACAGCAGCTATAAAACATTAGTATGTGGTAGTGTATAGTATGGGTCTTTCTATGGGGTTTGAGTTTAAAAGTGCAAAATTATTTTCAGAAAATCACTAATTTCACTATTGTGCACCAAAAGAATTATGAGATTGAGGTCAGTGAAGCATCACACACAAGTCCAAACTATGAAAAGGCTTACATAAAAACACCATCACAGTGCAATCATGGGTCTCACTAAGGATACTAAAGCTATTACTGTCACCGAAAAGGTTGTCCATCTCCAGAATCACATAAGTCCTGTGCTGCCCCTCTGTGCTGGACCTATTTTGAGTCCTGCAGGCCGGAGTAGGATTAGACGATTTGTGGACACTAAACTAAATAGATGACGTCCATAATGTCGGCAAACAGGAAGACAAGCCAAACGGTTTACATCTCTCTGCATCTCCACTGGACAGCACACCCATGTGCACAACAGGACGGGAAATCATTCTTCAAAATGGCTGCACTCCAAATACGCTTTGTCCCAATTGTGATGTCTCTTCAGCCAGTGGAAACAATAAGACTGATATTTTTTATAAAAACATAATGTAAGCCTGCCAGCGCATGCTGTCTAAGACATACAGTATTTCATGTCCCTCTACTTGAACAAAAGAGGACATAATAAAGACAAATCCACATTATTATTACTTCCCTACAAGTAGGAGGAGACTGAAAGAAAAAAATCTTGAATGTACAGTCCTGTTGATTCATAATACTATACTGCAACTCTTCCATTGATACAGCATTTCAAGCCCCAGTAGTCCCAGATAAAAATAGACGATGCTGTGAATTGTGGGAGATTGAAAGGTCAGCACTTGTCATCCGTAAACGTCTTTGAGTTTTATCATCTTAGTATCAGCTGATAATAGAGGGCCAGTGGCTTAAATGAGGACATACTAAAGTTGTAGGCTATATAATCAAAATGAAATGTTGTATAGCCTGACTACACAGCAAAGAAATTGAGCTCATGTATAGCTGTATCTCTTTATTTCCTTGCAGTTGTTTGGCGGCTGAAAGCTTTAACAGTCAGGAGAGCCAAACCAACTAACATTAATGTATATGGCTGAGCAATAAATGGCATCACAGCAGTTTCAGACCTCAAAAATCTATATCATAATTTTCTTTTCACTATCTGTTACTTTTAAAAAAACCCTGAGTGAAGGCTGACACTACAACATTGAAATTTGCACCAAACAATTGCCACTGCCCCTGTCTGTGAAGCAGATTAATTCATCTTAAATGAGGTAAGCAACTGTCAAAAAGGCCCTGCAGCTATGACAAAGAGCTTGTCACCTCTTCTGCTGAGCTTCACTTCTGCTGTATTTGACTGCAAATACAGATAACTGCCCCTGTAATCATCATGCAAAAACCTGACGTTAGTGGGATTTATGTCCTCAGACACACAGACCTTGAAAATAAATAATAGAACATTATTACTTTAATGTAGATGGAGGAGTATGATTTCCAATAACTAGGCATTAACATTTTGACAGGTGTATTTATTTATTTATGTTTTCTTAACCAACCAAAAAGATATGGCTTGTTACTATGGTGTTTTCTATGCAAATGAGGTCTGACTTGAAGAGAAACATTTCAAATTGGTCCAATTAATAAACCAAACAAATGTTCTCCGATGTGATTGCTGGCATGGAAAGAATTCAGATGCAGTGTTTATCCCACCTCCATGGATGGAAATCACAAATTAGATTATTTGCATAAAAGAGGTTTTAATGCATTTTTTGTTTACTTCTTTATATAATGAAAGCATTCTACATAATTGACCAAGATGTGTTTTGACCCAGACTGTAGCCCTTCTGTGTGTTTCCAGAGGGGGTTGTACACCATATTATCCAATCAGAAAGTAGGTAGAATGAAAAAAAGCAACATGCCTGAATGACATCAGCCTTTATCGTACTATAGCCTTCAGTGGCACAATTACCTGAGGCCAATTTCCACCATTTTGTACAACAGTCCAGTGTACATATGAATGGGTGATAACAGACAGAATATGCATGTAGAGCATTCAAGCGCCTGTAAAAGAAAAAGAAAAAAAAATTATATATATATATATATATATATATATATATTAAATGTTAAAAACTAAATATATGTCCAATATTACACATTAAGAAATACAATTAAATTAAAATTTAAAAAATCATCCTCTGCTTTGATATATTCTGTTCTTTGAACCACCAACCCCAATCTATTTTGCTATACCCTGAAGGTTGACTCTATTTTCTATTATTGCTCTAACAAACGGAAAATCATTCATTCAAGGGTGCTGGACAATTTTGTGTGTGTGTGTGTGTGTGTGTGTGTGTGTGTGTGTGTGTGTGTGTGTGTGTGTGTGTGTGTGTGTGTGTGTGTGTGTGTGTGTGTGTGTGTGTGTGTGTGTGTGTGTGCGCGCGCGCGCGTGCATGTGTGTGTGTGTGTGTGTGTGTACGTGTGCGTGTGTGTTAAGGGCGATGACTGATTTCTATTTCATCTGGGGCTAGGTTTGTGTCGGCATTGCTTACCACACCTATGAATCAGGAGGTAATAGTGTGCCTCACAAGCTTGCAGCATGTTGCCTGTCTGGACCTCCTAACCAGTGGCAGAACTTATATTAGCAGTAGCAAAGCTCTGTCAGCAACAATACACGCTGTGCTGCACACAGCATTAAAGAGCCCGAAGGTAGGTAATTCTTTAGGTAGTTTAGGTCTTTTTTTAAAAATTCAGCATGCCTATAAACCACATTTTAGCATTGTAAGAAGCTTTATTATGATACAGCCCTGAGATATTTCATGATATTCTCATGAGAGCAGATATTAAAAGAAAAGCAATGTAGCACAAACACCTGCAGCTACATAATGCAATAATTTTACATCCTCAAAATTTGTGCAAATAAAATTTGTTTAAGATATTAATACTGATTCTGATCCTTGGGTCCTAACAAGGTCTTAAATGCATTTGCTCCATTTGCACATACTTTGAAAGCTTCCTTGTTTACATCAATGGTTGCTTCTTCTTCTTCAGTGCCTTTTGTGGGCACATTGCTATGTTTCTTGGTACATTACTGCCACTGAATGTCATTCTGTATCTAAAATTGGTAGTAGAATAGTGTGTTGTGTTACAAAGTGCTCTTGCACATGCAAACTGGTGACCCACTCAGTTAAACACTGCTCCATAGGTCACAAAACTCCATAGGGGTTACATTTATGATCTGACTTTGTCTTCAATTTTGTTTCATTTAAAGTCATAACATGTAACTCTATCCATAGATTAGCAACTTATATTTAAGTAAATATATATTGTACAGGCTGCAAAGGATAATTCAGCCTTTCTACTTTACTCTACCTCCCAATCTGCCACATGTGGAACATAGTGCCTTGAAGAAACTGAGAATTGTTTAAAGAATTGCTTTATTCTTTGACTTACAGTTTAGGCCATATGTCAAAAACTTCTTGTCAAAAAAATACAAAAAGTTGACAGTGACCTTCAACAAAGTGTAAGTGTGATATTCCAGTGGTGGCTGACTACAGTGACTTGTAAGTGATGTAAAGTAAGTACTGTGGTGTTGTCTATTAAAAATGCCCTCCCTGAAGCACTAACTCAGCCAACAAGGACCTCCAAAGGTCATGCGTGAGGGTGGCAACACAACATTTATCACGGTTTAATGCATGCACACCTTGTCATGTCATAATCCCATACTCCACATGCCACACTATATTAAAGCATACAAGGAAAACGCAGTTAATGAAAAAACATTTACTCATTAATTCTAAAGATAGATAAGCTATTTGAGATATTATTCAGATTGAAAAAGTTGAATAAGAGATAGATTTTTTTATTTCAGTAATACCTTGATACCACTACACATTTTATAAGATTCTAGTATTGGTATATATGATGCCAGAACCAAATTATCTTACAATATATTTCATTATGTATTTTTTCATGTGTAAAAAATAATGTTTTCTGGACCTTGTTAATGAAGCAAAAACATGAGCCTTTTTTCTCCAATCTTGTTTCTTCCACAACCCTCAGTGAATTTGAAAAGTAGCAGTAGCAGAAACAGCACTGAGAACAACAGCAGCAACAACAGCCTATCATACAGTTACCTGTCTTAGCCATGATCCCCTATTGCACTACGAACACTTTAATGAGCTTTCCTCCCAAATACAGACAGACAAGGAGCTCTCTGTCAATAACAGCCTCAGTGAACAACAGACAGATGAAATCGGGGGCCCATTATCGTCTGCAGAACACGCCATTTAGGTGTTTTCCAAGAGCAGAAAGCATCCAAGATGGTAGCTATTGCCCTAATTGGCTCCCTGTTGTCTAACCTGCACTGATCAATGACCTCGCTCTATAAAGAGCAACATCCAGACATGACTGGCAGATTAATGTTTTAGCAGCAGAGTGGTAGGTGCTAGTGGCAACTCTCAGTTGGAAAAGCTAAAAATACTGCATGTTGAAGGTTGCTTTATTTGTGACATATGCCACAACCTTTGTTAAGCATGTAATAATACAGTTTTATTGAGATAGTGTCGGAGATTCATTAGTGGTTTTTAGGACATAGTTTGTGATGTAATTGGATTTGAGCTTAGTTTGTATGTATAATGTTTAGTTTATTTATCATTGAACAGTAATTCCTTAGGCGTTCCTTCTTTTCTTCTTGATGGAGTGAGTCTGCAAATGCATTACAAAACCTGGGTTTAGTGCAATAAATAAGACAGCAATTTGTCCTTTATAAAGGCATATTACCAAATTCAGCACCTCCTGAGGCAAAGTTGGTACAGCACTGAAATGAAACCAAGATCTGATCTGCTCTCAACAACCAGCCTTTTATATATATTAATGCATTTAAACACTATTCAGAGTCTATGGAAACGTTCAAATGTAGTCATTTTAACATTTGTAAATTTGGATTCAGCAGTTCAAATAAAAAATCTCTTATCTAATGAGTCAATCACCCAAGAAATATGTAACCACGGTGCAACAGATGAGTGGGAGACATTGCACGATGAGCCACTGTTTCTGAGCATTGCAGTCAATGCATAAGATATGAGTGACTAAGTATGAGCACAGTTTCAGCATGCCAAAGTAGCAGATGTGTATACATGTGCCCTTTGTCAAATGTTATTGATAATCTCTGATTCACATGATACATAATCATTTTCAAAATATTAATGTTAATGTCAGCACTGAACATTAATTTTAATGAATAACTGTATTTTCCAGTGTGATGCATTCATAAAATTAACAGTTAATAAGCCTTCATCTTCCCCTTCTACCCTTACATTTGTTAACATCTTTTTACTAGTAAAATATCTCTTTTGATTTGTCCTCTTCTCCCTGTCCATCATCCAATCAGCCGACTATTATCACCATGTCTGGCCATAAATCAACCCCTGAGGTACAGCAGTAATTTTAAGGTAAACTGGTCCTTCTAAGTGTCCATTCTCCCTTTCTTCTCTTGTACCTCCATTGTAAACTCTCTTCCTTCATCATAGCTATTCACTTTCCCTTCAGTTCTTCTCCATTTCTTTCTGCTCCCTCCTCTCCTCTTCTCTCCACTCCACTCCACTCCAGCAGCTTAAGAGAAGCTTGAAGAGACCTAGGAGATTAGGCTCTCTCTGCTTGAGAGACGGGTCTCATTACCTTTATCTTCTCCTGATGCAATAATACTCTCAAAACTCTCACTGATGCCAGCCGGTGCACAGGACTACATGAAGTTTTGGAGACGAGCTTCAGTTACCCATTTGATGTGCAACAATAGCAAAGGAAGTGCAATTTTAATCAACATTTCCCTAAGTGTTTGATAATTGTACAAAAACAGTTTAAATGGCAAAAAAGACAAAATGGGGAGCATTAAATAAGGCTGGATTTAAAGGTGCAGTATGTAGGATTTAGCGGCATCTAGCGGTGAGGTTGCAGATTGCAACAAACTGAATACCCCTCACCCTCCCCTTCCATGTATGTAGGAGAACCTACAGAGGCTGCGAAACTTGTGAAAAAAAGGTGAAAGGCCCTCTCTAGAGTCAGTGTTTAGTTTGTCCATTCTGGGCTCCTGTAGAAAGATGGCGGCATCTGTGAAACAGGATCCGCTCCCTATGTATATAATAAAGGATTCATTCTAAGGTAATGAAAACACAATGATTTTTTTTATTTTCAGGTGATTATACATACATAATTAAAAGATACTTATGAATATCATATTCCATTTCTGCCAAGTCCATTCCACCAGTTGTCACTAAATTCTATAAAATGCACCTTTAAATCCATCCAATTTCTGAGAATGTGTCAATTACATCTACAATTTTAATTATACTGTATAGGGGTCAACAACATTATTTGAGAAATGTTCTTGTTAAAGGCAGTAAAAAAAGCAGTCATCTGAGCCTAATGATTCAGAGACTTGCCCTTGATTTGAGAACAGCTCAGAGGCTAACAAATGGAAGTGCAAATGATTTTCTAACTCTAGGCTCATTTAATCATTTTAAATTTAGATCTCACGCCTCCCACTGGGAAAAATAAATCAGCTCCCTTCATACAGAATTTGCATGTTTTAACCCTGGAGTTAGGAGGAGGAAATGGGGAGAGGACGTGTTGGGGATTGTTATGGCTTGTGTCTATATCAGCTCACCCCAAGGCCCCCAATGTGTTCCACAGGGAAAGTTGTGTTTCTTTACTGTGACCCCAGACAGAAAGGACTTTGACCTCAGCTAACAAGATCCATTAAGAGGAGCTGGAGTCTGGATGAAACGTCGCAGCAAGTGTGTATACACGCAATCTGAAGCCTTCAGAGAATCAGTGTAATTATGCAAGATGGCAGAACAGCAAACCAATCTGTGTGTTTATAGGAAAGGTCATTGCCTTTGGAGGAACACTGGTCCGTATTGCACAGCATTAAGCCTCTATGTGATGTCAAGTGTAAAGTCAGCTGCTGGGGAGGACTGAGGCATCTTCTCTTTATATCTGGCTCTGCTTGATTCTTGACTTTACAAATCAAAGGATTTTTATAGTAAAATGAAACATCCACCGACATGGTACACAGAGTTCGGAGGACATGCTCTGTAGCCAAGTCAAATCATGTTTGTTTGTGGTCTGTGTAAGATGAGCGGTTTCCGCTGTGATCTGCCTGTTTTTCCCTTAAGTGGCATTGTTGCTGTGTGCGGCACAGGTTTGGGATTTGAAGAGCTGACATAGAGTATTGCAGGATTGCCTTTCGCCTGAGGTTGAGAGAGGCATTCCCTGTAATGGCCCTGTGATGTGAAGGTTGGTTTGCGCGGGTAGGGGTGGAGAAACCCACCCACCAGAGTCAGCTATTTGACCCTCGCAGGCTTGGTACAGGCTGAGCTCAAATAAACAACACTGAAAATTCAGCACAAACATAATAAGTGTTGTCAGGGTGCATTAGAGAGAGTTGGCAACAGCTCTCACATGGGACAATGTGAAGACTGAATCAGCTCTCTTCTACTGTCCACAGTGTGCACTTGATCACTGCAGCAATGTAAGAACCCAAGGACAAGTCATGGGATGGTGTCACACAGAGTGTGTTACGGCTGCATTTGTATGACAGGAGGATTTATATATAAATATAAAATTATTCTAAGGGCAACAATGTAGGCAACAAGGGAGGAGTGTATATGTACATGTGAGTGAGCGGTCAATCATGAAACTGCTAGAACTCTACAATCTTAGCAAGACTTGGCATTGCACAACAGAGGTGATGCAATGGATAGTGGTTGCAAATACATACAATATTTGATCTTTTCTGTCATGTGAACATATATGCCGAGGTTCTGTGTGAATGGCACAAAGTGCATTATGTCATAGTGAAGACAATTTACATTTCTGCTTCATCTTGATTTTGACATGCCTTATAGCAAAGACCTTGCTTCAGTAATCCACTCATCTAGATGCATTATGCCTATTGCAGTGAAGTAACCTCCAGCTCATGAGCTTCCCTTCAAATGCAGTGGTGAAGAAATCCACATCACTAATCCCCAGCCTTAGTGCATTTATTTAACAGGCCCTGGATAGCCAGCAAAGGTTTACTGTAAGAATGTCTTCTTCTCCTCTTCACTAGCTAATAGCCACTGTTAATCAATAAGGGTATAAGTGCTTTTTAGTGCTTAGCACCATGCTCATTTGTCAAAATAAAAGCCGTAAGTGCCCAAGGGACTAATCAAAAGGGATGAAGCAACAGGGAAATTTGCAGCTTGGTAACATGAGAAGGAGTTAGGGAGGAATGGGGAGGTGCACAGCAGTGGTTTCAAGATTACAACATACTATGGCAATAGGAATAATATCACAGTTTCTCTGAGACACGCATGACACCCTCCAAATGTAAAACTCTCTGAACAAACAATGACTAAGAATAATAATAATAATAATAATAATAATAATGATAATTTTCACTTTACTCTTTAAATTTGCAGCAAATTCAGTAATATATTTTCCTATGTGTACATTGTTTACTGTGATTGTGATGGTAAATGAAAATAATAATAGGTTGAATTAAATTGTACTAATGTGAATTTGCCATTTTCATAGAAAACAGCAAAAGTGTAAAAAAGACCCCAAAAAAACAACCTCACGTTATGTTATTTGTTATTTTCAATCATGTTAGTTTTAAGTATCTCAGTAAGTTGCAAAGAACTGCATCAATCTTAAAATTAAGCACACAACTCTATCAAGAGAAATCCAGAGTATGTGCATACATACACCAATGATGAGATCATGATGGACAAACGTCGCTCTCATAAGAGCAGTCCATCGCTCATTGCCTGTCGCTTAGCAACAGAGACCTGGCGGGCAGACAGTAGGTGTGTGAGACAGAGCGTGTGGGAGGGGAGGTTTGGAGGAGGGGTGTAGAGAGGGACAGAAGCAGAGCAACAGGGAGAAAAAGAGACAGTGGAGCCGGGGAGCTGAGCGAGAAAGACAGAGCGACATGATGCAAGACGCCTGTGGGAGAGATGTTGACAGTGTCAGTACATGAATGTGTGGAATAATTAGAAAAGTGATAATTCAACAGTTTGGAGAGTAGCAGATGTAAACATGGTTGGATGTAAAATGTGTAATTAATGAGCAAAAAATGGTCAACAGCAGGCCAGTTGATGCTATTTCAAGTTAATTTACATTTCTTGGACTTGTTCATGTTTAATTTTGTAAAAGTAAATATGTGTATTTTACTAAAATCCAGTTTGCTTTGTTCATTAGTAGAATCTACTAGAATATTATAACTTAATTGAGAATTTAGGTTCAGTTTGGCTAGAGTTTGCGTGGTTTGCATTAACCACATTTATACAGTTCATTCATTAATCAGAAGAATAAAATGGAAGCACTTGGTTGTTTTTATGTATCTAACAGACCACCTTTACACAAGTTCTGTTACTTCCCATGAAAGCAGTTTTTTTGTTACATAAAAAAGTAAATTTCCACCTCTGGCCAGGTTCCTGTATATAGACATCTACACTATTGTGATTTTTCTGGTGTGTGCATAGAATCAAAGCACTGACAGAATGAATGTGAGATATAACACACCACAGTCCTATAATTCAACCGACGGACTGTTGATCAGATTATATTTGCTCCAATTTCAACCGTAATATAATCTGGTTAAGGAGTTGACATGACAGCTGCAAAGTCAGAGAATAGCTTCAATCTTGTTATTATCAAATCGCAGTGTGCACATAAATGCACAGCGTGTATTGCATGGTCAACTTATCCACACTGTTGCACAACCAATAATCCAATCTCCATCTCCATGACCCTGAAATTCCGGAAATAAGCAAGCACACAAAAGGAATGAGCACTTTAACTGTGTAAAATGCCACTTGACAATGTGAAATGGTATGACATTTAAAGACATCCACCTCTTCATGAGCCTGTGCACATATAACACCTGATCATTTTTGCTGCCATTCTGACTGTTTATATAGCTGTCACTTTTCCTGCTGTTACAATCATAGAAATAGAAAACATGAAAATACAGAAGGTATATAAATACAGTTTTTTGTCGGAAATTGCTTTACCTTACATTTGAATGGTTTTAGATTTGAAGAATGTGTGCTAAAATATGCAGCCACACATGAAATATCCAACCAAGTTATGTGTCGAAATTTGAACACCAGTTCACTGTTTTGCATCTCAGTACAATCTCAAAGCTCCAAACTAACGATCATGTTAATTTTAACTATCAACAACAGCCAATGAATTGGGACTAATATTAATGTTCCAGTGAGCTGATCAACAACTGAAATTTAAGATTAATTTTGCCATTCAATTATATATAATAATTACATATACTCAAATGCAGATGCAGACAAATCTCAGAATGTATTTCTTTAAGTTTAGATACACATGTCAAAATGTCAAGTTTAGATGTTTTTAATTGTTTATTTCCATATTAAAGGTGCAGAAGTAGGCAAAGGAAGGGCGTTCTAATAATGCAGGTGGCAAAATACCAAAATACCATCACATTATTTTTAGCTCAGTGGAGGGTGAAAAATACTCCAAGTGCAACCTTGGTACACACTCAATCCTCGCGGCTTGGCTTTATAAGACATATTTTCTCCTGCATTGGTCTAATGTCACCAACAGCAGCCAAGTCTCAAGGAAACGTCAATGACAAGGAAAGAGCTGTGCGAGGGTAACTTAAGAATGCTACAATACGTATTGAGCTTTAATGTGATCATACTTGATCATACCAGAGTGAGCCGCCAGTGTGTGCTATACCTCTTACGCCAATGTAGACCCATCACATGTTTCAAATGCTATGCCATTCATTCTTAAGGTCTTTCAGTTGCTGATCTCTTAAAACTTGCTGTCAGTCAAAATTTAGTCTTGGGTTTTTCACACAGCATCACCTGCTTGGAAATTCTCAAGTAGGGCACCATCAAAGAACATACACAAGATCTACAATATCTGTTGAGATATGTCCAATGACTTTTGTTCTAAATCTCAAACCAAAGTAGCATCTGCCAATCGATCAATATAGCACAGCTAAATACATCAAGAAAAATAGCGTAACAGGAGACACTCTCTTGAGTAACTTGCTGATGGAAAATATCCAAGGGACCTCTATAATGGACCCAACTGACAGCACTCTAATTCAATCACGTGTGTTGCAGTTGCAACTAAGCTGCCTCCAAATACCCCTGTCTATTTTAAACCCTGTTCAACAATGACAGATTGAGAAGACTCCAGTATGCCTGAAAAAACATTACGCAAAAGGAAAGAAACCAAACACCCTACCCTCTCTCTGTCTAGCAAGTGTAAATGTGTGTATTTGTGGGTGCAGGATACATGCCTCTATACAGCCTCAGTGTGCCATTAAGAGGCCTTTATTGCTTGTCCTATTATAGCTGTGTTCAGTGGACAACAGTCTATCAGATACAGTGACGGTCGCTCCAATGTAGCACACCATAATGTAATACTATACAGAGATTGTTCATATAATGTAGTAATAGTAGACATGGTTCATTACCAAGTGTGGAGTACTACATCAAAAACAGCAAAGCTACAGCCATATCACAACGTTTATTGTACTTTTACATAATTCAATCACCCTAAGGATAGAATTATCTTACCATATAATCTCATCTTTCTCCACAGGCAAATACGTAAGAAAAATAGGAGATATGTTTGTTTGGCTGTACAGCACACTGGTAAGAAATAACACTATGGTTATTTCTTTTCCTTCTCAATCAGAGCACACTAGTGCCCTACAGCTGTTGTTTACTATTAAAGCAGGATTAGGGCCAAGTTTTGCTGGGTATTTCCAGGAGACAGCTCTTATTGCATAGTTGTTCCCAGAATGCCTGGTGTTTTGAGATCATTTCCTGCATAGTGTCAATCAAGTGGGGACAAATTGCCTCCTGTCCTCTGCTCTCTAGCCATAGGACTAGAAAGACAAAGGTCACGTGACAAGGAAAGACAGGTGCGATTAATGTCAGTCATTATAGATTGGACTGTTTCCTTCAGTCAATCATTGTACTCATTCCCCTGTTGCAACAAAATATTTTTTTAGCTATGCAAAAAATAACCGTGGGAAACAACCGAGAATAAATATTGTGGCTCTGGGATCAAGAGAGCTGTAAATATATAATGTGCTGTATATTGTGGAAAAACAGCTTGAGGGATTTTTCGTTATTGATTTATGAATATCAGGGTAAAGAATGCCACCTCCCAACTAGGTCTTGGTTCCATCAATAATGCAGTTACAGTATCTGTGTCCACACAACAAATGAACAACACACTGGTTTCTCCATTATTCATGAGGGATTCCACCTGCAGCACCTCAGCTGTATTATATGCCTCCCATAGGAAGATTTACAGAAGCTCTGTGCAAACCATTCAGTGCAGTATTTGTACTGGTCTTGCAGTGATATTCTGGAGCTCTACCAGTGGGGCTAAAAACACAAACAACTGGGGGGAGAAAATCATCACAGTCCATAACTAATGGGAAATTGTAAAGAGTTAATGATTACCATTCATGCTGCACAATGACTTAAATAAATATATAAAGAAGTACTTAACACCAAAATAAAATGTAATAATGCTGCAACAAAATAAACAAAAATAGACATTGTTTTTAAGCAAAAACACAGAGTTGATAAAGAAAGTAATTTTCAGCTAGTTTAACGATATCTGATACAAACAATAGTAGAGTCACCTTTAAAAATAAAGGTAGCTCCCAGCTGTTCTGTGTTGATGTTTGCTTTGTTTTTTGTTTTTTTCAGAACAGAGAGAAGAACAGAAAGCATCTATCGCCGGCAGTAATTGGAATGGAAAAAAAAAACATGCAATGTGCCACTGAACACTGTTGACACAGAGAGGGCCAGCATCTGAACACCAAATGCTTTGTTTGAAATTTAACAACAATTTAACCTTGTTTTTTTTCTTTACTTTCAAACCCAAGACACCTTACTGCTTAAAAGAGCTATAGATGTGCATGAAGAACTGTATGTGCAATAATTTTTGTAACATAATAATATATAGTGTTTTGTGTATCTCAAACCTCAAAACATTTCAAAATCAAGAGTAGTTTTATTATTACACCTACACACCCGCTTTCTCCTAGGTGAGCCTTCTAACATGGCAGGGCTTTAACTTTCACCATGTCACAATAAATGACCTCTACTCTTCTGTGAACTGACAACCAGGAGGTCACGGACTTCCAAGAGGTAGAAGTGAGGTCAGGCTCTACGACAGAGATAGAGCCACAAGCTAGAATAACTACAATGTTTCACCACTCAGACAGACACTAAATATAAGTGGTGCATTGTATGTGTGGGGATACGGTGCACAGATGCATGTAGAGGCAAGCATATGGTCAATAAGTGGCACTGTGCCATGCATGCTGAGAGTAGCATGACCAGTAATTTTAGGTTAACGTTAAAGCTGTCCTTCTGAATACTTTCTGGAGCACCATTTCCTTTCAAATGTCCTGCCTTGCCTACATGTAGTATGCACACTGCGACATAGAGGCAGCACAGAAAAGCAAACCACCACCTGTGTGTCATGTCAGATTCCTAATGCTTTTAATGGTGTGTGTGTGTGTGTGTGGGTTGTATGTGTGAATAAAAACAGCAGGGCCAAGGCTGGCCCTGAGACAGCAGTAAATCACATTATGCATTGCAATCTCTATATATCACAGCCATTGCCATTCTGCTCACTGGCTCCCTACTGCTGTTAAAAGTTTCCTCTCCTTATTTCACTCCTCTAAAAAGATTGATGAAAAGACCTCACAGAAAAACAAAGATGAATTCATTGTGTTTAGGTTAATTAAATATTTTTGTGTGCAAATATCCTTATCTAAAGCAGCTGCAGTGTAACAAAGAACCTATCTTGCTTTGTGCTATTGGACCAGAGTGTGGAAATGGACATAATGACAAGACTCTGGAAGGCTGAACAGGGCTAAAAAAGATCCTCTTTATCTATTTATAACCAGGAGATGTATTTCCCGACTTGTGCGTCTTATCGCCTAGCATGCATTTTTAAATCGCATAAACCCTGTATTTCTCACAACCACACGCACCCCTCGCCAAGAATGGGTTGCTTTGATCGACAGGGAGCATGGCAGTGATGGTCAGAGGCCGTGTGTCAGAGTAATTACAGAGCAGCCATGTTAGCAGGCCAGGGCTAGTCTCTAAAGAAGAGGAAACAGAAGCAGCGCCGCTTGCATAGGTAGGGTTTCACCTCAAAAAACTCTGTTCTGTTCACTAGGCTGTCATGTGAGAACACGCAGACAGCTAATTTCTCCTGTGACCCTTGTCACCTTTGATCCTGACCCCTTTTGAGACAGGTGAAAGGCTCCTTATTTGGTCACACCCAAGTCACAATTTTCCATTTACGATCCCCTGAGCAGAGGTCAATTCCTAAAAGGGAAAGAGTACATCACCATGAAAAAAGGGAGAAAAGGCAACTACTGTTCTCATAAACTGTCAAAAACAGACAGCCATGGGCTGCATATCTTTATTCCCTTCCGACTGTACATCATTCTTCCCTTCATCCCTTTTATGTCACACCCTCTAATTCTGTGTGTTCTAATTCTGACTGGTGTAAGTCTTTTCCAGTGTTTTAACAATTATATGTTTCCACATGTCATCAATTATATCTCCTATGATTGGTTCCCTATTATTATTTCCAAGAGGTTTGAAGGCCAAATGAACAACAAGTGCTTTCCAGCAAACCTATTTAACAAAGCATGGTTTCTTTGGGGCAACACAAGGGAAACCTAAAGGACCATAACAGTTGAAGATGCTTTGGGACATGAAAAAGGGAGAACGAGAGATAAAAGGAAGTCATGGGCAGGCAAGGGGAAAAGAGGAAATTGACACAGAGTGAAAACCATACCAATATATGGAAGCTAACATAGATAAATAAAAACAAACATTATAAGTCAACAAAGGGGAAAAACTAATGAGAATAGGTTGATAGAGAGAAGGAGAACGCCTGTGGCTTTCTGAAAACTTGCCAGCACATTTCTGTTGCTCATGTTCACTTGAGACAATGTTTAGTAGAGCTGCTAAGCTCAGCAGTGTCCTATTCCCATTCTCTATGTACCATTCAGAGATCAGAGCAGAGGGTAAAATAACAACTCAGTACAAATCCCAGTCTGCCCATCAGTCCTGACCATCTGATCACTCACCCAGCGAGGATATTAAACATCAAGCAAATAAGGCAAATAAAGTTAGAAGTATACCATTCATTATTACCAGAAATGCACAGCAGATTCTATAATGACAGGCACGACTTAAGTTATAGTAGCTAATAAATAATGTACAGGAACACAGTTTCACAAGCAATTCACAGGTAACGCTTGGATGTAATCCATCTTAATTGTTCATAATTTTATCTCATCAATATCATCTTCACTGTTTACTCTTCACTCTCCCAAAGGCATTACAGTTTCTACTGCCACTGCTGTTGTCTTCAACCACCAAAACATTGGGCTTGTTGTGAGGCATTCATAAGAAACACAATGTATTTGTCACTAAGCTAGCATGAAATGATATTGTGGTCACCCATGGCATAACAGAATATTATTGACTGACTTAATTAATAAAAACAATGTGAGGTTGTTTAGCTGCATTTCAAACAGGTACACCAGCTGATTTTCTGTTATTTCTGCCCAGGGGATCTGTACTTTTGCATTTGTCAATAAATCAAAAAGGACTAAAATTACACGATTATAAATTGAAGGGTAAACCTGTCTCAAAAATTATGAAATAATTTCCATAATTTTCGCTTACTACTGTATAAACCTGCAATCTCAGAATCATATAGCCATCCTCAAAACATTTTCTGTCCCACAAAACCTGTGATGATAATTCAAATCTAATCTTTTCATTTTTGCCATGACATCACTGTGCTCAGGAGTGTGCCTCAAAGTATTAATACACCTTTAAAGTCTCAACTAAAGTGTTGCCTGGGTCTGTTTTATCATTCCGACTTCCGCCCACTCCCTCGAGATTTTAGACAATTACTGCATCTTCCTGCAGATGTGTCAACCCACTCCTGCCTGCTCTTGAGATTTTGACAATTCCTGCTCCGCAAAAAAATGTTATTTATTGAGAATTTTTCTTTCCAGCTCCAAAAATAACACACATTTGCTCTTATGGATTCTTTCAATACAATGTTTTACTGAAGTTACTCAATTGTTTAAAAAAAAACTTTAGAGGACAAGAACTAGAAAAGATATTAACAGGCCTCAGGAGAGATATTGTTATGGTTTACAGTTCAGTTGAAATCTTGAAATCACAGTTTTAACATTTTCCCATTTACAACTATTTCCAACTGGTAAATTCAGATTGTTTTGAGGTTGGCCTTTTTAACCACAGACCTTTCAACTTGTCATGAACAAGCACAAGTGTAACAAATGACATGGCTCTCATCCATTCAAACGTCCCAGTGAGTCATGACAGTGAACCTGTATGAAAGGACCTGGAACTAGTAACGCTAAATGGATCACAGATATTAATAATTTCATTAGCCTCACTTGTGCTTTCCTGATATGATATGTTAACATTCCTTGTGTGCCAGATTCCAAACATAATTTTCAGCAAAAAAATACAGTGTATTGTATCCATGCCATTTTTTTCATTACTCATGAGTGATTAATGTGAACAAAGAAAATTAAATTTGAATATACACTTTCCTCTAGCAAAGTTTCACATAGATTTGGTTTACATGACAAAATTATTAAAGCTACACAGGCATTAAATGGCAATCCCGCTGCCAGATTAAAAGTCGATGGTATCTATAAAATAGTTTCACAAGAAAGGGATTCGAGACAGTGTTGTGCATGGTCACCACTACTCTTGGAATTATATGTGGAACCAATAGCTCAATATGTAAGACAAAATGAAGATATCAGGGGAATTACTATTTTAAGGAACATAAATTGGCCAGTTAATGCGGACAACATTTTGATCTATCTAGGGCAACTAACAGACTCTTACCTTAATTGATGCAATCATTTGAACAAAAAAGTCAATTATCAGGATACAAGATCAACATAGATTAAACCCAATTAGTTGAGTATAACAACAGCCCACCAGGAGTGTGTGTGTGTGTGTGTGTGTGTGTGTGTGTGTGTGTGTGTGTGTGTGTGTGTGTGTGTGTGTGTGTGTGTGTGTGTGTGTGTGTGTGTTGTGAATAAACTCAATTAGAGTTTTAATTGACTCTAATGGAGTCAATTAAAACAAATAAATTGACAACTAAATCAAAATGATCAAAATTAGTACATAGCTTTGTTTTTTCTGTTTTTTCTTTTCTGTGTGTGCATATTTCTGAAAAGGACTATTTTGAGATCTGTGACAAACATGAATATGATATATACATACACTATCTGAAATACATCTCATGGAAATGTTTGTTTAATGCTGAATGCCAATAAAATGAAATTACCACCACAGATGACGTTTCCTAATGATTTTGGAGACCCTTTGCCCTTTCCCCTAACATTACCATCAAACAAAATTGCGAAGTTGCATAAGAAATTTCACAATGTTATGAGAAGATACAATGACATTTACTCAGTGCGTTTATGCTCCCCAAAGATTGAAGCCTGTCGATTCTGAATATTTGTGAGCTTCCCCCCCGCGGCACCCCTTAGACCAAAATGTCAAATTGCACACAATGTTATCTAATATGCATAATCTAATAAGCAGATTGCCATGAAATGTGCTGAGCAAACATTCCCAAAGGCCCAAACCTCCTCCTCTAGCACCATCCTCATGAAAAACTTTACATTTTTAGCCCCACAACTAATAAGCCTCTAAGAATAGCCCTGCCATTGTCTGCACGTTGTTTATTTATTACTGGGGAGCACGACAAACACTACAGCCAGTGGAACCACTAGCATGGCTTTTATCAATATTTTTCAATGTGCTTCTCCTAGCTTATTTTGATTCAAAAGAAAAATACAATGGAAAATCCTATGTTGTTTCATCCCTGATGACACTGTGTGTGTGCAAGGCATGAAGAAAAACCTCACTTTGATCTTCAACCAGTTTTCCACTAGGTAACCCACTGTCTGTGCAATCCTCACTGCATAGAGGGATATGCCATTCACCACCACTACTCCACTGCTGCTTTATTACAAACCATGCACATCCCTGCTTAGCTTCAATGCAACCAATTTAGCCCTGCTTTTGAGACACGATGACTACAACTGATTGTATATTCCCAAAGCACTAGTAAAAAGAACTTTATAACATGCATGCAGTATATTGTGCATGTGGTAGGTGTAATTGGAGGATTTAAATAGATAAACCTTGTGTGATAACTTGTGTGTGTGTGTGTGTGTGTGTGTGTGTGTGTGTGTGTGTGTGTGTGTGTGTGTGTGTGTGTGTGTGTGTGTGTGTGTGTGTGTGTGTGTGTGTGTGTGTGTGTGTGTGTGTGTGTGTGTGTTGTGTGTGTGTGTGGTAGTAGTAGTACATATAATAGAAATCATAAATCAAGATTTTCTTTTTAAACCAGATTTTTGTTTTGCTATCTGTATTTTAAAATTTTAAACATGAGAAGTCTAACAACCACTTTCTATGCCCTAAACAGCAGCCACAGAGCCACACATACAAGTCTGTGAAATGCCCTGTGCTCCCATCCTGAGCTCTCCATGGTGCTGAAAATCTTTACTTGTGCAGAATAGCTGAGGCCTAATAGCCTGTTTAATAGGTCCTGCCAAAACAGAGAGATACAGCACAACTGTTGTGTGCCACTGTAGCCAATGGATTCCACGTCGCAGATGAGCACCATAGACAGCATTACGTTGTTTGAATATTAGAACTAATCCCTGCTGCTCCCCTGGTCGACATCATAATTGAACCATACAGTTAAACACAGACCACAAAGTATCCAGAGGAATCCACAAGACTCCTTATTGGCAATGGTAAGAGAGAACAGCATAGTAGTAATGGCTTTAAGTGCTAAAACAATATTTCAAATTACTTCCTCATTTTACATCCTACTTATATTCAAAATCAATTAAATTCTATTATTTCTGTGTATACAATGCAATCCATTTTGGATTCAACTGTTGTAAAAAATTACCATGGTGAACTGATATTACCATATTATTTCCATCATAACACAAGAAACATCTCTACAGACTGATCCACAGCTTGATATAATGTATATATACTTTATGCAGCTTCTGTGTGGAGAAGATAGGGGGAATGTGTTAACAGGCAACATATACACTTTCAAGCATTGTTTAAGTCCATCTGACATGACGGGACCAAAGAATGAGACACCACATCTGGCATAGAAGCCATAATGAGCATCTTCATAACAGATGGCCAATAAAGATACAGTATGAGTCCAGCCCCCGTCATCCCAACTGTAATGGATAGACTTAGAATCAGTAATACAATGTCAGTACATACTGACTGTAATTACAACCAGACTAATTAGTTCATACAGGTGCATGTAGTTTATACATTTTCTAATATATCAGACCGATCTATCTCAGTCTGTAAGACTGTGTATAAGCATGTGTACAGTCAAGTGTATTACTTGACATAGTTTCTAATTGTGCTCATAAACAGGAATGTGCAACCTTCTACATAAACACTCAAAGCACATCATCAGTGGAAGGGATCATGAGTTAGTATAAAAGACACTTATCAATACAGATTAAAAATATCTGCTGTCCAGATGTTTCCCTGGAGGGCAGCTTGGCAATTTAAAAGTCTTATATACTGACCAATTAAAAAGTGTTGCCTAATCTCAATGGCATGGGCCGTCAGAGATCAGCATGGCAGTTCTACATTATCATCCATCTTTAATGAGGCATCAAGCAATGAACCAATGCACTCTGTGCATCATCTGTACATAATGTCTACACATGCTATCATTTTGAGCTCAACACTAGGCGAATTATCTTACAAAGCTCATTTCACTCTTAAACTGGTCTGCCTCACTTGGTTCATGTCTAGATACATTTCACAGCTTTCAGAGAAATGCCGAGCAGCAGACGGAACCTGAGTGAGACAGGGCCTTCTGGGATTTCAGTTTTGCAAGCATCAAACAAGGCTGTAATTGACAGCTGCACTATTCATTCTGTGCAGCCATTCTGGAAAATGTCAGAAGAAGTCAAGAGGTAAAATCATTGTGAAACAGGCCCGCTCACTTTGACTGAATAGGGTTCAGCTTGTAGTCTGTCCTTCACTGTCAGTCTGACTTGAATTTCCACATAAAAAAACATGCCATTTTATTGGTGTCTCACTTAACTAATAGACACTGACTGGGATGCTGCCAAATGGGGTGCAATCTTATAATTGTAGCATGATGGCAATGCCAGCACATTGCTGGCACACAGAGAGAAACCTGAGCCTGCTTTTAGCCTGCTAGGAGAATAACAATTAGCATATTAGCGTAGCCCCCTTGGAGGTTAATTGAGACAGGTTGCTGAGGGCAGTGGCTATAGTAGTGGTGATGCACAATTCTCACACTTTCCTAACCTTCTCTGAGAATGAAAGCACTGCTCGTATGTTCAACCTGAGTCAACCTCACAGACTCATATATGTTGCTAAGAGAGAGAGAGCTAATCTCTAAATATGCTGCAGAAACACCGCCTGCTGAGATCTTTGAAGGTCACTGCCTTGTCCTCTACACACTCCCTCCCTCCCCGACTCCATCTCTCTCTCTGTGCATCAGTGCACACAGCTCAAAGCACCAATTATGATATTAAGTGCATTTTGATGTCCACATATCAGTGTTCCACTGGCTTCCCCGATTGCTAAGAGTGGGTGGTGGGCAAAGGGGAATGGAGTAAAGATGAGGGAAAGCATAGGAGATGGCCGGCTCTGCCTGATAATCAGCACCAGGAAAGACTAGTCAAAGGGCTGTGCACGTACTGGCCTGGCTGGTTGCTGTGCATGGAATAGAAGAGTTGGGGCATTTCTAGGGTTTGGCATTTTAATGTGAACACAGAATTTGGTATGAATATGTCACTCTCACATGAAAAATACATGAGCATTTGTACATTTAAGAAACATCAACAAGAACAAAGGTCCATATCTACTACTGAGCAGTATCAGTACCACTCTGTTGTTTGAGTTTGAGAAAGTACATTTTGCTGTCTTTATTTAACAACTTTAATACCTGTTAAAACACACAACACAAAGAAAAATCCACATGTGAATATCAATACACATTTTCAAAATAACATCAGCTAAACGCTTCTCCCTAGTCCCTCATAGAGGCCATAACAGTTTTTTGTTCATACAGATGGCATTAAATTTGATTTCTATGCATGGCCATAGGGAGATCACCCCACCTACACACACACCCATCCTCTGATGTTAAGCTGTTTAAGGACAACAACAGCTGAGGAAGAGAGCTGGTAGAATAGAAACCATAAGCCATGATCCCGCTGGCTAACAAGGCACTAGCTAGCTATCTCCCTACTGCAGGCCTCCCATGGCAGCTTAGCCTAGCCGGTCTCAAGCTGTAGGTCTATATGCAAATGGTTTTCCACTGCCAGTTTGCCTAGGCAAGGATCAGGTGGCTTAGACCCTATCCCACATTTCCAATGACAGGAATGCCAGTCTAGCACTCTTCCCCCATGTGGAGCCAGGTATACCCTTCCTGTCTAACCTTTAACCCCTGAATATTTCCTGGGGTGTGGACGTCCTTTTAATAGCCCAGTGACCAGCCAAAGAAGACATAACAGCACGACAGCAGAGGAGTAGCACAGTTTGAGTGCAGAGGACTGGACCTCTGTGTCTGCCTCATGATATACATAGTCTGCCCTGATATATGGCCTCTCCTTGTCTGTGGATTAACATACAGCATGGCACACTACAGTTGTCCCTAAATGGCCATCAAATCAGATTCAGAGAATTAGGGATTAGGGTCTAGAAAAGGGTGGATCTCCACTGAATAATAACTCATGACTCACACATCAGAGGAGTATGAGAAAAGAAAGTTAATCTGCGCCACCGGATAGAGTTCATAAAAAAACCATTACATTATATCTACTGTGTGCTACATGTATTTTCCATCTGTTTTGAATTTAAAATCTGCTCAAGATAGTTGAGGTTCAATAAATTAACAAAACACCCAAACAATCCCTGCTCCAGTTTCCTAAATCCATCCATTGTAAATGAAATATGAATACATTTTGGTCAGTTATTTGTGCAAAACAAGCTATTTGAAGATGTCGCATTGTGCTCTAGGAAACTGTGATTGTGATTTTCTGATATTTTAAGGACTAATTTAGAAGTCAATTTAGTTACAGATTAATGAAAATTAAAATAATCTAGTTACACAGCCGCCTGACGAGTTATTCCCACTGGGACAAGAGGGACTGGGAACAGGCATGTGTTCTGTGGTGGAAACTGGTCATACTTTGTCCAGAGACAGCTCAGAGGCATGCTCACTCCCAGAAAGTGTCAACAACACATGACAAGACACATGCAACTCAAACCACTGGCCACAAGAACATAGTAGTCCGCCTACACACACATTCCTGAAATGACATCGAGAACTACAGACGTGAATAATCAGTACAGCTGTATGTGAACAGAAAGTGTTTATCAAGTATTTCATGTTTGATTTTTTTCAATTAGCTCTGGATTTTAATAAACTGTTGTGGGATGGAGTCAACCGAGCTGGGCCAAGTTAGACCGAGGTTAGTGAGAGCAACAGCTGATGGTAGGGTGTGTGCTCTATGCTGCTCTGGCAAAATGCAGCTGGTCTGTTGCCAAGCACAAGGGAATACACAGGCTCACAACAGTTCCTCTCTGCAGGCACCTCCGCAATCCATTCCACTTAAAAGTAAGCATACTGAAGAGAGCCCTAGCACATCTCATTTACTCTGCCATAGATTTGCATTTTTGTCACATACTGTATGCGGACACTAATGCATGCACAGAGACATATGCGTGCAAACACTGAGGTAGGTTTTAAACTCGGGTTTGATTGATCGACATGTAGTGAAAGCCAAGCCTTACAGCATAAAAATCAATAACTATCTCCAGTTATGGAAATGAATAGCAAAAAATGTAAAATTCACTGAGGCTGCCACATATCATTAGACAGCCCATCATAAGATGGAAATTCTCCTTGTGGCTTCAAAATAACTATTTATCTTTCCACCTTAAACTTAAAAGCTATTAAGTGTTAAGTGATGATGCGTGTGCACTATCACGAGCCCTCCACCTGCAAGATGACAACAGTCAGATAGAAAGGAGCCTAAGTAACAACTGTGTTCTTGCCTCTCCTCTTTATTAGTCACATCACAGGAGCAAGGTCTGGCCTTCAGTGCAGGGAACCAACACACAGCACATCAAACTCTCATTAGGAGGGGTGAAACTTGATTGCCATGGAGATACTGAGCCGATACGGCAGCAAACAAACATTATAATCAACAAGGGGTAAATAACAATGATCTAGCAGAGAAAATGAAAAAATAACAGTTTCAACATCAACAATTCTTAAAGGCCCCATGAAATGAATTTTTTTTTTTTTTTCCCCAGTTTTAATCCTGTGTTGCGTTAATTGTTAATTTATCTCTTGACATATAAATATATGTCAGAAAATCAGTATCAGAGTATTTCTTGATCAAAATCCCCCGTCTTTTCTCTTATATAAAAAAATAGTTTCAAATGTTCGATGACTCATCCTGCACTCAAGGGCATTTACAAAAGTTCATCCAATCAAATGTGACTTTCGGCGCTTAGCTAGCCATGTCATACCCCTTTCTCTCTCACCTTGTTTCCTGTTGGCTTCTCTGCCACCAACTGTCCAAAAAAGGCAAAAAATAATAATATTCTAAAAAAAACCACTAACTTTTGTTTCATGGGGCCTTTAAATGAAAATCTATGATTTATAGCATGGAAAAGTGGTTTACAGCATTAAAGTGCACCCACAAGCAAATGACAAAGTAGCAGTATCAATATCAAGACATGAAAAATAAATACAATATCCAGACCCAAAACTGAAATATGGAATAAGTTGAAAATAAATTCAGCATCATTTGAGGTAAAATGTATATTCAGATAAATGTGTCACAGGTGTATTGATGGCCATACAAATGCAGAAAGTGTCTTCAAATGTGTGATAGAAACCGCTCATCCTCTCATGTACTGTATACAGGAAGTGCAGATGTAATACATTCATATTTGAAAATACAATTCAACTGCTAAACAAAGGTATTTTGTTGTCTGTTGCCATTTACTATGGAAAATATTTGTGGATTGTGGAGTGTACAGAAAAGTTGTCAAGGTGTGTACTGTACTGTGCACACACAGACATACATAATATAATACAGGCATCAGAAATTATATGAAATTGTGCAACAAAATGTGATCTAGATTAGACTGGGGCACAGAGAAGCTAAATGTAAAGAATAGATTGCACAGGCAGAGCAGGTAACCGGCTCCTTCGCTACTTCTACCTGAGCTGTTTGGACAGAAGGGATTGTACAATTCTGATGGCTGTTGGCTCAACAATGCACATAAAACACTCCACCTTATGGGGATGAGGGGGAGGCTGAAGGTGCTACTGCATCAGCTGCTGTACTGAGGTGAGGTAGGAGGTGTTTTGTTTTTTTTGTCCTCATTTAATCATACTGTTGTCCAAGCTCAAGCCAAAGACAGAACTAGCTTGTCTTTGGCTTGTTTTTCAATTTCACCTAAACACACTGATACAATGTGTACTTTGCTGCTTCGACTGAAACAC
The DNA here is from genome assembly GCF_963691925.1 of Scomber scombrus. Lineage (NCBI taxonomy): Eukaryota > Metazoa > Chordata > Actinopteri > Scombriformes > Scombridae > Scomber > Scomber scombrus. The sequence goes on along the minus strand of NC_084981.1, from coordinate 16,263,320 downwards.
TTGACAGTCCACTCTGCCTTTGTTTGTACAGTGCCTCTCCGTATTGTCAATTCAGACCAGTTTGCAGCTGATGTGTTAAAAGCCCAGGTACTTTCAGGACTGAACCCTCTCCCTCCTAACTCTGCTTTGTGAAATGTGTCAGTGGCTTATTGCTCGACCAGAAATCCTCCATATTTTGATTGATGCTTTCTCCTTATACCTCAAGATGAAGCTGTCGTCTGTACACCTGTAGAGGCTCTCGTGCGTTAAGCAACACAAACTCATGGTTGACTTCCATACTGTTAATTAAATTAAAATATAATTTAAATCGCAAGAAAATTATGATAACTACGCAATGTTGCATGTCATTTACACATGTGCTACTATTGGATAATATAAGTTAATGTCAATACTATTAGCTCACATTAACATGCTGCCTAATTAAACTCCTGCTGCTTCGGAGCAGAGTCCACTACTGTAAAAAAAAAAACCAAAAAAACCAACAACAATAAAAAAGAGATATTTTCTATGTCACAAATTTATTTATTTGTTAATTAGGTTTTTAACTTTTATGACAAACAACACATGAACACACTCAGGCTGGCCAATATGACCTAAAATCTATATCAAAATAAATGATCATATTTACTTTGACAACTAGAAACATTTCACTGCAATGTATTTAACTTATCATGCTGGCTCACTTCTGATATGTCTGTCCTGTTAAATTGCAGCATGTCAAATTAAAGATACAGGACTGCTGTTTGACTGATTGGTTTAAAGCAATAATGCCATGCTTTCACACATCTGGCTCCTCCACAGGGTGATGGTGCCATTCATGTTTGAGACAGACATTGGTGCCACAAATGCAAAGCCTCCATACTCCTCCTCCCCATGCATACTCAATAACAGAGGCATCATATAAGAACTTCTGGAGGTGGCATGACGCAGAGTGGATAACTAGACCATTAGATAACCGTGCAGCAGTGAAGCAGCACAGCACAACACAGAAAGCAGCACAAAAAACTCTACAAATTCACCAAGACTACAGGACAATAGGAAAGCAAAAATAGAGCAGGCCTATATGCTAACGAGCCTTGCAGCATGGAAGCCATTTCCCCTACTTCAGTATCACAGAGTGCTTACATTTCTGTCATTCATACATATGCATTAGCATTGTTTTGAATGAGTCTTTCCCTTAGTGGGAAATCATTTATTTAGAATGTGTGAAGTCTACAGCTGTACTGTAAAAAAAAAAAAAAAAAAAAAAAACATAATGAAATAATATAGCTCATCCAGACAACTATTGTTTGCAGAACAATTTAAGGCAAATTGAATAACAGATGTGGTTGGTATGTCATTTGAAAATTACATTTCAGCACTCAGAAACACCCACAAGATAATTGATGCCATAAATGTTGCCATTACTAGCACATTGATAGAAAAATCAATATAGGGTTGTATTTTTTATTTCTTTTTCTTTTTTTTTAGTCCACCCAAGAGACAGCACCAGAACAATAAAACATTGTTTTGCTGTCCAAAATACAATTGTCTTTTCTACAGATATAAATTAAGGATGGTTATCCCCATGCGCTTTTATTGTTTTTGCAGCAATATTAACAGGACAATACATATCAGTATCAGGCCGTAGTTTCACATTATATAGACAGTCTCTCTCCGAACAGTGTCTATTCCAAAGTCGCCAAAAGTTGCTGTGGACATTTTTCTTTGCTACATTACTTTGTCTCTACCCACGATCTATCCCTTATAATCCTGACAGAGAATATTGCCATTTAAAAGAATTAGGACACAGCTGTGTGTCAACAGAAGAGCACTGGAGGACACTATGCAACGCAACACCCCCTCTCAAAACCTCCGTCACCCTCACACCCTCTGTTTCCACTTCCTCCTGTGGCTCTCTCAGAGTTTCCACCTCTATTTCCTCGCCTCTGATTCCTGGTTCCCAGTACTGTCAAAGAAAGTCACCACCCCCCACACCAGCTATTCATTCTGTTTTTGACACATGCCAACTTAGCTGGCCGCACCAGTCAGCTGAACACAGATCCAGTTTCCCCTTCTTAATACTCTTAACAAGCCTTTTCCCTCTGCAGCCAAGTGTCAAGCCTTCCAAAGTCACCGAGCGGGGATGACTCTGCCTTCCTCACACAGCAACACAACAACACAGAGTGAGGGACCACTAACAGAAAAGAAGTTCTCAATTTCACCGCTTCTCCCCCTTTACAAGAGATGAGACACAACCAGATACCCACCAGCAGTCACAAGATGGATCCCTCATTATATTTGCATGGTTTATTTTTATCAGTTTTCTTGCAAGACAGCATTAAGTAGGAAGGATGACATATGGTCTGGTGCCATTATTGATACTGGGATCCATGGGCATAGCGAAATAACAGGAGGCTGACAGCCAAGTAATAGCCCTAAACAGCATACTGCACAGAATTATCTCTCAGTGTAAATAAGACCTGTTTAGATGGGATGATTTCTTTGCAAGCAGACTGGAAAATAATCAGAATTCCAAAGGTCTGATTTTATAAAAAGCTTAATAAAATCAGAATCAGAAATACTTTATTGATCCCTGAGGGCAAGTTGGGTCATGTCACAGTTGCTCATATTTTAGAATAGAAATATATATATAAGCATATAATAATTCATTTGAAAATCATATTGTCATAAGAATCCATTTAAAGTCAATGAATGATAATAATGAATTTTTGCCCAGCCCTGTGTGCACACATGAGTATTTCTTACGGTAACATTCAGCTTATACACAGAGCAATCGACAATAGCGAATAAAAAAGATGCACTAAAAAACAAACCTAAATCTAAATTTGCATTTTGCAACATTCAGCATGGTGGAGCAATGGCTGTTTGGTGTGTGCTGCTAATGTCAGTTAATGGTGCTCTCTTCGTGCCCCGTCTCACACCTGTTATATTATCAAATCAGAAATGTGCAGGAAAGGGCCAAGGCTACCAAAAGAACATGGCAGAAGAGCAGCACGGGGGACTCATTCATTCCCATTGGACACAACCCAAACACATCAAGGACTAGGAAGATCATCCTCGCTTTCTCATTCCTTCATCCATCATTGTCACTATATCCTCTTAACAACTGATTTGTGCATTAAACTAAAGAAAGATTGAAACTGTCAAAATACTTGCCATTATCTTTTATTTTTAATAATCCATGTCCCAAGCATGCATCAAGAAATAAAACATGTTGAGCTATGTTGCACTCACCCTAAGCAACATTACCTTTCAACTGGCCCTCTGCTCAGTCGGGGGACCACTTGGCCTATACACAAGTGTGTGAGTCATGTATGAAGCTGGAATACACATATGAATCACCTGTGATTCACCCTTAATGTAGGCCACCCCAAGCAAAGGTAAGTGGCAGTCCTATTTCTATATTAGTCCTGGAAACAGGTTACCTTCATGATTCCACAAAGACATTTTGTGTGCAACAAAAACACATTAAAGCCACAAATGGGTGTGAAAATTAAAGAGTGTGGAACAATGACTTTCCCAGGGACATGATATTGCAGCCTTGATGTCATGTCAAGTCACAGTGGACTTCATTAAGTCTACCTGGTGGAATGCGCAGCTTGTGTATACCCCTCCTCCACCACTGCCCCTTAAATGTTTACTCTCACCCTAGAAGTTAGGAGCTTATGTTCTAAGAGGGTGCTGTGATGAATGCTAAAGCAAAGGGAAATGAAGGAATTGCTCTCCTCTCATCATACCCATGTATGTCATGCAACACCACCCCCTTCACTCAAGAGTGGGAAATGGTAGACACTTCCAAATCAAGGGACACTTTCATTTTAACAGGCACTGCAATGGACACTAGATATCTGTTTAGAGGGTGCAGTTTATGCAGAGGAAGGGGACACCATCAAATTAAGCGTACTGTCACATCCACAGGGAAGACTACTACAGAACAAAAAGTGCTAGAGCACAGGTCACTGTCACATAGTGTGTTCACAATATGTGCATCAGTGTTTATGTGTGAGGGATTTGAATTTTGATTTTCATCTTTAAAATGCTTGACAGAGAAACAGTCATACCTTGGGTTTGATGTTGCAATGGCAGCAAACAGTCCACATATATTTCATGGTTCTCCATAGCAGGATGATGAAGAGACCCCCAAAAAACGTCACCATGGAGGAGGCGAGGAATGCCCACCACATGCGCTGTCCATTATTGTCGCAGGGCACCTCGGACGAGAACGGAATGACAACGTCTTCCATCTTGGATATTAAGATTGAGGACGGATTTATATTATTATTGATATTGCTTGTCCTCATAGAGCTGTCGCTTCCATGGGGAACGGTGCCATCTGCCTCAGCTAGCATTTAGGAGCCGTGGAGAGCCTGTGCCAGCGTCCCCAGCCCCACTGACCAGCCATATTGCTTGAAAAAAAAATCCCCCTCTTCGCTGTAGATTATGTTCACCCACCCGATGGAGTCTCTTTCTGTATTTTAACAGCCTATGAATTGTTTATTCGTGACAGCGTGACGCACCGCGCACGCGAACCTGACCAAAATAGAGGGTCGGTGGCCCTTGGAGAGAGGCATTTAAATCCGCAATAATGACGAATCTTAGGCGCTTCTCGCTTTAAGAGGGGTTTCTGCCTCTTTCACACCAAATGCCATGGTAAAGACGGCCTCGTTTGCAGCCGTTGAGGCTACCAATGATAATTTAGGATTATGGTAAACACAACGACAGTGAAAAATATTGCAGTCCGTTCTCGGCGAGGCGACCTCTCTAGCCGTCTTCCATTCAGGGATCCTGTCGATGAGCAGGCGGAGAATCGATTTCACTTTCTCGGAGCGTCAATCGACTGTGAAAGGTTTGCAACAAAACGAGAAACACCCACAGAGAAGTAATTCAATTCTATTAATTGGCTGGTTGTCACTGCGGAGCCGAAGACTACATATTCTTGCGGTCGTTTTCGTTGTCAGTTCTGCGTAAAAAGGACTGGCGCTCGGGTCCCCTGCAGCCCTGGCACAGAGCGGCCAGCTGAGAGCGCCTGTCAGATCCGCTCCAGAGGAGAGCGGGGAGATTTACAGGTAGGAGGGCGGAGCGAAGCGCTAATAATAAAGATGGACAGAGGGCAGTAATACCGCGACGATGTTTATTCCAAGTGGCGACTGCTCTCCGCTGCTTGGGTGTGTAAAAGAGGTAGGCTACAAATGCGCCTTTGCGTCTTTATTGCACGCCAATGACGCACTGTGGCAAACACGAGCATCGATCCGTGATAAATTTAAGGATTATGGCCTACTATATAAACATCGCCGCAAAAGGATAAGTCCCCACAGGAATGTTGTAGTGACACCAGTGATATGAAACGACAATAAAGTGAGGTTACTTTGACAGCAACACTGTCAGTCTCTGTATTATTGTAGTGAATTTTCATTAAGGATAGTGCTCCCCTTTTTCAATTACTGAGTCTGGCTTTTCATCTATGGATGATGGGCGTCCGTGGTTTTAGTTTGAGAAATGAACTTGATAAAAGGTCTAACACAAACACACACACAAACACACACACATAGAAGCAGTGTTATGAACGTCCTTCCCGGTCAATTACTGTAATACTCTTACATTTTTAGCTCACATATTAGGTCAAAAACAGGTGTGGATTGGTGATGACTGTGAGGCATGACTTGCAATAGTTTATGGCTGCACAGGGATGCCCCTCTAGAAGCCAGACAAACCAAAGGATATGGGGAAACAGCTGGCTCAGGGCCCTGAATAACCACTGACCCCTGAACATCGGACCAGGCAGGTGTACACAGCCACCTGTGTCACAAGGGTCTAGACTGCTTGGAGATTGTTTTGCAATGAGCTCTCAATAATCTGTCCCCCAAGTCCTTCTGAATTCTTCAATTAAGGGACAATTAAAGGTATCGAAATCATTTTTACACTCCTTTCTAATGCTATTCAGCAACATGATTGATTTTAACACATTTCGTCTTCTGTGATAAGTTATCTGATAAATGTCCCATGAAGTGTGGAATTATAACACTTGATCTCCTGCACATATCATTTGAAAAATAAACATGCCTAAGTGTGAAGAAGATAGGCGATACATGTTCTATCATGGTCATTTATTGTCTGGGAATATATTGGGGCTTATACAGAAATAGCTGCTGTAACAGAATCTTTTAACCTGGGAGGGGTTGTGAGCTGTAAAACACTGAAGACAAGGCAATCTGTAAATTATAGCACTTCAGAGTTGTGAAGGCCTAAGCAAGCATTTTGACCCTTCACATTGTTTGTTTAGTGGTTTGTTTCAAACCCTGTAGCAAAACACCAAGATCAAAATCAAACAACATTGATTTTTTTTTTTTTAATCCAGCCTAATTGCTGTATGCATTTTAGAGCTGCATTTATGCCTTGTGATACCAATGAACAGCCATTTATCTGCAAGTGTTCTGGTAGCCAGATAACTATGAAGATGGGACTTGGACAGCAGCTCTGAAGTTGTCCTCCTGCTGGTAAAATTGTGAAATGTCACATTAAAAGGCAAATGGTGCAGCTGAACATGGTCAAGCAGCAGCCTCGTGGTATGATTTTCTGTCTTTTAGGGGGGGGGGGGAACTTACCCCATTTTGAAATTTTTGGAAATGTTAACTGGAACATGTTGGCCAGGAAATAAAGACAAGATTTCCAAAGCCTTACAGTGAATAAATGTTTTATTAATGCTCATCTTTAAGTGATGTTAGGTCTAGAGTTGTTGTGGATTCGAACATGTCAGCACATCAGTTATGATGAATATGTATTCTCTGACAAAATGTACAAAGCACAGGAGAGGATAACAACAAAGAAATCAATTTACTTCTATATATCCTTGAAATACAAATTCCAAAGCAACAATCAAGTTCTCACATAGGTCACAGAGAGTGAGAGCATCAGCAGCCCATACACATGCCACATATACATTATGTGTCATACTAAATCACGCTGGTGTTTATTGCTGACCACAGCAGTAAGGGACTCGAAAGGCCAGCTGTTGGACAAGTGGCTCCTGTGGGCCAGCACAACATTTTAGCCGGAGGGTCCCGTTGATGACAGATGAGGAGATTAACATGAGAGCAGTCAGGTGGTAATCCCACAGGACAGTTGGAGATGCTGGAGTTAACACGAGGAAGAGGGCAGATTCATCCCATCAAGCAGAGAGATGGCAAAAAGAGATGGAAGAGAGAGAAACATGCCTCCTCGCATTGACAACAGGATTTGACGTGAGCTGGGAAAGGGCACGGCTCACCAGCGCGGACTACAAAGATCCTTTGCTGTCAGACTTAAGACTTCTCAAGTTCAGTTGAGCTGTCAGCAGCTGTCTTGAAACAGACACCCCAGCAGGAGGGCTAGAGACCCTACCCTTTTCTAAAACAGGAAAGAGGGGACTTGGAGGACATAAAGAATCAGGGGCATGGCATAGCAGACCTTCACCTTTTGTATATCGGATGTAATGTGAAATCATTAGTGACAAAAACACAGTGGAAATATCTGGACAGGGTTTAGGAGCATCAATGTTGCTTTTTCAAATAGATAATGTTCTCACTATTGCACAACTATAGGGCCTAAGTTATAAGCAGTTGAGGCATTAGACATGGTAGATGTTTCAGAATCTGAGCACTCTCTTGCCCCAATGAATCTGACAGGCAGCTGGAGGGTAGTCATTCACTGTAACATCATTGGCCAGAGGACCATGTGACCCTGGTTGCAATGCTCAGAGGAAACAGCCTCAAGTCACTGCAGGGCACCCAATCAACCAGCAAGATCTGGTCTAGCTATAGGCTGTCCAATTGCATGGAAAACAACTCTCACAGAATGCTGCAGAAATATGAGTTATTCTAGTGATGTGAGTTTGTCTTGTTACAAAACCAAGTCTGCATGAATGTAAAATTAAGTGTCTTTTGAAAGGTCTCTCAGCTTTTGGAAACAGTTGTTTAATGTCTTCTGTGGCTCTGCAGGGGCATTTCCAAAGTTTGAAAAAAAAGAAAAAAAACTGATGATATAATCACGAGTTATCTCATCTAGGGCTGGAGACTTTTGAACAGAAAGCCTGCGTTACAAACTGGAGGTGTGGGGTTTGAAAGAAATAGTCATTTTAGGAGGTAGGCCATTCATATATTATACCATTTTGTTGCATTATTGAAATTGCAGGATTCAGTCATTTTTGGGGCTTGACCCATATTAGGGAATAAATAAACAGAACGTCTTGACCTCTGCTGCCTTCATTTTAATAATCTGCCTCGAATCCTCCAACTTTTCTGCAACAGAATTCCTCTGGTAGACTATTCATATGTAAAACTAGGGTAGTGTTCCTTTAAATGATTTGCATGTCTCCATTATGTTTAAGATAATTAACAAGATCATATCTTTGAGTATAAAGTAATTTATTGGGCATGAAGGACTATGTTCTAGTACGAGGACGACACATTTACCTGTCAGCAGCAAACTTCCATACACGATTTATGACTGGTGCTGTTAAAACAGGCAGAGACAGTGTCTTTTTATATAAACCCGAGTGCAGCTGTTTCTTTAAATGCTGAGGCGAGGCCATGCCTTTATCTCCCCGAGATTCTGTCCGATATTGTCACACTATCTCAACTAAGAAACTGATGGCCATTTCATCTGCTACTTCTTAATTTGCTGCCTCTGCAGCTTTCAGCAAAAAAGGATTCACTTTCATCATTAAACGTCTCTGAAGGACATTCTTGCAATCAAACAAGACATTAATTTGTGCTTTTTTTAAAAACATAACCTAAATAAAAAGGATGAGCCAGAGCATTATGTTGAAAATCACATTTTCCTTTGTCATTGCCTTGACACAATTGTTATGAAGCGTGGTGTTGTTTGGGTAGGGAAAAAATGCAAATGGGAGCTTTATTTTGTTCACAGTAATAAGAGCAGTAGAAAATTCCACAGACACTAACAAAAATCCAGACACATTGTCCATGTTGTGATACAGAAAAATGAGTTTTATTCTCATGTTAATGTCTCAACATACAAATCACATTCCTTTTAATAAAAGAAAAGTTCAATCAGTACCTGGCATCTAGACTCTTTCTAAGAATACAACCATTTCTCATTGTATCCCACTCTTTCTCTAACATCTGCTATCTACTCAGAAAAATAGTAACATTACAGTTTGCTTCTACTTATATTTTTTAGCCCAATAGTCAAACTTGTGGACCAAATTTCCTTTGAAAAACTGTGCAAGAATAGATCCCTTTTTAATAATTCAAATAAGAAGTGATCCTTTTTTTCTAATTTAGAATAAAAGGCCCTCAATGAAATGTAAGGAACTGATGTGATACATAAAATGTGTATTAGTTACAGTAGAAATTATAGTACCTATTCATAGTCTACTGGAAACCTAGGAACAGTTACATGTTTAAGGTTCACAGATAAACAAGTGCAAAACAGAAAAAAGGATAAAGTTGCCTTCGTGGTTTTTGGCACAATAAGATACAGGATATGGTTTGAGGAAGGGCAGAATATTTTTGTCAATATATTTTTTCCTCCTGAATAAAAAATACAATTAAATAACAATGAAAAGTCACTAACATTTAAACGGATCCAGAGGAAAACCCTTTAAGATATTACCCTGCAAATTTTGCTTCATAGTTTTTCTTTTCATGAGAACATCGATAAGTGACTGACAACCAACCACAAAAAAACAAAAATAAATTCTTTAAAAAACATGCTAATACCTGCTAAGACATGACTTGACTGCCAGACGTTCCTAGGCATATGACCTAGTGAAAATACGTGTAATATATATTTATTTATATATTTATATATATACTGTATATTTGTGTTTTCAGATGTATCTGCATACTGTATATGTTATACTCTATATTGTTGTTAAATACATGTTAAAGAGATAGAATGATAGTTACACAGTGGTCTTGTCTAGCCCTGGAGTGCATTCTGAGGAGTTAACCTGTTGGCCGCCGCTTCGGCCTACCCTCAAAACCTCACCATTGTCATGCGCTTTCCACTGCACTGATCCCAAATCAGCCCCTATTCAACTAGAAGATGGGTGAGATGACACATTGGATCTTAAAAGTTAAAACTTTAAAACAGATCCCTAAACGTTCCAGCTAAATGACCAGGGGCTGGTTTCAGATCAGGCTTCTTCTCCAAAGGCACTTCCGAAAGGCCCATAAACTGTCTGCACACCCGGCTACTATGGAAACACAATGCATAGAGCAAACATCAATGTGTTTTGAGTTTTCATGGTTGTCACTGCTGGCAGTCAGGTTCAGTGCGACCACAGCTACATACTTCAGAGGTTTGGTGCTTTTGCACATTTGTGATGAAACACCACAAAAAGCGTGAAGTCTGATTCTGGCATTTCATTTGTATAGCATCATATTCCTGCTAATGAGCAACCATGATTCAACTCAGCTGAAATTGTCATTACAATTTTGAACAACAGTCTCAATGTTGTTTTCTCAGTCACTCATTCACTCACTCACTCACACACACAAACACACACACACACACACAAACAAACATATACAATTAGTTGTCAGTCATCATCAAATGGGTGCATAATTGTAGGGAAACCACATGTCATTTGGTACATGGGTGGGGTAGGAGGGGGGGTTGCTGAACTTCATTAGTGTTGAGGTTTGTGTACACAGGGGAGGGAAACGCATTCAAGCATATATTGAACACCAATAGTCAGACTTGTCTTTCTGACTGTAAACAGACGCTTACAATGCAGCATTACAATTACACCACCAGAAACCCTTGGGGAAGACTGAATGAACGTTAACGTTGAGATCCAGTGCTACTAACCTGCTCCGGAGTACATCAGAATAGGAGGCTCTGATTATAAATCATAACAAAGACACAATAAAAAAATATCAATAATTTACATAACTAGCTCACTGTAGTGTACCTATTGGTATAGTGTGAAAAGGGTTAATTAGTGTTTGGGAATGGAGATGAAAGGCGCAGCTTGCTGTAGTGGCTGTCGGTCTCCTCTAGGGGCAGCCAAGTGGAGTCCACAGGACTTTACTTTGTTCTTGATCAACTATTGTCATGATCTGAGTGCAAATGTAAGGGAGGGTCCCACCTTGGACAATACCTGTGGGGAGAGTTTTGTCAGAGAATGTTTATCACAATGCAAAGAAGGTACTAGTCCTTCTAAAAGGACAGATTAAAAAAAAAAAATTGTATTTGTATTGTATCAGCGGTTGCATACAAACCTGTGAAGAATTTGCTGTACTCTTGCTCTATCTTCTGTGCACTTTCAAACTGCTCCTTGGAATGTTTCTGAGATACTTTGTCCCGCAGATACACAGGATCTTTCTGCTCCCTATGAACAAGTGGAGGGTCATTCAGTTCAGAGCCTTTGAGGTATGAATCCAATACCAGTTACCGTAAACATTGGTGTACAAGACGCTTCTAAATGCAATTCTTTTTCACTTAGAAGTGGGGTGCATCTTTTACACCAGTGTGTCCTATACAGGAGTAAAATACAGAGAGAGGTTGGATCTGGATATGATTATAGGTATGTAAAAACTATAACATTAACTATAAAGATAACAAGGTAAGCATCCACACGTATGCCCTATAAACAGCAAAGTGAAGAAGGGATACAACACTTGCACTGAGAGCCCTTATTTTAAAAAGAAAGAAAAAAAAGGCATGTTCCACCAGCTGTTTGGGATTATGCAAGTGTGTGTGGTGGAGTGAAGACATGCCAAAGGCTTCTTGGTAGGATGGAGAGTGTGAAGGCTTATCCTGCTCCATCCACATGCACACAGACACACACACATACACACAAAGTGGGTATGGATGCTGCTTTACCAGGACTTCCCCATCATTATACTTCTGAAACTGGCACAGGAACCCCCCAGGCTCCACGAACCAAGCATTGTGTGTGTGTGTGTGTGCGTGTGTGTGTGTGTGTGTGTGTGTGTGTGTGTGTGGTGGCGGCACAAAGAAACTGACACTGAGGGGAAAGCTTGGTCTGTCCTAATTAGTGTTATGAAACAGGGTGCCACTTACTTGATCTGCTTGGAGTTTTTGTAGCGCACAAAAACAACAATTGGATAAATGTGAACGCTGTGGAGCCTTTCGATAGCATGCGGGGCAATGTCAAGCAAACAGTGACAGCCCTGTAACAAAAAAAGAAAACAGAACATCACATCAACACACAACAGCTGAACTAATCCAATACACTGCTTCAAAAGTGTTGATAACAAATATCATTTGTTATCACGAAAAAGATTGGTCTTTAATTAATCAATATCTAAGATTAAAACGCTCCAATACCTTATCTTGAGCAAACAAAGAGACTAAAGACAAACAGAAGCCACTTTGTCATAAAAAATACAAAGATTTATACCTTATCTGTTATTTCCTTTATAGAAGCAACAGTGGTCACGTCAAAATGGCCACTCCTGCGCTTGTAGTCGATAAAGAGGCAGTCTTTAACGCCCCGCTCGATGGCTTGCTGGGATGCCTTCATCACCTCTGCAGACATGAAAGAAAGAGGAAAAGAGTAAAGAAAACTACATTTTCCTCAAAGTTGTGGAGTGAGGAATCATACTGTACAATGCAGAATAATCATTTCCTGATTTACAGTACAAACTCCCATTCTTCAACTCTAAAATCTTATTTCCAATGCAAAAATATCATCTAATAATGAAAATGCACAATTTATTCCATTGATTTTTATAGCTGAAAAACATCTGGATGAGGTGAACTGACCCAGTACACATCTGCAGAACTTCCCCGGAGACTCTTTGACCAGCATTTCCTTCACAGGGTCAGTTAGCGGCCCGAGGACAAGTACTGGTCGGGGAGAGGTGCACTCCACCTTCTGGACCCGCTGATATGCCAGGCTCACGCAGTCTGACGTAAAAGAACACACAAGTCATTTAAAGCCATAATCAAAACAAAAATCATGATACCTACAGCCCCATTTGAATCAAAAACAGCAAAACCTTTCTGCTCACCATCGAGGAAGGGGATGGAGTCTGTGCTGATGGCATCTAGAGCCACCATCTCTTTGCTGTCTTTGGAGCTGCTGCGTTTGTGTTTCTGTTTCCTCCTGAAGAATGATCTGCGGGCCGCTGCAGAGAGAGTCTTACTCGAGTCTTCCTTCATTTCTGTCACACTGTGTCTGCGGTAAAACTCTTGGTCCATCCTATACCACAAATGAAAAGAAAGATTTATCCAACAGAATCTGCACATAAGAAGGCTGCGTGTGCATCTATGTGTAAAGTGGATTTTTTTTTTTTTTTTCTTTTAGGGTCATTTAAGCTTGAGGAAATTTTCACTGGTGAGGATTGTTAAACATTGATTTTTTTTGTCAAACTAAGTTTAGAGCAAACATTAAGGTTAGGCATACAGTGCTGAGAGTCAAGGTTCAATAGAAAAAATATATCTTTATTGTAAAATCTACTCTCCATTTTAGGAGGTCAGTCACAAATATATAAAGGATTGCAGTTGCTTTGAATGTCTTGTTACTGGCAACTATAAAACAACAAAATCAGTAGCACTATATTATTTAACCACCATAGATGTGCAGAAAATGTGTTTTGCAACAATAATGCAATAAGAGGACAACAGGACCTTGAATAAAGTGCAAAAGGCCAGTCCAAAATATATGGAAGAGAGATGCCTCTATGATTCGATGAGCAGTATGGCAGAGATTGTTGTCACAGCTGTTACAAAGTGTCCACTGGCTTAAAAATGTACGTGTGTAAGCGTGCACCGCATTCTCAACCCACATGTACTTGCTGGGGATCTGCCCCCTCTGGATCTGCTGCGCGTTCTCGTCTAGCTGCCAGGCCATCCACGTCCCAAAGCTTCCCTTTGGTAAAGACTCATCCACGTACAGGATGTCGTCCTTCTTAAAACTGAGGTCCCCTTCAGCCTCACCCACCCGGTCGTAAAGTGCTCTGGTGGGAGGGAGAGACAAGGATAGATGGGAAGTTATGAAGAGGAGGGTGGAGGGATCGAAGGAGCATGAAGTTGATAAAGTGAGAGAGGAGGTGAGGTATCAGACAAGAAAGGTGTGAAAAAAACAAGATAAAGAGTCAGAGAGATAGAAGGAGGGTAAGAAATGAAGTGTAGAGAGAGTTTATCCATCGACAGTATAGGCTTTGCCTGTCTCCTGTTGGAGCCTTGTAAGTCATTCCCAAGCAGCCTATCTGTGACAGCCAGGCAGGCTGAGTGTATTTACTGCAGATGACATCACAAGCCCACTTGCCTATATGACAAGTGACTGCGGCAGCTGCTGCAACACACCCCGACAGACTCCCAACAATAAAACATGACTATTTTGGAGCTTCATTTTCCATTCATATATAATGTATTTCTAATGACCTGGAAAACACTAAGCACTAAATTGGATGTGGTGTGTAGTGAGAAGAGAGATTAGAGAACCTAAATTTGTGATTAGCATCGTCACAGTCACACAGTGGATCTGGGACATAATTGGTCAGATGAGAAAGATTGCAGCTTGTCCAAGGGGCGCTCCAGTGGTGGTTCTATAAATAGTAGCATGGACGGAGATGAGACTGCTTGTGGAAAATGAGTTTGGTTCTTTATTAGCGCTGTACCACATAAATGCCCAACAATGATTTGTGTGAGTGTGTAACATGTATATAAGCATTGTACACGTACCTAATATAAAAGCCATCTCCTGGAACATCTTTGAGCATGCTGAAGTCGTCTGGCCGATGCTGCACCTTGAATGTGACCGTCTCAGCAGGCTTCAGCATCTCAACGTACACCTCTTCTGCCGTCTTATTCTTCATATTCACCGAGTTATACTGAAAGACAAGAGGTGAGGAATAAAATAAACAAATAAAAGGAGGCCAGTGAACTTCACATTATGAAAAATAAGACAAACTCAAGGTGAGGAGAAAAGAAATTTCAAGGGTGTTTACACTCATCTGTGAAATCATTTGCTGAACCTTTGAAGGATCCTCTAATAAACATGAGACATTTCCCCCAAGCTTTCAGCTGTATCATAGTGTCGCAGTATTGATTTGTGCCATGTATGGGGAAGAAAACAAACAACATCGGAGATTGACGGACTCACTGATGCGGTGCGGCCTGATGACAAAGCTGCATGGCAATTCAGATAGCAGGTCGTTTGTGGTGGGAGAGCTAAGTGGGAGCGTGCCAGGAATTGTCTTTTATGAGTTTGCGGTGCTCTTGATAGATCACAAATGTCAAGTGAGCGAACACAGACAGGCAGGGGAAAAAATGCCAACGCTTTTTTCAAAGCGCTCAAGTTCAAATTAATGATATTCCACCAAGCTTTGTAGCATTCAGGGGACAGTAAATATTTTATAAGAGTCTAGCTTTTTCAACACTTCAAAAAACAGAAGTTACATCTGCATCTCTTCACCGTCTCACGAAAATCCACAGCATCATGTGAAATCATTTTAGCAATTGAATAAAAATACTATTTGCTCTCAAGAATTGTAAATAAGAAAAACAGTGTTCTACTTTATCATGACTTTTTGCATAGACCATTGGTCACTGTGCATGTGTGTATAACTCTCCATGCATGCATTATGATAGTCCTAGTCATTAGGTTTTGTGTGTCTATGTATGTATATACTCAAGTAAAAGCAGAAGTGCATGAGTCCAAACCTCCATGATGAGGTCGCCAGAGAGCAGCCCATCAGCGCCTCTGGCAGGACTGTCCTCATCCAGACTCTCTATGTAGACGCCCCGGAGGTTCCCACCACATAGTGTGACTCCCACCTCCACCCCAGGCCTGCGCACTGTCACAAGGCGTGGCTCAACCGCCTTCTTGCTGCTATCAGAGGGCATCCTGGGGGGACAAACAGTCAAGAGTTAGAAAGATACAGAATGATATGTAAGAAAGAAATCCCTCTCAATCTCAAGTTATTATTTTGGTGGGGTTCTTTTTTTTCCTTTAATGAAAAATTGTGCACATGTTTACCTGATAAAATTGTGGGGGCTGGTGGTGGGTGTGGTCTGCTTGGAGGAGGGGGTGAGGGTGCCCTCGTCCTGTTCACTGAGTGTATCGATGGTGGAGTGATTGTCTGGGGTGGCAGCGCCGCTCCCCTGAGGAGTCGACTGAGTACTGATTGGCTCTAGACGGGAACTGCACCAATATTTTTTTAAAACAGTCAAAAAGATGGAAATTCCTGGCACCATTAATACAATTACATTTATACAAGGCCTAAGGATTAATGTACTTCACAGTGAATGAATTACTCAAATGATTTTCTGTGTCTCCTGGGCATGCCAAACTACGTTATTCATACCTTTTTCAAAAATAGTTAAACTCAAAAGTGACTCAAGAAGACGCCCGTGACAGAGAGGGGCTGGATTAGAAACAGGAAGTATGTGCAAAACATAGGAGCTTGTTTTGTTATACTCTAACCATCCTTAGTGTTTACATATAAGATATGAGTCCAGGGTTTCACATATGCTCTCCTGTTCTGTACTTTAACACTATGGTGAAAGTTTGTCTTGCAATAGTTCAGTTATTCTCCGACTAAAACAAGCACCAAAAATTGTTTAAATCTAGACAAACTTTTACTGAGCTCAGAGTTAGCAGGTGGTGGCCTTTAAGTCTATCAAAATTAAAACATGCCACACAACTCTCGTTCAATTGAATAATGTATAGAGCAATAGTTAAAATATCAAAGCTCACATTAGTCTACATTTCACTGTGTGTGTGCTCTAAAAGTTAGAAACTCACTGCTGACTGATAACCAACAAGAAACTGCATTACACAAATACCAAAGATATATTTAATGTATTTGACATTGTTGCCATTAAATAGTTTGTCCATCAGTGACTACTGAGAAGTAAACTTTTCAGAAAAAATTGCTTGATGAAAAAAACTACAACTAAAGTTGCATTTAAATAAAACCTGGCCATGTAAAGTATGATAATACACATTACTATGTCATTCTTAAACTGAAACACTCCCAGCACACGTGGGACTCAGACTAAAAATACCCCCACATTTAACATCTACAAACAATTCTTGAAGAAACAGTGTAATACCTGGAGCGAGAGTGGTTGCCCAGCTGGTACATGTGTGGGTTGTACTGGGCCATGATGGTGATTGTGTCACACTGCTGGCCTATGATGAGACGAGCTTGCTGCTCCGTAGCGTTCCGTAAGTTGATACCATTATACTGATGAAGCAAGAAACGTGCGATCAGGGAGAGAGGATTAGGTAAGATAGGTTTAATAAAGAAATAGAGAGATAGTTATAGTATATGTGCTCTGTGTATTGAAGGTTTTAAATCATTAGTAGTACTTGGTGGAGAAGATACTCATGAGAGTTGACAGGGGATTAGCTTACCACCCATTTGCCTACCCTTAAAAAAAAGTGTATACAGCCATTATTTGCCTTGTAACATCGCTCGTCCTTTTTGTATTTCAGAAAGATTGAAGCAATGCATGCCTATTTATATTTTCATTAATGAATATGTAGGATTTTTGCATTGTTTAATCTACATCAGGGGTTTTCAATGTCTGACATTGTGTGCCGCCCCTTTGGACAAAATTCAGACAGCTGCACCATACCCAATTCCCCCCATTTTTTTAGCCTATATCACTGGATTACTTTGACACTTAAGAAAACCTAAAAATGTGACGATTCTCAGGGAAGTTCTGGAGTTAGGGGGAGGGTCTTCTTTCTGTAATTGATGGTAGTGTCCATAAGCAGATTTATGCTTGTTTATTTCAGCGCGCCTTCATAAGACAAATTACAACATAGGTCTAAAATTCAGGTCAGCAAAAACAACTTATTATAACGTTTACGCCATCTAGCAGCCTCTATAATTATGACTCGGGGAAGTGATGCAGTTCAGACGACGCCATTATTATGTGACTTAAGATGATTTTGCCTTATTAGGTGGTGGCAGGTTAGGGAGATGGCTAGATAGTTGGCAAAAAGTGGACTTTGCTGCAGGAGATGATTGTTTACTTCTCATTTCCAACCATGAGAAAAAAAACTGTTTACTTTTGCCATGACAATGAAGTATAAAAGTGATCACTTTAACCAAAATCATGATCTTCCCCTAATCATAATGAAGTGTTTTTTGCACCTAAACCTAACCAGACCTTAAACAACCTTTAATAGTGATTTGTAATGGTTTTTGGAAAACTGCATATAAAAGGGTCCTATTTTCTTTTCTTGAAGCACATTATCATGGCTGCTAAATGGCATAAACATAACAATAGGTCGTTTTTTGCCACCAGAATTTTACACCTCTGCTGTCATTTAATTATGAGGATTTGTTAGATTATTTGCGATGCTCATGACAGTTTATGATACCCTCTGGAAATCTAAGTCACCCTGAATCTAAAAAGATGTGTATCGTGTCTGTGTGTTCAGATTTGACTGAGTTATGACTATAGGTATAAACTTGGAAATTGCAGTTCACATCTCACATATCTCCCTCCCCGTGCCTCATTTTGAAAATTCTGATTTATATGACGCAGGCATCTCAGCCATTAATGATGCATCATTTTTATATTGAACAGAGTTACTGATCAGGTGGATGCCATCATGCATCTGCTGCCTTTATTTAATCTCTGAACTTTAACTACTAAGAAAGAAAATCTCGTAAAAATCAGGAAAGGATTTTTAATGAATATACACTCTTGTGTTCTTGGGTTACTGTAAAATGTGAAAAGTTCTGCAGGCCTGTTAGATTATGGCTTTTTTCCCCATGTTTTCAGCTGTAAGACTAAATTAAATGTCAAAAATGTTCTTACTGTTTTTTGCTTTTAACTACACAAATAGTGTAGCATTTACAAGAAAGGTATATGCCTTCTTTATGCGACTTTGCAATAGTATTTCAGCTTACACAGTCATTTTTTAAAGTTGTAAAAACCATATATTGGTGACTGTATAAAAATGCTGGGAAATGTGACAACACTAATGAATACAGCCTTCCGGGTAGTAAAGTGGAAAAAGTGTGGAGTAGGCAGTAAAATTACTTTGAGCCCTTGAAGCAACCATATATCAGTAGTATCAGTATTAGGCTACTCCTGTATTGCTCTGCTTCCTGACACACATTGGAGAATGTGCTGCTTGAAGCTACATTTTCAAGTATAGGTTGTTCATACCTCCAGTAACTGGTCTCCATACTCTAGTCCTGCCTGGTGGGCGATGCTACCTCCAGTAACTTTGGAGACAAAGATGCCTCCATTCTCCCCACTCACGATGGAGATGCCCAGAGGCTCCGCACCTTTGTGCACAATGACATTACGGGGCTCCTCCAAGTATGGCCTGGTGGAAAAGAGAAGTGTATATGAATGAATAGTACTACAGAAAAGCAGTTATACGACACCGCACAGGAGCAAATTGGGAGGGTAAATGGTGAGGTGAAGTTGACCAATTAATTTACAGCTCTGGAGAGTTACTCCCTATGCAGGCTTTGGCTCTAGTGATACAAAGTCATGTCTGGTCCAATTAATAGACAGATTAAGTTGTGTTTGAGCTTAAATTGGCCCTCAGGCCTGTAAACTGATTATCTATCCAGAGCAACAGTTTCCACCTGGCTTGAACAAGAAACTGAAAAGGCTAAGAGACCAGAGACATTGTGTACCACATCATGAAAGCACAGGCAAAAAAATCCCTTCATATGAAGGATTTGCATGAACTTTGTGTGTTTTCATAACAAGTTGGCTTTCGACATGGAATACAATTCAATGAAGGCAGATAAGAGGAATGGATTAGCAGCCAGAGAGAGGGGTAAACAGAGTAGTGGTGTACAAACAAGACCATGACCCAGAAGTTAGCGGCTGAATAATAATACCATTGCATAACATACATACTGCAGACTGAAGGGTGACTTGGCTTGAGGCCAAAATACACACATGCATATTGACCATGTTGTCATAATAGGGCTTGGACGCTGCATGCAATAACTGAGATTTGAGCGGGTTTCCCAACATGTGAGACAAGGGCAGACATACAATCATAACACTGAACCTTTAAAGCTCACCAAGTGTAGCTGAACAGGGGTATATTTTCTATATCCTGAGATATAAATTGTTTACATTAGCATGCAAAGGGCTGGTAATCTGAAAATTAAAACTGCACTCTCGGGGTGGGTGAAAAACATCACAAAATCTCGTTTTGCATTCCATATAGTGCATGTGAAGTGCGTAGGACTATTCTTTTCCTCCATATTGTCTAACCGACTGCACTGAAGCATGAGAAAGACGTGAACTCAGAGGGGGAGGGTGGGGACATTCCCTTGTTTGTAGCACTGTGAGGGAGAACGAACCTGAGGCTCCTGAGAGAGGAGAACCTCGGCCTTGCAGCCAGAGGAATCCTTAGAAAAGATCGGTTACGGTAAAGAGATCTGGAAGCGGAAGGTTGCAGATAGATGGGAGGAAGATAAAGAGGAGAATGGTGGACAGATATCATACAGAGACAGTAAAGACAGAGGTGTAGTGATACAAAATGGGACAGAAAAGAGTAATATAAAATTACAACACACTGGTAGACCACTGCTTCTTTTTTGGAAGCTTCCATAAAATTATTAAGGGTTGTAATAGGATTTAAATCTGAATTTCAATAAGGGGTTGAACAGCGCTGACCACCTGTTGCTTGGCAACACCTTTTGAAATCGCCTAGGAGGATCCCTGAGGGAAGACATAGACCATATCATACTGGCTTCTGAAGTGATCATTATAATCATACTCTCATTCATCCCAAATCTACATCATCTGTCGAGTCATTTTATCACAGTCCTATAACAAAGACCATGCTAATCAACTAGATTATAATCATCTGATTAACATTTTGAACACGTCTATTACAGGCTCTCACTTCCAGCTACTCAATGTAAATTTCTGACGCAAGATCAGGAAATTAGTCAAAACCAAGTCAATCTGTAGCAGTTAAGAGCATCACAATAGTACACATGTGTCATCCCGCTGAGCATGAAAACTGAATTTACATTTACAAATTTTTATCTGCGTTAGTTTTTGTCATACCTATCTTTCCTGCGCTCCCCTATTGGCACAGGACTGACAGAGATCCGAGGTAAAGTTGAAATGGAGCCTTGTGATTGGCTGCTGGCAAACGAAGAAGTTTCTAGATTGAGTGGAGACTGTGGAGGTGTGATGAGACTGGGGCTGCTGCACTCTGAGTGTGAGAGGGAGCCTAGATTTAAAGACAAAGGAGCAGAAAGGGGCAGAACCATGACATTTACATCTCACATGAAATACACCTCTGAAATACACACAGAAATCTGATTACAATTGCAATGTCACACCATATTGTCAGCGTTTATAAAGGACAGTAAATATCCAATTTCACTGGTCCCACATACACAAATCTCCTGACATCTACGTTTTAACAAGGATATTGCTGTCTGAGCTGCCTGTCAGCAGATTGTTGCTTTTGGTTACTGTTGAGAATGTGTGTGGAAATGTATCTCCATTTAATAAGCTACTGCCTGTGAAGTAGCGACACATTGTTTTCACACACTGCTGTTAATTTGGAAAAATATGTTTGAGTTTGGCTAGTAAGATTTTGAATTCTAAATACAAAATCTGAACACAATCTAACCATCCAGGATGTACATTCAATCATGTATAGAGGTGAATGTGAGATTTCAACCCCTACAGTTTCAAGGATAGATTTAAAATTACCTGTTTTCCTTCTGACAATATTGTAAAATCTCAATTTAAAACTAAAAGATATTGATCTTACTATGCAGCAGGCCTGACAAAGTTAAACCAATCATTGGGGTTTAGAAACAAAGTTAAAAAGAAAAGCTATGGCTAGAGCTGTATCTGCTGCCTTGCAGTTTGATCCAAGATGCTTTTCACACTCGTGGTGAGTGTGAAGTGTTTTTACTTGTGCGCACAGTACCTCTGTCTGACCCCAGCATGGAGCGAGGGTAGCGGGGAGTGGAAGGGATTTTGATCCTCTCTGTGCGGTACTGGACATTATTGGAAGAACCTGGCAGAGGGATGAGATGATACAGGGATGAACGCGCTGACATAATATGCAAAAAAAGAATGGGACATAAGTCTGTGACCTTTATTCATTTGTGTGTGCGTGCATGCGTGCATGTCAGACTGACCGAGCCGTGCGCTGGAGGGCAGTGAATTTGTACCGTGTGAAGCTCTGCTGCTGCGTGACGATGAGGTTTCAGAGAAGTCGCCCATGCGCTTCTGCTGGCTAAGGTCCAGGCTCAGACGACCCTGGTGTTGTGGGCTACACAAAAGTGAAAAATATGAAGCCTTAGAAAACACTGATAGCTATCCATAGAATACAAGAGATATTTCACAGTCAATTAAATTGATGGCCTGAGCTAAATCACAACAGCACAACATTAGGGCAAAGCAGCAATAGGAAATTATTTTCAATACCAACCACATTATATTATGTGGTTATGCCTTTGGGGAACTGGCTCATTTAAAAATACAAGTCATAATAAGAGGTCCCATCAGAAACTATGAACCAACAATTTAAAAACCTTTGACATAAACTACTAGTTTTACGGCAAGTAATCTGTAAGTGTGGAGGAAGGGGTAACCTGGTGTGGGTGTGCTGGTGACAGATCTGGGAGGCGACAGATGGACAGTTGCTGGTATGAACACGGTGACTGCGCACCGTGTACACTGGATTCCTCATCACGGCAGTCACAGCGGGGCAAGGAGCCAGACCCCGGTGGGCTGAATCTGACAAGATAGACACACCACCATGGTAAAGAGGGGGGGGGACTGTATGATTGTGTTGAGAGTGTGTTTATGTAAGAATCTAAGAAACTCACTAGGAGGTAGGGTGCCGTTGTAGACTGTGGGGACAAAGCCAACGCTGTGCCTATGGGAGCGGCTGGGTGAGGACCGCAGCATGTCCCTGGGTTCTGGTGAATGCTCATCGTTAGAGTAGCTCTGTGATAAATGATAGACACAAATGGTTACCTTTCTCCCTGCAGGGTAACAAAACACCATTATGTATTGGGAAAAAAATTCTCAATCTTTTGCTGGAGACAACATATGAGAAAAATTACATCATGAACACCTCACAACAGTAAAACGAACATTCATCCCCACTGCAAAATCCTGTGCTCATGGGCCCGAAAAGGTAGCCAGGCATGGTTGTCTGAGCCCCAGGCACTGACTCAGCTCCTGGGCTGAGTGGCTGAACCAGTGCAGAAGCATCAATCACTCAGACATGCTAGCTAAGTGGCAACTCCCAGAGGCACAGCTCTGACGGGGCTGTAAATTCTATCACAAAATGGATGCTTTGAGATGTTGGTCTCATTTTGAATTCAAACACTTGTAAATGCATAAATGTATCATGTCTCTTTATTAGAGAAGCTACTGATCAGGCTGAGCAGAACTTGTGCAGGAAGCAGGCAAAAGACTATTTTTAAAGAAGCATTTTTTAGAACATAAAACCTCACGGTTCTATGCCTCCACCAACCAGTCAAGTTGCAGTTTACATTCATGTCTGTCAAGACTAATAAAATATTTATAGTGAAGACTTTGAAAGAGTTTAATAAAATCACCACACCACAGTTTCAAGGTGGGCACCCAAGGTTCGTGTCACCAATTCAGTATCCAACCAAATGTGAAATATGGTCACAATCTCCCCTTCTATTCCTGAGTTATGGCGTTGGATAATGGCTCATACTTTTGCAGAACATCATGATGTCACAGTGAAGTTGAACTTCAACCTTTTGGACATAAAATGTCATTACTTCCTCAATTGATCCTATTGGACTATTGTGTGAAACTTTGTTCTAATTAGTGTATGAATTCTTGTGTTATGGCTAAAAATGTGTTTTGTGAGGTCACTGTGACCTTTGACCGCCAAAATCTAATCACTTTGTCCTTGAGTCCTGCTGGACGTCTGTGCCAAATTTGAAGAAATTCCCTTAAGGCATTCCTGAGATATTGCAGTCACAAGTATGGGACAGACAACCTAAAAAACGTGTGCCTCCAGCCATGACTTTCACTGGCACGGAGGCATAATAAAAAGTCTAGATCTGGTTTCAAGGTTTTAAATGGACCGACCTGGAAGCTGGGAAGAGTGATGGTCTGTGGGGTCATCCTACGTCGGAGGGCAGGAGCAGATTTAGGGCGCGGTCTCTTTACTTCAGGCTCCTCTCCTCTGGTTCGGCCGATGTCCTCGTCACATGACTTTCTTGAGGTCAGGACCTTGCCATCCAGGAAATAGTGGTTTCCATTCCTGTCTCTTTCTCTCTCACTCCTCTCCCTGCTCTCTCCTGCTGCCATGGAGATGGCAGCCTCTCCCTTGCCGTCTGAGGTGATTGTGCAGTCAGAGGCAGAGCTGCTTTGATGTTTGTGTTTGAACTTAAAAGAGTCACTGCGAGTGGGTGGGGTTGGAGGGGTTGGGGTGGGGGTGGATGAGGAGGAGAGGGACTCTGTCTTCGAAGGCTGTGGGGAATGCGATACTGCAGCAGCAGCTACTGCAGCTATCTGGTTGGCTGCCATGTACTCCATCTTGATGGAAGGGGTTTCAGGGCGCTTGAAAGTGTCCGGGTCAAATATGGACTTCCTCTGCTTAGGCGATTTATAGATGGAGAGCTGTGCTGCTGCTGTGACTGGGCTGGTGTTATCTGGTGCTACCGACATGCCTCCCACCATCATCTTGGGCCACGTGCCTCCACTGTGCTTCTTCTCCAGAGTTGTCTCCATTGCGATGCAGTCCGAGGGAGAAACGGGGTCAAAGGGTAAGGAGGAAGGTCCCTTTGGGTAGGGACAGCACTCTTGGAAGGCGCTGGGGCCAAAGCGACCAGTGCCCAAGTCAGAGGCCGGCCGAAGGCTAGTGGCATGCAGGGAACCTGTGGAGAACTGCTTGCTGATGTCTCCGTACATCTCATCAGATTCACCTCTGACCTTCCTCCTCTCCCCAGAGATGCTACTTGTGCTGGTGCTTCCAACATCAGGGCAGAAGATGTCGGTCTGTGTCGAGCTGTTGTGTTTGAGGTTGCGGCTGTTCCGAGAGTGAATCTCTGATACGTGAAGGCGCCCGTTGGACTTCTCTGATGTGTCGCGCAGACTCTCGAAGATGTTCTGGCCTGATGTGCTGTGTGGGAAGAACTACGGGGAGGACAGATGAAGGAATTAACCACAGCAACAAAAAAAAAAAGCTTTAAAAGTTTTTTCTTTGTTTGTTTTTTTCTAAATGACACCGACAAAACAAATGTGGATGCATCAGATATGCTAGGATTTCAGTTTTCCCAAACCACATGGTTGAGGTTATAAAACTGCTATGTAGGGCAAGCAAAAGTAGAAAGAAAGTTCTTGAGGATTTTCAGCATAGGAGAGGTAGAAAAGGAACTAAAAGAGTCAGATGACGGTGGCCCACCTTCATGAGAGAGAGGCTAAGAGAGTCCCTGCAGCTCCTCAAAAGAGTTTCACACTCTGTCACAGATTTGTTATCCAGAGCAATGCCGTTTATCTGGGGAGCAGAGGAAGACAATGGAAATAAGGACAGGTCCTTCTACATTACAGCAATGCACGTCAGTCTTTTTGATTTTCCTCTGAAGTGTGTATATATCTTGGGTGGCAGCATGATCTGAATAGATACACATCTCTGAACACATACAGGTGACATATCTCCTCTGCCTGGGGCCTGAGTTGCGTCTCACTTGGCTGCGGTAGGGAGAGCACAAGAAATCTAGGCCAGCACATCGCAATCTGTGTATTTCCATCATAATAGGCTTGACTTGAGAGGAAATTTTAAAATATAATCAACGGTCAAAGATATTAAAGAGCAAAGTGGGCAATATATTATGGATGAGATTTATTATATTTATATATTTATTATATTTATAATTTATAATTATAAAATTACTCTGGACAAAGGACTTTCTGCTTTGACCTCGGACAAGTTTGATACATTTTATTGAGCATAGAACAGTAACAGTCACCTCTGAGCTGTGGGGTTTAGCAACTGACATTCAGCTGTATCCCATGTATATATCATTCCTGATTCAGCACTGTGGCTTCCTTTGCAAACGCAATTAAGCATTTAGTAAGTTATATATAACCCGATACACTGATGTGATTAACATCCACAAGGGCATGATAAAATACGATATGCTTTCATGATTAAGATCTCTTAACGCATCATCTATACTTACCATTGCTAATTGTGGTTGCAGCTGAGTTATCATCTGGCATATCAGCTCTCCTGGCTACATGTATGAAACTGCTATCCTGCTAAATGGTGAGAAGAGATATCCAAGTGCTCTGGGATTTAAACGTAATGCACAGGTTTTTATGCTCCAGTTTAAACTAACAGGGGAATTAAGATTTCTGCTGCTACTGGCAGATTAGGATAAGGTCAATTTTGAAAAGACAGCGATGGAGACACAAAGTTCCATTCCTGACACTTGTCTCTTTTCCTCCTATTCCCTTCGTGTGAGTGTACCGCAGCTGTGTGTGTGAAGACAGCTCCACCTAGCCCTCCGCAGCTGCAGGTTTTTGAGGATTTAATCAAAAGGGAGACTTTTCTCCTTCTTTTACTTCTTCACATACTCAACAAAATCCCACTTTATCTGGGTGTGGAGCGTGAGTGTTGGAATGGAGTGGGGCCTGGATTAGAAACCTCATAGAGCCTGTTTGATCTGCAATGTGGTGGATGTGGAGGAAGGGAGTATTAAAAAAAAAAAAAAAGTATAAAAGAGGATTTTAAAGAAGTTGGCTATGACTCACAGCGATCAGTCTGTCTCCAACTGTGAGAGAACCTTCCCTGGCTGCCGGACTGCCCTGGACAATGGCAGTTACATACACCCCACTCTCGAGACCGATACCGCTGTCTAAGAGACAGAGGAGAAAATGAGGTGATAAAAAAAAAAAGACAGTAAAACCCCCAAAAACAAACACAGTCATAATACATAGTAAAAGACAAAAATACATCTATTTAAGCAATATTATACCTTTGTGTCCCACGAGGTTGATGTGAACAGGAGTGACCAGCCTTCCTCCCAGAGACTTTCTTCTTCGTACCACCATGTTGATCAATCCTCCACCGTTGAGCACAGCCTTAACCACCTGCTTCCGGTCCTTATTGGTCAGGTCGATGTCATTAATCTTCAACAACCAATCATTCACTCTGGAAACACAAAAAGGCTGGATCGTGAGACATAAAATGGACAGTTAGTTTATAGGAAGGAGCGTGACAGCTACTAGAGCAGCACTCACCTTAACCGTCCATCTGCAATACTTCCTTTGTCCACCCTTGTAACAAATATTCCGCAATCTCCTGGTAAATATGGATCATTTACCCCCTCTGCGATATCAAACCCAAGTGCCTTCAAATCCATGTCATCCTGTAAAGGGAATAATATAAATGTTAGTAAATCCATATAAAAGTCAGTGAATTGACAAACATATTTCAATATCATCACATTTTTGGCAGCAGAAGCTCAACTGGCTCCAGGGAGACTGGCATGTCACCAAATCACTCTCAGTAATAAGAGCTGAGCGCTGTCTTTCCTACCCTGTCTTTCTCGAACTCCACCACCTCTGTCTCCCACTCCAGGGAGTCTGTATCGATGGCTGAGTCATGAGAGCTATGGGCCATTAGCTGACAAAACCGGGCCTCCTTCTCCAACTGGCTCTCCATCTTCTCCCTTAACAAAGGAAGACATTGCACACAGAGTCAAAGGGTCAGTCACTGGAGGATGAATGGGCAGGGACAAGAGAATGAGAGAATAACACACAACCAGTCAGTATACTGGAAAAAAAATTTGAACCAAAAGTTAATGGGACTTATTCAAATATATATATATGTTCAACTAAAATAAAGTCTGCATATTTGTAGATGTAGATATCAATCATAAACTAAGTGCAAGATAAAATAACACACATATATTCAGAATGTTTCCATGATTTGACCTTATTTTTTTGTGGAAGTTGGCTTAGACTTTTCTTTCTTTCATTTTAAAATATTTCTTACATCCTTTCTGACACCAACGCCTTTTGCTTCATGGTTTAGGGAATCAAATTTATATTTGCTCATAAGAAAACTAAAAGTAGAATGCACACAATGGCGCACTGTCACTAAGATATATGGTGTCCTACTGAGGCATGCCTTGAGGGTAGCTGTGACATTAAAACCCCAGTCCTACATTGTTCTTTGCAGAGGATAGAGGCAGACACTCTCAAAGTCACAGCATACCGCATACACCATATGGTGCCTTGACTTTATGACTGCAATATACACTTTACCCAGCAGGGGGAGCTTTTACATGCAATATAAACACATTGGTATGCAGGGAGGTGAGACAGTGAGAGTTAGTCTCTCACTGTGTATGTGTATGTGTCCAAAACACTGACGCTTTTCGGGATTACACTTTTAATCTGGGCAAGTGGAAATGCCGCCAGACAAACAACTGAGCTCTCTGATGTCTCCAAAGGCACAATATCACAGCTTACACCCAGCCACACACCGAGTACAACAGCTTATAGAGACAAAGTGGTAGGACACACAAAGTTGGCAGAGTGCATGGAATAGTGTTTTGTGCTCACTCAAATGTAGAATTTTCCTCAGATATCTTATAGTTCTCCTAGAATTTTCATTCTAAGTGAGTACAGTAAACCTTGGACAAAACTTACTTCAGCTCTTTAAGCTCTCGCAATGCATCGTTCTTCTGCTTCCTCATATCGTCCAGATTCCGCAGTGCGTCGGCCAGATCGCTGACTGCCCGGTCTCTTTCCCGACGTAGGTTATCACACAGAGTTCTGGGAATGAGAAAAAACAGATATAGGTCAGTGATAGTCTAAGATATATGATATTATCTACCTCTCTTTGACAAACCTATAAACAGACTGACCTTATGCTCTCCCTCTCTGCCACTATTTTGTCTCTCTCTTGGAAGGCCCAATCCCGTCGACATTTGGCCACCTCGGCTTCCTGCGTGGCTTCCTTCAGTTCCTGGGACATGGCCTCATACTGTTTCCTCAGCACCTCAATCTCCTTGTTGGCTCGCTCCATGTCCAGGGTGGCCGAGTCTTGTTTCTAAGAAGTATACGTGAAGAGGATTGTTCTTTAAAAACCAGTGTGCTACATATGCTGTATTTCTGTTTGTGGCAACATCATAGACTTTACAGTGTCTGGTCTGAAGGATGGACATAAAATACTGATACCAGCAAATGTGCAGACTATCCAGATGTGTGACTCAAGGTATTAAAAGCTAGTCATGATGTCTTTAGGGTTCGTGTAACCAGCAGAGGGACTTTACAGACAGCCATCTAGTGGGCTGACAGAGGTGTGGACCTAAATCCGCTTACAGGACAATCCACTGACACACTGTAATCCACCAACTGACAGCTCACTGGATCCAAGCTCTTTATCCTGTGTCCAACCTTTGACTTTATACTGTCAAATCTAAGGTGTGGTAAGTGAGGACGTGTGCGTTTGTTACCTGTCTGGCCTGATAGTACTCTCGGAGCAGCTGATCCCTTTGAATGATGGCCTCTGTCCTCTCCTTCCGGGCCACGTCCCTCTCCTCTCGGACCGTCTCGATGTCTTTGCAGGCCTGGCTCAGCTCCTTCTGGGCTTCGGCTTTGTCCTTCACCTCGTGGCAGTACTTCTCCAGCAGCTCGTTCCTCTCGCAGATGGCCCTGTCGCGGTCCACCAGTGACGAGTTCAACTCCTGCCGCAGAACAAAGAGGGCAAAACGGAATGAGGGCATCTCAACACTGAGTCATTAATGCGATGTGAAAAAAAAAATATTTGAGGGCCAATGCAGAGTGATCCAACACTACTTAGTGAGTGCTCAGAAATATTCTTCAAAAAGGAGGCAGCGGAGCTAAACTATTTTTGTGCGGGGTCCTGGGTGAAAATGGCCTTTGATCCAGTGACAAGTGAATGCCTGGCCCAATTCACAAGCAGACTCACTAACAACTTGACAGACTAATATTCTCACAGAGGAAAGTGTTTAAACTGACACAGTTTTATACTTTTTGAAGGATATGATGGAAGTACTGCTGGCTCATCTGTCTGCTCAGTAACTGTCAGAATGATTTCAACCTTCTACCCTCTTGTGGAAGGTGAGAGTGATGAGTAATGACAAGAACAGTTTTAAAAATGCAAAACATCAATTTTAGGAAAATACATTATTACTTTCAACAGGTCTGCAATATTTTGAATTCAGTAAGTTAAAAGGTTTGCAATCTTCAAATTCAAGTTTGCCATTTAGTAAGTTGTCATGATGTTTTTGGGAGTGATACTCAATCAGCCTTCACCTTTACTACACTCTCTGGACAGATGGGGGAAAAAAAGGATCTATATAAATTTAAGTGTATTTTTTTTACAATCTTAAGTCTGATACCTGTCTAAGGGCCTCCAACTCTTCGCTGGCCACCACCCTCTCTGAAGAGGTGTTTTTGAGTCGGGCCTCGGCTGCCTCCAGCTCTGTCTGCAGCTTGTCCAGCTCCTTGATCACCTGGTCCCTCTCGCTCATGATCAGACGATACTCGTTGAACACAGAGTCCCTCTCCTCCTTGTACTTCTCGCAGTCCTTGGCCGCCTTCAGCTGCAAGTTCTTGTAGCGCGTTACCTCCGACTGCAGCCGCTCCATCTCTCTCTGCAGCTCCTTGTTCTGGGCCGAGGATTTGTTTAGCTCCTGCTGCATTGAATCGAACCTGGAGGATGAAGGAAGGTGGTGAGGGTTTAAATGCTATATTTTACAAGAGGCACATATAAAATGATGTGTAGTACAGCTTATGCATGTTCACAAAATGTTGGACTATCACCCCCTTTTCTGCACTGATTTAAACCTGCTAAGGTGATAGTACCTTGAACTTAATATTAACATATCAATAAGAAGTCATTTTCCCATTCCTAGAATACAACATAAATCTCTTTTTCTCATCTCATGTGTCTTGCTCTATGTATGTGTGCAGGTGACGGTGCTTTCACCTCCTCAATGAGGTGGAGTACTGCTGCTGGTAGTGCATAGCAGAATCGTGCTGTTTGAGCAGTGCATCCATCTGCTTCTGCAGCCGCCGGTTCTCCTCCTCGGCCTGCTCCAGGCGGCTCAGGTCTGTGTTATGGTTGGCCACCTTCTCGCTGTAGCGCTTGCTAAGGGCATCGTACTCCTTCTTTACGCTTTCTAGCTTGTCCATGGCTGTGTCGTACAGTTTGTTTAACACCTCTGATGAGCCCTTCTCTCTCATCACCTGGAGGGTACAATAAAAAGTCATATTATACATCCTTGCAAAACTACTACTAATAAAATTTCGACGCCATAAAATAATATCCAACAAAGTCAGTATTTGCTGTGCCGCACCTAAGCAGCAGATGGCATCAATGTGTCGGGAGAATTCTATTTTTACAGTGCAAGCAAATCCAGTGGAACTCTAAACAATACCTTTTATAGGTTTAAGTGTTTTTCTAGAGCTACATTTAGACCCCTGTCCTTGCACATTACTGAACTTAAGTTAAACTAAATGGCTGGCCTGCAAATTATCTGTTTTATGCGTAGTGTGTCCTTGAGACTGCATTATTCATTCTCTGTGAGACTGCATGTCTCATTACTATAGGTCTTGCTGATATAGTCCTCCAGATTCCTGAGAGAGCTGCTGTGACCTGAGGGCTGTATTGACCTCGTCTACACAGCATATACACTGATCTTGTAGCTACTGTACATGGTTTGGGTCAGTGTGTCCTTTGCCCAAGCCAAAGCCCTTTTCTTCTGTGCTTGCCCTTTTCAGAAACACTCTGTATGCAGTTCCGTCTGCTTGGCTGCCCTGTGCTCCTAACCACTGCAGTATTCCCATAGGTGCTGTGTGAGACAACACTGCACAGTGGTCCAATGCTGTTCAGGTCACAGCACCCTTGTGCTGTTTAGAACAAAGTATTCAGTGAATAGAGGACAACAAACTTTACTTGTTGTATGACTTTAAAAAGTAAAGCATTATTGAAAATGTGAACGACTGTAACAAAGGAACACTTTTTTTTTTTAAATGCAGTTTGATTTTATGAATTAGCGCTAGCATCTGTTGCATGCCAGTAAATCTTTGAAGGCAATTCCAGCCGTTATAACATCTGGGCCACTATTTGTTTTGGATATCTGCATAATGACTGGTGCTGATCATATGTGCTGGTCTATTGAGTTGACTTATATGTATTGTATTTGAGCAGGGGGTTTTCTG